>NC_081300.1:38279500-38588583 GCF_030435805.1 Mustela lutreola
AGTTGTTTCCCTCATAAATTTCCAAGATTCTACTGGAGAGTGACTGACACTGCCAGGTCTTGCTACAGTTTATCAGAGTTAGGTCTCTAGAAAATGTTGAATTTGAAACTCAAGTGGAAGGGCCACACAATGAAAAAACTAAGGCTGTTTACAGAGCGGAGTGCCCTCAGTTAGTAAATCTAACCTAGAGGAAAGATTGGCCTTCTTAATGGGGGAAACAATGGAGTCTTTTCAAATCGTGTAGAAAAGCTCTTCAATTGCAATTTTACTTTTGTTTTGTTTAACAAGGCACATTAAGTGAGAAAAATGAAATAAATCAAATGGATTAAGACAATGAAAAGATTAAATACAGCAAAAACTCACTAAAAGAAAAATTTAATAAATGAATTTTTAAAAGCAGATCTAAAATGCATTTTGAAATAAGTCAGCTAGATTTGTTTCAGGACAGTCATGTATGCTTTTTTGTTTTGTATGGGATATCAACAATTACAGTGTAAATAATCAAAATTGCTTTCAAATCAACATGGAAGTATATTATGGAAGATTTAATTCAACCTGTAATTCCTTGTCAGTGCTTGATCCTTAGTTTTGGTAGAAAGTAGACTTATAATTTGGGGGGAGGGCAGGGGTAAGTCATATACTCCTCTCTTCTCCCTTGCATAATGCCTTAAACAGCTACTTGACAGTGATAAATATCTTGCTTTTTGTGTTTTCGTAGTGGTCTGTAGAATATGTATCTCAGCAATTTGGTACATACTTCATGGATAAATACCCTGTTCCTTGGTAACCTAATGTTGATTAATCAGTGTTTATTAAGTAGAAAGGGATAAATTTGATGAGGTCAAGAGGAGTTAAGTACTTGACAGCACAATCTGTTAGGCTTATATTAGACCTGAATGGGTTGAAAATGGCTTGAGTTTGACAAAGACTTTAGAAGAGTCAAACAGTTCTCACTGAACTGTGGCATCTGACATTCTCTACTAATCAAAGTGGTAAACCCCCTGAAGATGGAGTGATCCAGACCTTATATTAACACATATCTTGTGTTGTAATCCAGTATTTGTTAAAGGACAGATTCTTAGGTAGATGCATAAATTAAAAGTGGTTTCATTTTGATAGAAAAGAACCATACAAAACACAATCTTGCAGCAAAATATTTAGAGGAAATGTAGGTGTGTGTACACACATTCACACATATAATAAGTAAAAAATAGGCTTTAAGGCAAAAGCTTTAAATTTCTTACCTAATAATGCAGGGAACAGTTCATAGTCACAATTGTCTAGAAACTATATGCTCCAACAACATAACCTTAAAATTAATAAAAAGTTAACAAAATTCCAAGAAGAAATGGGCATATCTATAGACTTTTAAAACACTTCTTTCAGAGACTGATAGAAATGAAAATCACTTAGAATTGAAAATACAACAAAAATTTAATCTGGCTATATCTAGAACCTGCCCAACACACATTCTTTCATATTGACTAAGCAAATGGTGGCAAAGGATTATTAATATACTGATAGCATTGTATTTAGAAATATTCATAATGAAGATGAAAGCACTACACATTAAATTTGTGGGATGGAACTAAAGTGGCATTTTGGCACACACATTAGACAAAGAAAGTTAATGAACTTTTCATTTAATCCAAGAAGTTAGAAACAGAACAGAGAAAATAAATGGAGAAATTAAACAGAAAATAAAGAAGCAATAGAGATGACCAATGAAAGCAAAATCTTTGAAAGGACTTAAAGCAAGATTAGCCAAGAAAGTAAGTATAAAATCATCAGAATGAAAGAACAAAAGATTTTAAATATTAAAATAATACCTTTATGCTAGTATATTTGAAAATTTAGTTAGCTGGTTTTACAAAAATGTAATTGGCAAATACTGACTCAAAGATATTCCCCACAAATTTACAATGATTAATACATTGAATCAGTATTGTAAAAACCTAGGAATTAAAAAAAATATAACCAGATAGTTTAACAGATGAGTTTTACCAAAACCTTAAGGATGAAATACTCATTTTAGACAAACAGATTGAAAAGAGGGAAAAGAAATGGAAAGCAGCCCAGCACATTTTGTGGTACCATTATAATCCTATCATCAAAAGCAGTATTAAAAGGGAAAGTTCTATTATGATCACTTGTAACTGCACCTGTTTGTTGAATTTAGTCATGTATATCTGCTATTAGCCAAGCACTGCCCTGGATGCTTTGTAGGTATTAGCCAATTTAGCCAAGCTGCTAAAGAATAATAGTTAATTTTTTTCACCCTTTGTCAGAAAAGTATGAATTATCAATAAAATCCTTCTGTTAAACATATGATCAAAACATAAAATGAAAGTGTGCAACCAAAGTAAGTTTCTAAGTGGCTCCTGTATTAGTCAAGCAGGGAAAGTGACTTCACTTACTGTAAGATAATGAGTTTATTAAATGGTGTTTGGTTGCAGCAATTGAAGAACTGTTTCTAAAGAAACTTGCTTGACTGGTAGCATTATGGCAAAAACACTGCTTAAAGGGCTGAAATTAAGATATTGGGGATAATAATCAATTAAAAACCAAGGCAACTGATTAAAAGTGGTTTTCTTTGTCTCTGTATAAGTGGAGATGTTACTAATACTGCTAGGGTTTTTTTTTTTTTTTTTTTAAATAATCAGTGATGAGTTTGAAGTGACAAAAGACTTTGTGTTTATGAATAGTATAAAGTGAAACAGCTTTCACTGAGAATATTTTCATTGTAAAGAACAAAATAATTCAGTAAAACCTAAAGTGGAATCTGCTAAGATGTATGAAGCAGAAAGGCTTATTTGGACAAATTTACAAAGTTTATTAAAATATAAGTCATATGGTTACTTCCTGAACTATTTATTTTTTGAGTTAGGTACATTGTGGAAAACCTTTGAATTGATCATGTGATGTTGTACAGCAGTGTCAGCGTTAAACTTTGTTTTCTTCAATTTAATTATCCTAAGTTCTGTGAGATATTGTCAAAAATAAAATCCAGATACCCTTACTTGTCCTAAGACACAGCAGCTTGATGGCCTTGTGGGAAACTTTCAGGTCAGAGCGAAGATTGAAATTTTTCTGAACACTAACTGGCTTTGGAAATTAGCTTATGCTACAGAATGAACAAGGATTCTCGATTAATTTAATATGAAATTACAAGATGAAACAGTTCTTATATGTGAAGTTTATGCCTTTTTGCTGATAACATTGTTTGACTTCCATGTAGTGGCTAAGCTGCTTTATAAATTCATACTGTCCAAGTTAAAACAAGAATTTAAATCTACATTTCCACACACATTTCCTGTGGATATATTTGCTGAGCACATACTACAGCTTCAGCAATGTTTTTTTGGACTTTATACACGTGGAAAATAAATTCCCATATCTCAAAATAGATTTTACTGTTCAATTGAAGAACTGCCAGTTTAATCTTCAGTTGGAAGTAATTAACCTGCAATGCATTGACAAGTTATTAGGTAAGTTTCTAGAAAATCCAGAAGGCTATAAATGTTTTACAAATGATGAATATACTCAATTTGGAAACATCTATACAATTCATAAAATCTCTATATTGATCTACATTAACAGATGGACATTTACAGTTGATTTTGATAACAGGAAATATGAACCTGAAACCCCAGTTAAGAAAAATGTTACTCCCCTCCAAAAAATTTCTTAGTAGTAGACCTGTAATACATATTTTGTAATATATTTATCAATTGCTGAATTTTGAGTTTTGTCCACCGAAGTTTTATGAAATCTTGTAACAGCAATTTTAACTTAGGTGAAGTGATATATCATTGTGGCTTTGACTTGCATTTCCCTGATGATTATACAGGTAATTACCAGTATATTATCTTTGGAAAACTATCTATTTAGATCATCTGCCCATTTATTAATCAGACTTTTTTTTTGCTATTAAATTGTGTTATGCTTATATATGTTTTGGATGTTAACCCCTTATCAGATATATGATTTTCGAATATTTTCTCTAATTTGGTAGGCTTCTTTCATTTTATCAATGGTTTCCTTTGCTGTGAAGTGGTTTTTAATTTGATCTAGTCCCAGATGTTTATTTTTGCCTTTGTTGCTTTTGCTTTAATGTCAAATCCAAAATATCATAGCCAGATTGATGTCTTGGAGTTTACCATCTATTTTCTCTTCTAGGAGTTTATGGTTTCAGGTCTTAAAGTATTTGATCAACTTTGGGTAAATTTTTATGTATAGTTTTAGAGGTTCCGTTTCATTTCTTTGCCTATGGCTATCTGGTTTTCCCAGCACCGTTTATAAAAGAGAATGTTCTTTCCCTATTGTGTATTCCTGGCTCTTTTGTCCTAAATTAATTAACCACATACATCTAAGTATAGTACTGGGCTATCTCTGCCAATTGGTTTGTTTGTGTTTATGCCTATACCACACTATTTTGATTACTAAAGCTTTGGTAACGTTTTTTGAAATCAGGGAGGACGTTGCCTCCAGCTTTGGTCCTATTTCAAGATTACTTTCTCTATTTGAGGTCCTGTGTGGTTCCATACAAATTTTAGGATTGACAATTTTAGGTGTTCCTTCCCAGTTTGGAATGCATCTATGGAGAAGACTGTATGCTTTGTATCTGTTTTTGTTCTGATTGATTTGCAGATATTGAACCATTCTTGAATCCTTGGAATAAACCCACCTGATCATGCTGTGTGATCCTATCAATATATTATTGAATTTGACTTGCTCTGTTTTGTTAAGGATTTTTGTCTATATATACATGAGGGATATTAGCTTTTAATTATCTTTTCTTATTGTATCCTTCTCTAAATTTGGTATTTAAACATATAACTACGGAAAATCAAAACATAAAGACAACAAGAAGAAAGGAACAGAGGATTTGCAAAAAGCCAGAAAACTATTGACAAAATGGCAATAAGTACATGCCTGTGAACAATTACTTTAAATACAAATGCCTAAATTATCCAATCAAAAGACACAGAGGGACTGAATGGATAAAAAATTAGACCCATCTTGATACTCCCTACAAGAGACTAGCTATCAGACCTAAAGATACAGACAACCTGAAAAAGAAGGGATGGAAAAATATATTTCATGCTAATAAATGAAAACAAAAACAAAGCTGGGTAGCAATACTTAGACAAATTAGACCTTAAAACAAAGACTCTAATAAGAAACAAAGAAGGGCATTACACAGTGATAAAGGGATTGATCCAATAAGATGCAATGATTGTAAATACCTATGTATCCAACATAGAAGCACCTAAATATTAAAAGCTAATATTAACAGACATAAAGGGAAAAATTAACAGTAATATGAAAATAGTAGGGAATTTTAACACCCTACTTGTATCAACAATACATGATCCAGACAATCATTTTTTAAAGTGGCTTTAAATGATATGTTAGACCAGATGTGCTTGACAGATATATAGAATATTCTGTCTAAAAACAGATTCACATTGTTTTTGAAGCACATGGGACATTTTCCAGAATAGATCATATTAGGCCATGAAGTAGTCTCAATAAGTTTAAGAAGATTGAAATTGTACCAACCATCTTTTCTGACCACAACAGTATGAAACTGGAAATCAAGTAGGGGAAAAAAAAAAACTGGAAAAAAAAACATGGAAGCTAAACTATATGCTACTGAACAACCAATGTCTCAACAAATAGAGGAAACTGAAAAATACCTTGAGACAATAAAAGTAGAAATTTTCTGAATGAAGCAAAAACAGTGCTAAAAGACTCTTGTAATCAGGCTTACCTAAAAAAAAAAAAAAAAAAAAAAAAAAAAAATTCAAATAAACAAACTTTGTGCATAAATAAATTAGAAAAAGAACAACAAAGCTCAAGGATAGTAGAGAGAAGAAAATAATTAAGATCAGAGCAGAAGTTAAAAGAATCTAGGAATAAATTTAATCAGGAGGTTAAAGAACTGTACTCTGAAAACATTAAATACTGATGAAAGAAATTGAAGACAATGGAAAGGTATCCCATGCTCATAGAGTGGAAGAATTAGTGTTAAAACATCTGCACTATCCAAAGCAATCCATAGATTCAATGCAATCCCTATCAAAATACCAATAACATTTTCCACAAAACTAGAACAAATGTACTAAGATCTATAGGAAACCACAAGACCTCAAAACTAGAACAAATGTACTAAGATCTATAGGAAACCACAAGACCTCAAATACCCAAAGCAATCTCGAGAAAGAACAACAAAGCCAGAGGTATCACAGTCCCAGATTTTAAGATATACCGCAAAGCTGTAGTAATCAAAACAGAATGCTACTGACACAAAAACACATGTAAATCAATGGACCAGGATAGAGAGGCCAGGAATAAATCCATACTTATATGGTCAATTAATACATGACAAAGGAGACAAAAATATACAGTGGGGGAAAGATAGTCCCTTTAATAAATGGTGCTAAGAAAACTAGATAACTCCATTTTGTGCCAAAACCAAAAACCAAACAAAATCAATCTCTCATACCATACAGAAAAATAAACTCAAAATGGGTTCAAGACCTAAATGTGAGACCTGAAACCATAAAACTCCTAGAAGAAAACATAGGCAATAATCTTTGACATTGGCCTCAGCAACATTTTTTGGGGGGCAGGTCTCCACAGGCAAGGAAAACAAAAGCAAAAAAACTATTGGCAATATACCAAAATAAAAGGCTTTTGTGCAGCAAAGGAAACTATCAAACAAATTGAAAAGGCAAATTACTGATTAGGAGAAGATATTTGCAAATAATATATCCAAAGAGCAGTTAATCTCCAAAATATGTAAAGAACTCAACACCAAAAAGCCCCCCAAACAATCCCATTAAATAATAGGCAGAGGACCCAAATAGACATTTCTCCAAAAATGACATACAGATGGCCAGCAGATGCATGGGAAGATGCTCGATGGCAAGAATCATTTGGGAAATGCAAATAAAAACCACAAGGAGGTTATCACCTCACACCTGTCAATGTCTAGACTCAAAGTGACAAGAAATAACAAGTGTTGGTGAAGATATGTAGAAAAAGAAACCCTCGTGTACTGCTGGTGGAAATGTAATTTTATGTAGCCACTATGGAATATGGTATGCAGGTTCTCCAAAAAATCAAAAATAGAAATCCCATATGATCTAGCACTTCACTACTGGCTAACTACCCAAAGAAAATAGAAACACTCCTTTGAAAAGATATATGTACCTCTATGTTTATTGCAGCATTTTTAACAATAGCCAAAATACAGAAGCAACCAAGTGTCCATCAGTAGATGAATGATCTGTGTGTGTGTGTGTGTGTACATGTAATGGCCTATTACTCAACCATTAAAAAAATGAGATATTGCCATTTGATACCATATGGATGGATCTCTAAAGAGTATTATGCTAAGTGAAATAAGTCAGAAAGTCAAACAACATATGATTTCACTTATTTGTGGAACCTAAAAAATGAAACAAATAAAGCAGAAACAGACCCATAAATACAGAGAACAAATTAATGGTAGCTAGGGGGATAGGGCATGGCAAAATGGTTGAAGGAAAGGAGAAGATACAGGCTTCCAGTTATAGAATGACGGTCACAGGAATGAAAGGTACAGCTTACAGAATATAGTTCATGAATTTAAAATTGGTTTGTACGGTGGCAGGTGATAGCTATACTTGAGTGAAATGGCAACCTTCAGAATGGGAGAAGATAATTGCAAAGGCCCTAGCTGATAAACTGTTAGTATCTGGAATCTAAAGAAATTAATAAATTCAATACCCCCCAAAATAATCCAGTTAAAAAATGGGAAGACATGAGTAGACTTTTTCCCAAAGATTCCATACAGATGGCCAACAGATACATGAAAAGGTGCTTAACCTCACTCATTGTGAGGGAAACACAAAATTGTGATGAGCTACTACCTCACACCTGTCAGAATTGTTAAAATTTATACCACAGGAAACAACAGATGTTGGCAAGTATGCCAAGAAAGGGGAACCCTCTTACTCTGTTGGTGGGAATGGAAACTGGTGCAGCTGCTCTAGAAAACAGTATGGAGGTTCCTCGGAAACTTAAAAATAGCACTACTCTATGATCCAACACTGCTAGATATTTATCAAAGAATACAAGAATACTGATCCAAAGGGGCACATGTACCCCAATGTTTATAGCAGCATTATCAACAATAGTCAAATTATGGAAAGAGTCCAAATGCCCATTGGCTGATGAATGGATAAAGAAGAGGTGGTATATATATATATATATATATATATATATATATATACACACACACACACACACACACACACACACACACACACATATACACACACACATACACAATGGAATATTCGCCATTAAAAACAATGAAATCTTGCCATTTGAATGATGTGGGTAGAGCTAGAGGGTATTATGCTAATAAGCAAAATAAGTCAAAGAAATACCATACAGTTTCACTCATTTGTGCAATTTGAGGAACAAGACAGATAAACATAGGGGAAAGAAAAAAAGACAAAACATAAAATAGACTCTTAACAATAGAGGACAAATGAGGGGTTGCTGGAGGGGAAGTGGGAGAGGATGAACTAAATGGGTGATGGGCTTTAAGGAGGGCACTTGTGATGAGCACTGGGTGTTACATGTATATAATGAATCAAATTCTTCTAATATTACAACAAATTTTAAGTATAATAACTTGAAACAAAAGTAAGCTAGCATAGCAGTTGTTGAATCACAGTGTTGGGTACACCTGAAACAAATATAACATTGTATGTGAACTATATTTTAAGAAATACATCAAAAAATAAAGTGAATTATGGATATACATCTTCATTTAATTAGAATTTACTTATAACTTATAAATAAATAACTTATAAATCTTCCCCCAAACCTTTAAAAAAAAAATCAAAGATTGATTTTGGTGGAGCTTAATTCTTCTAACATTTTCTGTTACCATGAAATACCTCTTGCTCAGATTTTCAGAATGACTATAAAGTCTGCATAATTATGGTATTTAAAACTAGTCAAGTTTTCTGATTTGCTTTAACACTTGATATTCAAATCATTTTCTCTTGAAACATCTATTGTGTCATTCTTTTTGCTTGTTTTATTAACTGGCCGCTCCTCCAGAATGCACACTTTTTAATGGCTTTGTTATTTGAGCAAATCTCCAAGAATATTTTCCTTGACTTCATTAAATTTAACATCTTCATAAAATTTGACATTTTACTTTACATTGATTGTTCAGTTTAAGCTAAGCCAGTCAGGTATGACATTGTCTGAATGAGGGAGATAAGAATCTTAGTAACAGGGGTGTCTGGGTAGCTCAGTCAGCTAAGAGTCTGCTTTCTGGTCAGGTCATGATCCTGGGGTCCTGGGATTGAGCCCTATGTGAGTCTTCCTGCTTAGCAGGAAGTCTCCTTCTCCCACTTCCGCTTCCTCTCCTCCTCCCTGACCCTCGTCCTCTCTCTTGCACACACACTCTCAAATAGATAAATAAAATCTTTAAAAAAAAAAAAATACTAGTAACAAACAAAAGAGCGGTTTGAGTAGTCACTAATTTTGTTCATTTTTGACTTAATTTTTTTGCTTCCCTACTCGACCTCTTAACTTGGAAGATTTGAGTAATATTCAGCAAAAACAATTCCTTATACTTTTAATTATACTTAATCCTGATCCTGTAGATCTAAAAGACTCCAAGATAATGGAAGTCAACTTCCTTCCAGAAAAATAACAAAGTTGTGAATGGCTTCTGTGTTACTGAGCTATCTAGAATTTGTCTGTGTTAATAATTAGAAAGAAAGTGAAAACTATGTATTAGTTTGGAAGCCTTTATCTCTGAGCCAGAGATAGAGAATAACCTGTGAACCATGGTGTTAGAACGAAATCACAATCTTTTTATCCCAAAAAGAACTTGAGCCCTAGCCTCACCCTTTCTTAATTCCACCTAAAGACATTAACCAGCCACTTGGCTTGTCAGCAAAAACATCATAAAATGTTACAACTTCTAATAAAATGATCAACTAGACATGACATATCTACATAATTGAGGAAAGTCCTTTCTACTTTGTTTTATAAAGATTTGTACTGGTCCTGGGATACTTGAATATAAAGGGTAAAAAATCCAAATTTAAAGTTGGTTCATCCATAAACCAGAACCCATTATGTCATGGTATTTTCTTAATCCATTCAGAACTTTCCAAATGCACTAGTTGCTATTGATTTGCTTCCATGCTTTTTCATGAATTCCTGTCTACGCGTGCAACATCCCCGTATCTCTCCCTTTCAGCTTGCTGTATCAGCCTTGGGATTTTGTAAACAGCAGAATAAATGGAAACTAACTCCTGCTAGGAAATCAAGGCTTTAAGGCTGTGGCAGAAGTGGAAATAAGTCCCTCTCAAATGTCCGAGTTCTTGTGTGCTAGTCTTGTCTCTGTCCTAATTAGATTACAAGTGAAGCTGTTCCCATTTCCTGAGACGTGCCTCCTTGCTGGCAGGAGTCCCCTTCTCCCTTCGGGTACAGGGTGAAAGGGGTTGGGTCTTGACCTGTTTCCATCAGGCCTCAAGAAGGAGGAACAGGATAAAATAACATCCCTTGTTTCAGTTCAGGAATTGAATATATGAAAAGTTCTCTAAGAAAAATCTGTTTAAATCATTTCAAGTAAGAGAATTGCTACAATTCTTGAGCATGCCTTCAGTTAATGTCCCCAGTAATGTTTATTCAAGGATTTTAAATGTCTTACTCATTGCAAATTTAATAGTTATGGTTCTTACCTTTCATTAAGTAGTTGCTATAACAATGAACACTTAAAACCTTTATAACACCTAAAAAAAAGCTTAATAATCCAAGAATTGAAAGTATTTTAAAAATCTTTACGACATTTCTGTTAACTAAATTATTTTAAAGTAAAAATGTACAAAGAAATAAAAACTTACAATATGTTGTCAAAAAGCAGACCTATCTGATTTGGTTTAATTATATGTAATATAATTGGCTTAAATTATATGTAATAAACGTTTGGACACCTGAATGTTTTAGGCAAATAAATACAGAAGCAGTTTTAACAATACCTAAAGCACTATCCCAGGTCTGGTTTCTTTGTGGAATTGTTTGTACTGATCATTTACTTACTGCATCCTCCTAAAACTAACTGCTATCTAATATTTTTAAATACTAATTTTTACTAACTTAACACATTTTAAAATACTAACCAACATGATAGAAGAAAAGCAGTCCCCTGAAATAAAAAAATATGCAATTCACATCCTTAGTATGCCACTTAAAAGCTGTTGAATTGCAACCATGTCATTGAACTCTTCTGTCCCAAATTTCCTTTGTTCTAAATGGAGGAGTTTGTAATCTGGAGTCATTAGCATCACAATCTAGGACATTTCCACGTCTGAGTAGGTGGGACCTAAAATTATTTGTTAACCAAGGGTTCAAACAAAGCATTTGCAAGTCACAACATTTTACACTGCTGCAATAGCTGTAGAGTAGACTTAAAATCGAGTTTGCCAAAAAGCACGTATTAGGAGTAGGTCTTCAGGGTCTTTCCGCAGAAAGAAGTGATCATCTGGACAAGGAGTCTGAGAAAACTCAGCCACTCATTCCATAACATGTTGCTCTTTGGCATTTCAGAGAGCTGATGTATTTGATTAAAGGTATCAGTGGCTTTCACAAAAGAGTAAGAGAATTAAGTCAACAATTTAATGGTCATGTTCAAAGTACCGGAACAAAGATTGTTCACGTTAATTTTGGGATTATTTTTTCTAGGACCGACGGATCTCAGCATGAAGAGGCAGTTGGCAACTAGCTCAGGATCCTCCAGCAGTTCAAGCTCCAGACCCCAGCTGAGTCCAACTGAAATCAATGCCGTGAGACAGCTCGTTGCAGGATACCGAGAATCAGCTGCATTTTTATTGCGTTCTGCAGATGAACTGGAAAATCTTATTTTACAACAGAACTGAGTCAAATGACGATCCTATTCACTGAGGTCTAAATTTGCAGTTTCCACTAATGACATTTTGATTTCCCAGCAGAGACGCTTCTGGTCTTACTGCACAGTCTTAAGAGAAATACTTCCATTATGCCACATTGTCCTTGAACCATAAAGTGATGTGTTAAGGTGCTTCAAAGGAACTCTGACCTCTGAAGTACTTGAGATACTGTAATGTGTCCAGCCTACTGCTTTATGTTTTAGTTTCTCAGCATAAATATCTGGGGGGGAAAAAAAAAAGCTGTATATTCTTAATTCAAGGATAAAACAGAAGAAGTTTGTGGTATAAAAAATAGTTCAAGATCCAACTGAAATATTAGTGGAATTTACTACTGACTTACTGGACAGAAAGCTACAGTATCTGGCAAAAAAAAAAAAAAAAAAGCCAAATTTCTTGTTGCTACAGGATATAACAACACTGAGAAGGATCTTGTATTTTAAAAATATATATATATGTAATTTTTATAAAAAGACAAAAACTTGTTTTTCATTCAAAATTGTCATTTTTACTTTGGTAACTTTTTCATAGGTCCTAAAAGAAAACTGTTTTGAGAAACTACTGTAAGTACCTTTTCCACATCCCTTTGCCTTCTCCTCTTTCCAAATCCTTTCTACAAAAAATAACAATGCTGGAAAACAAACCCTTGCTACGTTCTTGAAATCGTCACATCGGGAACCACTTCCACGAGAAGCCTGCGCGTCTGCACTCGCGCTCGTCATGCCTCTCAACATCGCAGTTTCGCAATAGAGGTTTTCATCACAGAATGTTTTAATATTAAAAAAGACATATCATTGAAAAAAAAAAAATCACACCTTGGTTCCTTACTGCTGCTCACCGTGGATTGACGCTGCTGTGTTCCGGGCGCGCCTCCAGCAGCAGTTGGATGTAGATGGCTGAATGTTAAGAGGTTGCAAGTGACAATCTGAAAATTTGCACTCGAGTGTAGTTTTTCTTTCTCTCTTTCAGAAATAGTTTCCAAAAAGACCATTACCTCTCCTGATAGGATTTGTATAATTTGCAGTTCTAGGTAATGAATTACAGTGATGTAAAGAACTCAGTGGACGCAGCTGCAGCTTTTCCACGAACTTTCCCTTCCTCTCCCTCTCCCCCGACCGTTGCCCTTTCTTATTTTATAGTGTTGGATACCCATGAATGGTGTTTTCTTTGTGCACTGAGGCAAGCCTATTTTTAAAATATTTAGGGAGAAGTACATCAGTTTATGCTTCTTGTACAATTATCTTTCTGTTGTTCTGCTTTGGTTGGATTAAAAATTCTTTGTGCATTCCTGAATTTGCCTTATTTTCTGTAAAACTTATGTCATTCAGTTTTTGATAATGAGTTTAAGGCATCAGTGATATTTCTTATGTACTTGTTACATATAGTTTTTCAAGTAATGACTGTGATTGTGACCAAGTAATGTGCACTTTTTCTTGTAACTGTGGACATTGCTATGCTTTTTCTTCTAGTGTTTCTAGAATTACTGTTCCTGACAGTTCCGTAAAACAAACAAAAAAACACAAAAAAAGAACTTTTGTGATACTGTTGGTGAATATAATGTGAAAAACTTATTGAAATATGAGTATTTTGGAAATACATAGATGCACAAACATCTTTTAAGGTGTGGATTTAGAGTTTGCTTATTTAAATGAAAATTCAAAAAAAAAATCGAGGGCTGGTATAATTTTATCTGTTTTGTTTGGTTTAATAAACAGATTTCTGTGTAAAAATAATGATTGTGAAAACTTCCAAACTTTCTGAAGGATACTATGCTTTTAGCAGTTGGCTTTGAAAATATGCAATGCCATTTTGTACCCAGCATTTAGTATAAGAAGGACAGTTAACCTTTTATCTGAGGATTATCCCACGATCCCCTAGAGTCTCAACATTGTCCAATAAAGAATTTTTCCAAGACAGGGTAAGGGAAATTAGCAAACCAAGGATATTTATTTGATTATTTAAATCTGAGTTAAGAATTTCTTTTACTCCTCATTTTTATATAAGTAATTTGGGTCTTTTAGTCACTCCTGATTTAACATCTTAGGAGAAGCATTTCTCTGTTGGAAGTGCCTCTTTGCTGCTTCGATTTTTGCTGCAGTCATCTCTGAAGACTTGGACATGGTTGCCATTTCAAAAAGTAACCGGTTTGAGTTCAGCATATACATAAAAATCCTTAAGAGTGATAATGAAGCAAACAGTAGAAAAGGGAAGTTCCAGCAAAGTGCTCTTGTTTTCATTACATTCCTACCTTCAACTAGAACTCCCAGGCCCTCCTACCAAGAACAAAATTCCCTCAAAGTTTCTGCTTTTTGAACTTTTATCGCAAAGAGAAAGGGTACTGGGACTCCCACTGTTTCCCTGGGAGAGCTCAGAGGCCACGAAGCCTCGTAAGCTTTTGTTTCTCTTCTTGCTTTAGGACTTGTGACTGAAAACACCAGGGTCCTCTTTTACACCGGAAGAAACCATGCCCTAAGACCCGCGGATCCCCTTACCCAAGAATCCAACACTGCCACTGGATGCAATCAGCAAGAGGTTCTTTATTGTTACGCAGGCGCCTGCGGGTGGTCAGCGCGCACCTGCAGGTGGTCAGCAGCTCCTGCTAGCTGAGCACACCCGGCTGGGGTGGTGCCAGGTTTTTATAGACAGGTACAAACAAGTTTTGGGTGGGGCGCAACTGATTGGTTGACAGTTAGAACTTTTGAAAAAGGCATACGTGGAGTTTGCTGATTGGCTTTGGGGACCCGCGCGCAAAGAGAGGCGGGAAGGGGGTACAAGCTGATTGGTTCTGAGGGCCCGCGCGCGGGAGGAGAGAGGCAGGGAGGGGGAACAAGAAGGGGGAAAGTAGGAATGCCATCATGGCGTCTTCTATTATTTCTATAAGCCAAGCAGTTACAGAAGGGCAAAAGAGCGATTAATAAGCAATTAATAACCTAATTAATAACCTGGTCTATACCTAAAAGCCAGCGGTTTACAGAAAAGCAAACAAGCGGTTAGTTATCCTATCTATCTTCTAGGGGAGGGGTCTTTCAGCCCCTTTATAAAGCATTTCGGAGAAACTAGGTGCAGGTTCATATGCTCATTCTACTGAGGTGATAGGAAACAATCATAAACACAGAGATCAAACAGAAGTTCCTGCTACTTCTGCCAGTTGGCTTCCCATACAACAGCGGTGTCTTGTCAGATGTGTGTGACTTTATCACACCTAATAAGAAAACATGACTTGACAGGACCACAGAGAATACAAACACAAGCAGTTACTGATTTTCTTAAATTGTGTAGGTCAAGTCACAATACTCAGTAGAAAGGACATTCAGCTACAATGATAGCCACGAATTACGGACTATTGATTCAGGGAGAGCCATTTTATTTCCTTTTCACAATAACTGTGGGCAATGAGGACAGTCACAGTCCCTTTTACAAAGGAAATCAAGAAGCTGAAATCATTTGCCAGGAGCCCAGGACAAAGGCTGCAGCCACCCTTTGAACCCAGGCACATCGGATGCCTGAGCTCCCCTCCTGGTCCCTGCAGTCTGCTGCCTCCCAGATACTTAATAATGGTCTTCTACCCTGTGACTCAGAACCAGATCTTTATAGTAAAGTTGAGCAGTTTTGCACGGTAGATAATAGCTATTGAAAATGCTCTTAACATCAAAGCATTTGACTTAACGTGCCCAATTTTATCCCGCTTCTAGAGGTTTAATTTCCTTTAAATTACACTCTCTACAAATATCTAGAGCAACCATAAAACTACCACTGATGAAAATCAAACACACAAGGCAGGAAGGGAAGGCAGTAACTTGTTAACAATGAAGAGGGCCAGTAGTGTATCTGGTAAGGAAAGGTGAAAGTCAGTATCCAGCTGAACCCAGAAAACTTAAGTCCATTCACTTTAGTCTCAGATATTATACCTATGTTCTTAGCTATGCTGCTATTGTAATCTTTACACCATTAATACAAATATTCAGAAATTAATCTTTGTATGCCAAAAATATTTTCTCATTTTGTATGGCTCAAGTTTCAAACTTCATAAAAAAATAAAATAGAGCAGGTATTAACAATGTGTTAATTAACAATAAACAGTGTAATTAATGTGGCAATTAACAATAAAAAAAATAGAGCAGGTAGATATTAACAATGTGTTTCAACGTGTTTGAGATGCAGAAATGTGGCAAAGTAAGGACTGAGCACAAGATAACCTACAGGAGCTTACTATATTCACTGGAGCTCATCTCCTCCAAGATTGTGAGGGAGATAAGGTCAATCATGTTCAACATTTATTTTTAAATCAAAAAATAAAATTAAACTTGGAAGTACAGAAAGATGACAGAAAAATAATCATCCCAGCACCAGTTGAGAACCATGAATATCATTTTATAGCCTATCTTTCCAATTTTCCCTAAACAGATATGTATTTATTTGGTTTCACTGTCCTATGGTGTTTCCTCAGCTACTTTTCTAACCTAACAATATAGCGTGAGTATTTTCCACACTATGGGTTATTTTTAATGACTACCTGGCATCACATTGTCTGAATGTATTAGTGTTCTACTGCTGCTGTAACAAAGGACAACAGACAACAGAAATTTATTACAGTCTCAGGTTGGAAGTTCCACTGGACTAAAATCTAGATTTTGGTAAAAATGTTCCTCTCTGGAGGCCCTTGGGGAGAATGTTGCCTTGCTTGCTCTGCTTCTCAGACACTCCTCAACTGGTGTCCCCTGCTTCCATCTTTAAGTCCAACTGACTTCTTCTGCCCCCCTTCCACATTTAAGGACCATTGTGAGTAGCCTGGGACCACATAGATCAAACAAGATCACCCCTTTATTAAGGTCAGCTAATTAGAAACTGTAATATCCTCTCCAAACATAATTCCTTAACTTGACATGTAACAAAACTAAAGTACCTTAATTTCTTTTTAAAAATAACTCTTTGTGCCCAGATACTACAGGTGCATTTTCCAATAACCTATAGTAAAGATATTAAGTCAGCAGCACAAACTTTTTTCAAATAATTGTCAGCTGCCATACCACACTTATTTTTTTTTCCTGTATAAAGTATATTATCTTGGAAATTTTAATAGAGTTTTCCTCACATGTCTCACATTCAAATTAAGTATAAAGAACAAATAAATATGGTAAAAGTACAGCTCAATCTTCCAAGGGATATTAAACAAAAATACCTCTGAACATTTTCCTCTGATTTCTTAGTAGGTGGTTCTGCCTAAGAAATTCCCTGATCCATGTTTGAGAGGTCTCTAACTCATTAGCCTGGAGGGGGTACATGAGAATCCAAAGCTTAACTAAATTATTTAAGTAATCCAACTGCATTTATAAAACTTTTAGTGCCAATTACTAGTGGTGTTTTATTTGCCTGAACAAGTGGTGATATATTTGACATTAAATGTTATTAGGTGACACATTTTAAAAAGGAGGGCTTGACACTAAACATATTGAATTCAAGATAGCTGAATTAAAACATTTGCTAGGACACTATTTTTATCTACATGTCAGAATTTTTATTTTCCCTTATTTACTGTTTTGTTTTTTTCCTTTAAAGACTATCCACTGAATGAAAGAAGATCCAGATAATTCAAGGCCATTTTTAATGCCAGGAGAGAAAAAAAATTATAAAAGCATATAAAAGCATAGACCACAGAAAGCAAATGCTATTACTAACTGTGTGGGATTGGTGCTGGTTTTTTTTTTTTTCCCTTGAAAGTTCTGATATCTTATTTTGTTTATTAGAGAATGAATTAGATCAGTCTGCGCATGATAAAGGTCTTCTACTTATTGAAGTACTCTGTTATGGTAACAGAACAAGTGGCCAGAGATTCCAAACAGATTCTTCTTAGTTCTTTGCTGACAGAAGGATTCTAAAGTCTGCCATGAACTACTCTCTGAAGTAGCATGCCTCTTAGCTCATTTTATTGTTTTTCATTTCAATGAATATATATTCTTTGACCTACTATATGCTAGACATTGCACTGTCATCCAGAAAGAAACTAGTTCTGCTTCAAGGAGTCCCGTCTAGTGGAGGAGAGGGACAGAGGTACAGGTAATTACAATACAAAGAGAAAGATTAACAGCATAACATGTAATGATAGAAACATGTGAGACAGGTCAGAGGAGAGCACAGACCCTGTAGTGGAAGTAGAGAAATAGGCTGGGTCTGGCTGGTCACCAAGACTGGAGCTCACGGCAATACCTGGCAAAATTGTTGGGTATGTTTGGGGAGGAAAGAAGAAGAAAGAGGTGTCAGAGAAGGGCATTTCCACTACAGGGGACAACACCAGAAGAGGAGAGAGGAGGTAGGGAGTTACATGTTCTGTACAGTAACCCAAGCAGCTTGGTGTTTCTGGATGGTAGGGTTCAAGAATGGAGACAGATTCCTGGGTAAGAATAAAGGAGCCTTATCCTGCAGAGCCTACCTGCCATGCCAAAGCTCTGGGCTGTGTCCTGCAGAGGCTGAAGAGGCACTGGTATATTAGAGGAGTGGTAAGGATGGTGTTGGTTCTGCTTTTGTGATTGTTTGACTGAAATTCTGGGGAAGGAGATGGACTAATGCTGGATCATGGGACCTCCCTTCCCAAGAGAATTAAGTAAAACACCTCTAGTTTAAAAAATAGTAAAAACAAACAAACAAACAAAAACATGCTACAAGCATGCTAACAAGGAAGGAATGGCTTTTTCCTATAACCACGGAGAAGTGGGAACCAGAAAAATGCAGCAAATGTCACAAATTAATGTGGCTTCTTCCTCAGGAGACAGATCCAAGGAAAAACAGATAAATAGGAATTTTGAAAAAAAAAAAAAAAACACTCCACTATGAACTCCCTAATTTGGAAAAAGTGAGAACAAGGGGTGGGTGAACCGTTCAGGCAAAGTATGTACACAACCCTTCACGAATGCAAATCCCTCCCTGTCCTCACCAGT
Source organism: Mustela lutreola (assembly GCF_030435805.1). NCBI lineage: Eukaryota > Metazoa > Chordata > Mammalia > Carnivora > Mustelidae > Mustela > Mustela lutreola. Next base: position 38,298,426 of record NC_081300.1, read on the forward strand.
CTCCCAAAGTAGAAGCATTGGTAGAACTCACCATCTTGTGTGTCCTCCAGCGGACAGAGAAAGGCTGAAGAGCAACAGCAGGGAAATGCTGATAATCTGGGCAAATTTTCTAGAAGAACAAGATATCTACCAATACCCTATCTTCCTGTCCTGTCTTCTTTTTTCCTTTACCTCCTCCCCAACCCTAACTAACAGCTCGGTGGCCAAAACTCATGAGCTCCATTTTTTTCTTGCAGGATTCTTTCTGAGATGCAAACAAGCAAAGCTGTCAGAGAAAGGATAAGGCATCAGGAGAAATGAATGAAAGGCTCTCACTGCCTCTGTCAAAAGTGAGGTTTTAAAGACCCATCCTGAACTTGGGGAATTTAGAAATCTTTAGACTAATTCTCCATTCTCAAATCTTGATTGCATAAAGTCCTATCCAAGTAGAGTTATAAACCAAGGATATTGGAGAAGAAAATGACAGACTGAGGCTTACATTTCAATGGTGACACGTCCTAGGACAGACAGTGAAACAATGAGCATATCCCATAAATAATAAAATGTAAAGAAACAGCATGACATCTAGATATCCAGCCAATATCCATGAGTGGAAGATAGCCAGGCAGACAGGAAAAAGAATTCATAAAAGTTAAAAATGCATTTGAAATAAAATATCTCCCAATATATAATTTTTTTCTACAAAAAAATACTTTGTTTACAACAAATTATGAGACCAGGGAAATAATTTTTTACTTCATTTGACAATTATAACAGTAACAATGGCACCTATGACAAACCTTTCATTGTAAGGAATCTTTCCTCAATAGCACCGAAGTACAGAAATGTCTACTACTGAGCACATTGTTGCTCTATTAAGAAACAGGAGGGATGACTTCTACACCACACCAGACCAAGGAGAACCATGTAGTGTCTCTGGAGTTTGGATAAGAGAGCCTCAAAGTTGCTCTAGGGAGCTTGGCATTGGAGAAGGGCTGATTTGGCACTGATATTGCAACCTTGTAACATAATGTACATGGTAGAGTTTTGATTTGTTTTACTGGTGAAATGAAAATTACTCATGACTTTTGTTTCCTTTGGAAGGTGTGACAATGTGACAGTTCATGTATCACATGGGTTCTACACTTCCCATGCCCAGAGTGGAGTAGTGCTGGACTTTAGACCAGCAGGAATGGGACGCCAGGCTTGTTTCACTCCTAAATCAATTACTCTCTTTCTCTACATTATTATGTAGCTTGGCTGCAGCTACTGTCAATGCAAAGATCAAATTCTGTTTTCTACCTAAAATATTTCAATTAAATAGGAACTCATACTCTTGATTAATGCCTTCGATGTCATTTGCATAGGATTTATGTCTCTCTCTGAACTCCCCCACCCACCTAGGACTTAATGGTAGGTCCTTTGCAAAGCCACTTGTGGTCTGGGAATCTTTACTCTTGTTCTCCGCTTATGGGCAGACAAGGATGGGTTTGCTTTTGCTACTTCTCAGTGCTCAGACTCCCAGCAGCCCACTGTCTCCTGCTCTTGGGACCTGGGTGAGTGACTGCAGAAGGCTTAGCCACAGCGACCTTATGTCTAGACTGGGTGAGGCTAAAGCCTGGAGCATGAGGAGGAACAGCCCGAAATGGAAAAGACCTTTGGGAATTGTGGATCTGCCCGCATATACCCCGGGCACCTTGCTCAGTGGCCAGTGCTTCAGGCCAGCAGCACAGTCTCCTCGTTCATCTCACCATTGCTGCTGGTGTGGTGGTCGAAAAGTCTAGCTCAGCTGACATTTGAAAGGAGTCCCAAATATAGAGACAGTCACGGATGCTCAGAAAAGTGAGCCCAGCTCAGCTTGGCGAACCAACGCCACCCATCTATCTTTTCTCTCCCTCTGTGCTACCTCATCTAAGTCCCCTCAGTACCTCACTGAATATTTAGCAGAATAGAATAAACTGTGCAATATTCTTAATATATTACCCAAGTACTGGCACTTAATGTTTAATAATGTAACTTTAATGGACAGTTTTGGGAGCTTTTAGAAAGTGCCCCCATATACATTGATTTATTTGATCCATAGTACAGGGAAGACAGAAGATTTTCAAATCAATTTCTGAAACTGAAGCACAGAGCGTTGTGAGACTTCTCGTTATTACAGCCAGAAAGAGAAGCCAGGCCTTCGGATTCATCCGTGCTTTCCCTGGCCCCTACCCCAGGACTTTGCATTGCATTTTAAAGAGTTGTTGCTCTCCTGTGTTACAAACATACATTATCTAGGTTTCCCTGCTCATTTACGATACCCATCCTTTGACACGTCCCTAACCTCAGAAACATTCGGACTGGAATATCTTTTGATTTTCTCTCCTTTGCCTGTAGGTTTGTCTTTTTCTTAATGAAAATTCATGAGGAGAGTCATTCAAGAAGAATATATGAACTACAGAACCCCACACTCTTCTGGTGTCAGAGGGGGGAGATTTAGATGAAAGATTTAGATGGAAAAGAAATATATGTGTACAAAGAGTCGCAAGCCAGCAGGACGATTTTAGCATCAGGCCCTGGGCTGACAGCCCCTGGGCTGGATCTGTTTGTCCATGTGCAAAATGAGAATAAGCTCTTTTACAATATCAACATGGCAGTCAATAGGAAGATAGAGCAGGTTTTGAGGTACAACTAAATAAAACTTAGAATCTCAGAGTGCTATGCCTTCTGGCATTTCCATTTGAAGCCTTGGCAGTGTTAATTGTAAAAGAATAGAACAACTCCTGCCAGACCAGTATAACCAAATGAAAATGAAAACCTAAGAGCTTGTCCCCATGTTTGACAGGAAATGTGCTTCTCAGCACTCCCTGACACTCCTAGACAGAGAGTAATAGACCCGAACATTCCAGAGGTAGCCTGTACCAGGGCTCCGCTGGGTCTCCACGTGCATTAAAAAGCAACAGAAGTCAGAAGAATGAGGCATATTTGAGCCAGACCTAATTTTCAATCTGTGTGCTCGCTCTATTTTAGAAAGTTATTTAGCAATTGAACGCTTGAAGAAAAACAGCATCATACAGAGTTTCAATTCATATTTAAATCCTGGGAGGTTTGCTTTTCTAATTCTTTAACGCTATAATCCAGACAGACCATAAACCCACTTTTTTTTTTTTTTTTAAACCTAGAACCACATTTGTTATGAGGAGTCCTCTCCCTCTTCTTCTCCCTGGGCTAGGGGATGCTCTCCATGCCCCACCCCTTCCTCTGTCAGTCACCTCCACCCTTAGCATTAAAACAATGCCCCTAATACTTTTGGAGCACTTACTATGAGGCAGGAGCTAACGGTTTGCCATGCATTAGTTCTCCAGCGCACTGTGAACTCAGTCAAGCATGTATTACCCCCATTTCATCCCTGGGGAAAAGGAGGCACCAGCAGCTTAACAACATGGTCATTGCAATACACTGGTAAGTGTTGAAGACGTGGTTTGAGCCACTACCATCCCGCTCCAGAGCCCAGGATTTTGGCCATTCTGTCAAAATGCCAGTGCCACGTAGTCCGTATTTCTAGAAGAAGCTCCCTACCCAACAATAAAACTTCAGCTCTTGTTCATTTTTTTTTTTTTTTAAATGAGAAAGTAGAATTGGTGCAGGATTGGCTACATTGTCTGTGGTATCAAACCAAGAGCAGGTGCCCTAGTCCATAATAGCCAGTGTGCCTTGAACGGTACTGTGTCAGCTTCATTCTAGCAGGTATAACTTCTTACCCTTTTATCGCATATAACAGAGGGTAGCATTAGCCTCATTTTACAGATGAGAAACTTACAGTGTAGATAGGAAAAATAAGCTTTTCTGACTCTGTTAGGCTAGAAAGTGGTAGAATCTTAACTACCACACTACCTTACCTCTCTTAATTTAGTTCCATTAATGAAAAATTTAAGATTTGCATAAAACCCTACGATCAGAAAATTAAATGAGCTCTCTATAAATACAAACACAGGTCAAATTCCTAGTTCCTTTAATTCTTTAAGTCCCCCAATTACACTTTTTTTTTTTTTTTTTTTTTTTTTGCCATGAACACCATCTTTATGCCATTCCACATCTGATTCTAGACAATTCTTTACCCTAGAGAAGTATTTCTCAGAACAGAGTCAAATGAGTTTTGATTAATCTTTTATCTTTTTGTGGGGCAAGCACAGAGGGAAGTACACATGGGATCTATGTTCAGTTATGAAAATGCTTAGGCTTTCTCTCATGATTGTTATAGGACACTTGCTTGTTCTCCAGTCACAAAGAATAGTGGCTTCTAACAGCTGGCAGGTGCCTGTCAGCGGGGCCAACCCCCCCAGGACAGGTGTCTGTGGGCGGAGCCAAGCCCCGAGGGCAAATGAAGGGCAAGTTGCACACTTCCTCCCCTGTGACACCCTTCCCTGGGTGTCAAACTTACTAGGTAAGGCGATAAGAGGTAGTTCTGTGGTATCAGAATGGCCTGGCCAGAAGAGAAAGAAGAGGAAAGAAAGATCCCTTTCCCTGTCACAGAAAGAGCCCAAGCTTTAGGCCAGTCCTTAGCTCTCCAATGGCGAACAAGTATTTGAGGTAAGGTCTGTTCACTTCATTCTGGGGTGGGGGAGGAGGGCGCGCATCGAACCTCGCGGCTCTGATGCTGCAGCGGTCTACATAAGCAACCCCACATCTCAGCCTGTAATGCCTCATGGTTATAGAATCAAAACTCTAGGGACAACCAGTCACCAGCAGCTAACTAGACTTTAAGCGATCCTCAAATAATTGCTTTGCTCTGCTTCTATATTTTCTCCACAAAAGTCTTTCCTCTCACTCCTGTTGGTGGAGCGCACCTAACTGCCTCTGGCTTGGTGCTGCCCTATCAAATCAAGTCTTGTTCAATAAACTCAAAATGTTTCCTAGGCCTCAATTTATTTTTAGCAATTTATATGTGTTACAAGTCTGGGCTCCTGAGAACCACCACAGCTGCATCTGAATCAGAACACAGCCCTGCAGGGGCAGGTGGGCGGACAGTGTATTTGGGGCACAGCAATTGGCCACAAGTGATTCTGAGGCAGCTTTATCATTTCAAAACTAGCCAGACCAGGACAAGGAGGGAGGTGGGCTAGTAGGGGGCATGTTTGAAGGAAAATTAAGTGACACCCTGAGTGCCCAGGCTTATAGTATTCCTAAGAAGTTGAGAAGCTTTGAACCCCATGACTATTTTCCTCACAAATAAATCGCTCTCTCATCCCCAAAATTCCACTCTATCCCTGAGCAGCTCTGCTTTGACAGAAGGACAACCCTGAACCATGCACTACTTCTGTCTTTTAACAAGAAAAGCCTGGGGGTGTGGAGGGGATAGGAGAGTCTCTATCTCTCCAACAGGCTAGAGGCAAGTTTCTGGCACAGGGACATAACTGAGTGCTTTTTATCACAGAAAAAGTGCTACACGAGGGCACCTGGGTGGCTCAGTCAGTTAAGCATCCAATTGGTGATTTCAACTCCGGTCATGATTTCCAGGTTGTGAGATCGAGCCCTGTGTGGGGTTCCCCGGTCAGCAGGGGAGTCTGCTTGAGATTCTGTCTCCCTCTACCCCTCCCCCCACTTGCACGTGTTCTCTAGAATGAATGAATGAATGAATTAGTGCTACATTTGACCAGTTATATCCCAATTACTGTACTTTTATCAATACAGTGATATGTATATTTGTTCCAGGACGGGGTCATAAATTTTGGCCAGCTGGCCAAATCCAGCCTGCTCACTGTTTTTATAAATCAAGTTTCACTGGAACACAGTCATGTTTATTCACTTATATCGGATCTATGGCTGTTTTCACACGACAGTAGTTAAGCAAATGCAGCAGAGACTAGATGCCCCACAAAAATCACCAATATTTACTATCTATTGATAGAAATTCTGGTCAACTACTGGTCTAGATTATATTATGGGCCAGAACTAGCTCCTCCTATATATGCCAAACTCTCTAGTAGGCCCCTTTAATCATTTATCTATAATGCTCCCAATAGCCATTGCTAGTTATAGTATGATCGTGATCTTATAGGTGAGGAAAGAATCGTCGGTCAGCTGATGTGTCTAAAACAGACTACTGGTATCACAACCAGAACTCAAACACTGTTTTGTTTTTGTTTCCTAAGTCTTTTATGAGCTATTTTAGGAAAATAATCACCATGTAATCACCTAACCACTTTCCAACCTATTTCATTTTCTAACGGTCATGAGTGCCTACGAACATTTTATTCCATCAGCAATTTCTGTGTGTATCTTCTGTCTCCTTTCAGGGGAAGGCAAGCTGCTTGCTCAGGGCTTTTGTACCCTTCACTTCTGCATCCTACGGTCCGGAAGAAGGCCAGGCTCAAGGACTACTGCAAAACCCTTCCTATCGGTTCCCCCTTACTTAGTAGTAATCATCTATAATGTCTTCTTGTCCTAAAATACAACACCCGAGCTTGTAGTAAATTTCCATTTGCTTATCTACGATGGAAAATCCTTCCTTGAAATCTGTGCAAGCATATAGGTCTCCTGGAAGAGAACTGGGCTACGTGTTAATTTGTTACACTACAGTATTTTGCAAATGATCACAATCTCACTTTGTGGGACTTAATTAATCAGAACATATATATCAGAGGAAAAAATAACAGCTTTTTAATTAAACAGTAATTCCAAAGGAAGGGGAGCCTGCTCCTCATTTAACCCCTAAGAAGTTAGTTTACAGATTGCTACATCCTGCCCCCTACTGGGAGAGAGACTAACAAACAGTAACTAGCCAAAAGGAACTTGAAGCTTTTCTATCTGGAAAAAAGATTTTTTTCCCTTTACTTAAATAAACTACATGTTCAATTGCTTTTTACCCTTCTATTCCTTTCTATTTCCAAAATAAGCAGTGAAGCAAAAGGAATAGATAGCCACCAGTGAAATATAGACAAAAATATATATGACATGATTTGAAAACAAGATACTCTTATTTCTGTAGAATTATTTAAAGTGGGAGCAGTTTGATAATTAGCTCTACACAAATGCACCATATGACATTACTTCAAGGAATGTAGTTGTAAGGATGAAGTTAAACGTCTAAAAATAAAACTGAATATTAAAAGGCAGCACATATTCATATTTATTTAGTATTAACACATTTCAATTTCTCTCTTTACTAATTTAGTAAATTTCACATATAATCTGATAGTATATAGTTACAATCCTCGATTTAAAAAATGTGTATCTTGGAATACCTGGCTGGCTCAGTCGGTTAAGTGGCTGCCTTTGGCTCAAGTCATGATCCCAGCCAGAGTCCTGGGATCAAGTCACGTGTCCATCTCCTTGCACAGAGGGAAACCTGCTTCCCCTCTCCCTGACGCTCCCCTGCTTGTGCTGTCTCTCTGACAATTAAAAAAAAAAAAAACTTTTTTAAATTAAAAAAGTACATACCTTGTAAGATACCTTCTTTTATAGACAAGAATATTTAACCTTTCTTTTTTGCCTGGCTAAATTGGTCCTTTCCCAAGTCCATAGCTTACCCTCCCAAACCCCATCTCTATGTGGAGATAAAGCAAGCCATCCCTAAACATTACTCAGTGCTCTTCCAGATAATACCACCCTACAAACCAGCATTCTGACCTCTCTAGGTATAGGAATTTACTCCATAATCTACAATATATATTTTTAAGCATTGGCTCACCTGTGCTAAGTTCTGACATTATAAAGCAAAGTGTGTACACCTTTAAGTTATAGGTTAATGGTATTCCCATAATTTTGAAAGTAGTAACACAAGAAGTTGCCATGTGGAGAATGTGTTATTTCTTTTGTAAAACTGGGACCAAGTTATTGATTTTCATTTTTCTATTACATTATCCTTCCAAGGCTAAACTAACTACATTTTTCTAAAACTCAGGGCAAGAAAAACTCATCTCTTGGTGTTCCCTTACTGAAGAGTAAGAAAACTCATTGTGGTTAAGAGCATAAACTCAAGTCAGATTGCCTACTTCGGTTTCCAAGTGTCATGTACTAGCCACGTTACCTTGGGCAAGTTATTCACCTTCCTTTGCCTCCGTTTACTCATCTATAAAACGTGGTATCAACATTACATACCTCAGGGTAGTTATGTAAGTAAAAGAAATTCACATATAAAAAGGCTCTTGGGATTGGGCCTGATGCAGAGTAAGCACTCAAAAAGACGTCAGCGGCAATTCATATCTTTTCTGCCGGGGACCCTGTGGACAGGAGCCTCAGAGCTGGATGCTCCACACTTTCGTTGTAACTAACTCATCCCAGACACCTGCTTTGTCTGTCTCCTTCTCTGATTTACTTATAATTGTTCTGTGTCACTTGTATTAATCGAAGCTGACTTTAAATATTTTAAGGCAATAAAGATTCAAATTATCAGTAGATTAAATTGAACCTGGCTTCTTTGACCAATTATTTCAGACCAGGTTACTTAATTTTCTGCTTTGTAAAATACTCTCAAATTAGGTCATATAAATTTCAGAAGGTACATCTTAGAATATGGTTATCTTCCATAGGCAGGAAAATCCAGAATTTAAAATATCTTGCCTTCATATGAGCCTTCTTCGATGGCACACATGGCTGTTAATGGTTTAATAAATTCATGTAAATAAGTAATTCTTAAAACGTTAAATGTGCTGATGGATTTTCATGCTTATGGACACATGGATAAGGAATAGAACAGAGCACGGTTATAGTCCATTGGCCCTGAGCTTGGAATAAATTGAAATCAAGCTTCCAGCAGAGTCCAATTCCAGTAAAGAGTATGAGGGAACCCAGTATGGAGTTCAAGTTCCTCAGAACAGATTGATCTGGCTTGCATGAAACTTTTAGAGCCCTCCTGGGAGACGTATGCATAACACTTTTTCAAATGGATAGCTGCCCTTGGAATTTAAGTTCTCAAACACAAGTGGGAAACAAAGGCTGTCTTTACCACCGGGAGAAAACCCCCCAGAAGAATGAGGATTATTCCTCCAGGGTTCTATTCTGGGTACCTAACTGTTGAGGATGGAATGTTTGGGTTGCATAACAAGAAGCATTAGTTTTATTGGTCTGTGATCAGTGTTAAGGAAGTATCCCAAAACGTCTGAAAATAAATTTGAAAGAGTTGAAGCCCAGAGGAAACTGATGGAACACAGCTGTCCCATCAGGAATACTGGGGGTGGTGATGTCAACAGGGTTACTAGCCAAAGAAGAAAATAACAAGGAATATGCATTATCACTGTTGACTATCAGCCAGCTGAACTGCTTAAGGGAATCACTCGGGAATGCTCGCAGGTAATGGTTAAGGCATTTTGTGAGAGGAGTATAAAAACAAAGTGTTGAGATTCCAGTGGTTTCACTTGGGGGAGTTCAAAGACAAATACTAACATCCTTCCTGTCCTGGTTATTATTCTTAGACAGTGAAAGCTGGAGAGTTATTTACAGTAATAAATAAGATACAGGTGCTACCTTCCTCCACCAATTGTTAAAAGACACATACTTGCAATTTGAAGTCAGCTGTCCCCACAAATGCTATCTGTGTCCCACACTACACTGAAACAGATCTCTGTATCTGTTCTCGCAACACAGAAGGAATCCTGTGGCACCAAACATGTTATTCATAAAGTGCATTTACTGATCTCATATGGCAGATGGGCATAGGGAAAGGTTACAACACAGAATTATTAGAAATTTATTTAAAATTCTAACCAGATGGGTCTGCTTTGTATAACTCACTCTTTATAGTACAATGTTATTTCTTTCCTTCTCAGCCTTATTAACTTTTCTCTTTTCCCTCCTAGAGTCCCCCTACTACTCAACCAACCCAACTCAAGTCTCTTTCAATACCCTCAATTCTGCATATCATCACCAGTATGGGATGACTCAAGATAGACTAATTGAATCCTTGCAAAGACCCAGTGGGTTAGGTTTAACTACCACCATTTGCATCTTTATACTTGAGGAAATGCACAGAGGTGAGAAAAGTTGACCAAAACTACATAGATGGTAGAGTCAGACATAGAGCAGGACTGTCAGTTGCAGTCAGCTGAAACGACTCTGTGCTTTTAGCCATGGACACTGCTTCTCACACTCTAGCTCCCATACTACTCAGTGAACAAAGGCTAGCTGCTCAACAGGATAAACCTGCCCCTAGGAAGCAATACAATTTTATAAATTTCACTTTTATGCTACAGAATATTAAATAAAGTAGTACACAGAGCAACTGTAACTGCCTGAAGGAGGGACTCTTCAGTCAAGTCTACAGAGGAAGTAAGCTTGTTGGTTATGAATGCTTTCTGATAAGCTCACTGTTCCAGAACACAAGAGGTAAATTGGGAAGAAAAAAAAAAAGTCTAAAAAAAAAAAAATGGTTTTTGCAGTCATTTGTCTTTAACAAAAAAAGAAATGCAGGTATCTTTGGGCCTTTGGAACTGAGAATGACGTTAAGACTGTAGTTTTAACAAGCATGTAATCCAACTAGTATCTTTGCATCTAGTCCTAACCCCATATGCACACACTTGACCCCCTCCAATCTGTCCTCCATTGAGCACTCAGATTTTTCCAGAATATGAATTCGATTATATCATTTCCATGCTGAAGATGTCTGAAGGCCTGCAACTTAAAATTAGTCACATATTTACTGTTGTTATTCAAAGCCAATTTATTATCTTGCCTTGAACTTCCTCTTTTTCCTAGCTGTAACTCTTGACTCATCCTCAAATAATGTGTCCTCCAACCAAGTCTGACCAATTCCAACATAAATGATGCATTTCCACATGACCTTATAGCTACAATGCTTTATTTTGCTTGTTGAACTTCTATGAGATTATCTTATGCAATAAAAATCAAGGACAAGAAATTTCCAGTTTTAGATCTGCTGTACAAGGAGCTTAAAGGTTTGTTTCCCATTACAATAACAAGAAACACTGGACTGATGACCACTTTTCTTGGACCTTGAGGACTGAAGATTCGAGGCCAACTGCTACTCAGTAATATGGAAAGAGACACAAATAGAAGGCCTTAGGAAAAATCTACTTATCTGAACAGAAGTCATTAGCATAAATTGGTAGGAATACTTCAGTGGTAATTGACAAGTTTCTGGAGGCTGAGTGGAAACTAGTGTGACAGTGAGGAACTCCTGGGGGTTGCAGTCTCATGAGAGGGCCAACAATCAGGGACTTTATCTGCAGGAGCTCCATTTGGCTGTTTCTGTGAAGATCTAAGTGCAATCCCCTTGTGACTTAGGAAGAAGAGAAATTATTGTGAAATAAGGAGCATTTGCTGTAGTAGTAGTTTTCTTTTCACAAGGAAAGACTTTATTGGAGCCTTAAACAAACTATGGGACATTCCTTCCATTCTCTCCCTACTCCCAATCTTTCTGGCTCAACTTGGGGGTGCGGGTGCTAACGCTACTATAGAAACCTTGTGAACCTTGTGGAGATCAACCAGGGCACAAAGGCCCACCTTAAGACGGAGATTTAAACATAACATTATAGAAAGCTCCCACTCCCACACCCTACGACTATACCAATAAGGTTTCAGTCTACACTGGGTTATAGCTAAACAAACAGCAGGATGCATACTCTCTGAGAAGGAGAATTTAACAAAGCCAAAATGAAAAGGAAATAGATACAAAGGTGCTAGAGGAATCTGAAGCCACCAATACCCACTGCTATAGCCAGAATAAAACACAGCCTCACACCTACAACATATGAACATAAAAACCCTCATATTAAGAGCCTATTTCAGTTCCCATTACCCAATAAAATATGTCTGGCCTTCAACAACTCATCACAAGGTATGCAAAACAGCAAGAAAAATCACAATTTGAGGAAACAAAGCAAGCATGAGAAGCAGACTCTGATATGGCATGAATATTAAAGTATGAGATGCAGAATTTAAAATGAGTATGATCAATATGTTAAGGGCTCCTGTGGGTACAGAAGAAAACACAAAAGAATAGATAGGTAATGTAAACAGAAATGGAAACTCTAAGAAAGCATATCAATTAATGCTATAAATCAAAACACAGAAATGAAACAGTTTTGCTGCACCCATCAGTAGGGTGGATGCAGAGGAGGGAAAAATGGAGTTTGAAGACAGGACAATAGAATCTTCTCAAACTGAAATGCAAAAAAGAAAAATATTAAAATGTAGAGAAATCTAAAACATGGGACAATTTAAAAAGATGTAACATATGCATAACAAATGTCAGAAGAAAAAGAATGAAACTGAAAAAATATTTGTACTAATAATGGCTTCAAACTCTCTAGAATTAATGACAGAAACAAAACCACAGATACAGGTAGCTCAGGAACAAGAAGCTCAATATAGAAATACATAAATGGCAGTTTTATCAAGCTGATAAACATAAAAAAACAAAACATCCACTATTATAGTCAGAGACTTCAACACTACTTGATCACAAATGGATAAAGTCAGTAGCCAGAAAAATCAGTAAGGACATAGTTGAACTCTAGCACCATCAATCAATTAGATTGACATAATTGACATGTGTAAACTATTTCACCCAACAGTAGCAGAATATACATTCTTCCAAGTTCATAAGAAGCATTCACCCAGATAGAACACATTGTGTACCATTAGACATTCCTTAACAAATTTTTAAATACTGAAGTTATACAATGTATGTTCTCAGACCACAAAACAATTAGTAACAAAGATAGTTATAAAAAATCCCCAAATGGAGATTAAACAGATTTCTAAGTAATGTATGAGTCAAAGAAATCAACAAATTATATACTTTGAACTAAATGAAAACAAAGTTATCAAAATGTGTGGAATTCAGTGAAAGCAGCCTTTAGAGTGAAATTTATAGCATTAAATATATTTATTAAAAAGAAGTTCTAAAATTTACAATATAGGATTCCATTTTAGGAAACTAGATTAAGGACAAATTAAATCTGAAGTGGGTAGAAACAAAGAGCAGAATAAATGAAATTGAAATAATAAATCAATAGAGAAAAATTAACAAAACAAAAGGTGTTTCTTTGAAAGATCAGTAAAATTGATAAGCCTCTAGACAAAGTAATTAAGAAAAAAGATACAAATTATTAATATCCCAAATGAAGAACTATTACTACATATCCCAAAGATAACAAAAGGATAAATAGTATTAATAATTTTATACCCACAAATTTTGATAACCTTGATGAATTGGATCAATTCCTTGAAAGATAAAATCTGCCAAGACTCACACAAGAAGATACAGATGATCAGAAAAGGTCTTTATCTATTAAAGAAATTCAATTCACGGGGTGCCTGGGTGTCTCAGTGGGTTAAAGCCTCTGCCTTCAGCTCAGGTCATGATCCTAGGGTCCTGGGATCAAGCCTCACATCGGGCTCTCTGCTCAGCAGGGAGCCTGCTTCCCCTTCTCTCTCTCTGCCTGCCTCTCTGTCTACTTGTGATCTCTGTCAAATAAATAAATAAAATCTTTTAAAAAATTCAATTCATAATCAATAACCTTTTATAGCAGAAAGCACAGGTCTATGGGAGTTCACTGGCAAATTCTAACAAACATTTAAGGAATAAATTATACCAGTTCTCTAAACCTCTTTAAGATAGCAGTAGGGGTACCTGGATGGCTTGGTAGGTTAGGCATCCAATTCTTGATCAGGTCTTGATCTCAGGGTCTTAAGTTTAAGCCCTGTGTTGGGCTCCACATTGGGCACAGAGATTACATTAAAAAACAAAAATAAAAACAAAAACACAAAAAGAAATACAAGGAATACTTCTTAACACTTTATGAGGCCAGAATTATCCTAATACAAAACCAGACAATGATATTACAAGAAAAATACAGACCAATATTTCTTATGGTTATAAGTGCAAAGACATTCAGTAATAAAAAGTAGCAAATCAAATCCAACAATTACAAAAGCTATACAGCACTACTCAGTGGGACGTAGTCCAGGTATGCAAGTCTGGTTCAACCCCTGAAAAATCAATTAATATAAACCATCAACAGGTCAAAGGAAAATTACATGATCATATGAATAAATGAGGGAAAATAATTAAACAAAAGTCAACACCCACTTATTAAAAACTCGCAGTACACTAGGAATAGAGGGGAACTTCCTGAACTTGATAAAGACTATCTACAAAAACCCTCTAGCTAAGACCATACTTATTGGTGAGAAACTTGTAGTCTTCCCACAAGATAAGGTACAAGGTGAGGATGTCCTCTCTCACTCCTTTTCAATATCATATTGGAAATCTTTGCTAATGTGATAAAGTGAGGAAAGAAAAGAAATTATGTACAAATTGGGAGGAAGACATAAAACTGTCTTTGTTTGCAGATGACATTACCTTCTATATAGAAAATCTAAAAGAATCAACCAAAATACTCCTGGATCTAGTAAGTGATTATGGCAATGTTCCAGAACATGAAGTTAATAATACACAAAAGTCAGTTGCTTGCCTTATACTAGCAGTGCACAAGTAGAATCTGAAAATCAAAACAATACCATTTATGCTTCTAGCTCCAAAACTCAAATACAGAGGCATAAGTCTAATAAAATAGGTTCAAGTTCTACATGAGGAAACCTATAAAATTCTGGTGAAAGAATAAAAAAAAATTAATAAATGGAAAGATATTTCTTGTTCATGGAGAAGACTCAAGTTCTTCCTAGCTTGATCTATAGATTGATCTCAATCAAAATCCCAGCAAGGTATTGTATAGATTACAAGAAAATGATTCTAAAGTTACTACGGGAAAACAAAAGACCCAGAATAGCCAATATAATATTGAAGAGCAATGTTGGAAGAATAACACTATCTTGGGGCACCTGAGTGGCTCAATCAGTTAAGTGTCTGCCTTTGGCTTAGGTCATGATCCCAGGGTCCTGGTCCTGGGCCTAAGTCTCAGGTTGGGCTCCCTATTCATCTTCCCCCACCCCTGTGTGCACACTTGCACTCTCTCTCAAATAAATAAAAAAATCTTTTTTTTTTTTTTTTTCATAAAAAGGAGCACCACTATCTGACTCTAAGACTGATTTCAAGGCTGCAGTATTGAAGGTTGTTTAATTTAGAAAAGAGTAAACAGATAAGTCAGTATAATAGAGTCCAGAAACAGACTCCCATAAATATAGCCAACAATCTTTGACAAAGAAGTAAAAGGAATGCAATGGCAAAAGAGTCTTTCCAACAAGCTGTCCTGGAAAAACTGGAATCCGCATATTTTTAAAACATGAACCTAGACACAGATATTATAATTTTCATAAATATTAATTTAAAATGGATCACAGGGCACCTGCTTATCTCAGTTGGTAGAGTCTATGACTCTTGATCTCAGGGTAGTGAGTTCAAGCTCCACATTGGGCATGGAGTCTACTTAAATTTAAAAATCCAACAAAAAATAAAATGGACCACAGACTTAAATGTAAAACACAAAGCTATATAATTCCTAGAAGGAAACATAGGAGAAAATCTAGATGACTTTGGGCAAGACGATGATATTTTAGATACAAAACCGAAGACAATACATGAAAAGGATAATCGATAAACTAGACTTCATTAAAAATTAAGAACTTTAGTTCTGTGAAAGACACTATCAAGAGACTGAAAAGCCAAGTTAAAAACTGGAAGAAAATATTTACAAATGACACATCTTAAAGAACTCATCCAAAATATACAAGAACTCTTAAAACTCAACATAAGAAAAGAGACAACTTGGTTTAAAAAACAGACCAAAGACCCTAAGAGACACTGCAAAGAAAATATGCAGATAGAAAATCAGCACGTGAAAATATGCTCGGTATCATGTGATCAGGAAAGGGCAAATTAAATCAGTAAGCAAATACTACTACACATCTATTAGAATAGCTGAAATCTGAAACATTGGCAAGACCAAATGCTAGTGAGGATATGAAGTAAGTGGAACTCTCATTCATGGCTGGTGAGAATGCAAAATGGTATAATTACTTGGGAAGACTATATTTCTAACAAAAATAAACATTACTCTTACCAGAAGATGCAGCATTCACGTTCACTGTATCCACCCAAAGAAGATGAAAATAGAGGTTCACCCAAAATCCTGCTTACAGATATTTATAACAACCCTATTCACAATTGCCAAAACTTGGTAGCAACTATGATTCTTCAGTAGGTGAATAGATAAATGAAGGGTGGTACATCCAGATGATAGAATATTATTCAATGATTGAAGAAAATGAGCTTTCAAGCCATGAAAAGCCATGGAGGAAACAGATACATATTAAAGAAGTAAACCTAAAGACTATTTAGTGTATGACTACAACCATATGACAGTCTAGATAAGACAAAATGGTGGAGATTGTGAAAAAAGCAGTGGTTGCCGAGGATTAGATAGAAGAGAGGGATGCATGGATAGAACCATGATTTTTAGGGATTTTTTTTAGCAAGAAAACTACTCTAATACTAATATTGTAGATACAGGTCATTACAAATTTGTCTAAGCCCATAGAGTATACAACACCAAGTGTGACCTCAAATGTAAATTATGGACTCAGAGATAATGTTGTGTCATTATAGGTTTATCCAAACTAAGAATGTTAAAATAAGTTCAAGAGAAAAATTATAGAGATCAGAAATCTGGATCTGGATAAAGAAGAGTACTGGATATATGAAACTCTACATCAACATAAAATAACAAAATAATTTCTTCTCTTAATCTAGATGACAATTTTTTTTAAATGGTGGTGATAAAATCATCCCTATGTATGGATAAGTGAAATGAATGACAAAGTCATAAGATCTAAAATGTCTAGAAGATCTAGGTGGAATTAAGAATACTCTAAGATACTTGCACTGTGGGAAAGGTGAGAGAGAGTGTTATTTATGGCATGCCCATAGGACACTAAATCACAGTATCCTGAATTCATCTTCTATAAATTCCTTTTATCCTTTCTTTGGTTTCTTTTTCCACTTATTTTTACCATGCTATCCTCTGTAGATCTTTGTAAGAGACCTTAAAACCATTCAAAATAACATAAATAGATGAATCTGTATCTTTCTAAATGCACTCCTGAGGACTATTAGGACAAATTACAGCTATCACTTAGAGTGAACCAAATGGCATTTACCCTCTTAATCACTGATCAAGTTATTTTTTAGTTGCCTCATTGTCTTGGAGCCACACTAAGAGAGCAATAATGTCACTATGGTTTTATCATCCTTTGATATAGTTTTCTTATGTCACATAGTCATTATAGTACTTGTCACTTTGAGAAGCATTAATTAATTGCCAGCAAAAAAAAAAAAAAAAAAAAAAAAAAAAAAAAAAAGGTTGTAATTGTGATGCAGTTTATACTCCTCATTTCACAGAAACATATAATCCTAGAGTTGGAATCTATTTTGAAGGATCAATTGTTCTAGTCCTTGCACTCAACTGATCATTATTTGTAAAGCTCCAATTACACAAATCCTGCAGGTTCTCTCGGGGTTTTTGCAGTATCTTTATGCTTTCTTCTTCCAATAAACTCAGACTGAACATTGAATATAATAATTTACACACACACACAAAACTGTCCTTATCTACAGTAAACATTTTAGTGTTCCTCAAAAACATTTAATTCCATAATCAGTAAACATTGATTTCTGCAAAAATGGCTATTAGAACTCTTAGTTGAGGGAAAAGAAGAAAAAAAGAACCACCCCACATTTTAAAGACGTATAAAAATTGAAGTCCGATTACCCTTGGCTACCTGGGTTTACTTAAAGGCAGCCTCAGAAGGTTCTGGTACCACTGTGTCAGTATGCCCTCTGCCACAAACCTGAGAGGAGCTATCAGGAAAAAATAGCTTGCAAATAATGAGGATGTCTCAGTTCATACCTGGGTGCCCCCTCAAACAATTTTTAAAGAAATTTAAAAAAAATAAAAAGACTGAAGGTTCCTACAAGAAAGAGAGAATGAAAGCTCATTCCCTGTTTGGACGTGTGCTTAAGAAACTGTCAGTTTTATCAGCTCAAATTAATGGCAACTCCTGAGTTGCCCCTGTGAGTCATCCTAGCTTTCTGAGATAATAGTATCAGCTCATTTTTTTTTTTATCCCCTCTCCCTCCTCAAAAGAATTTTTAAAATCTATGCAGTACAAAATCCTTTTCCTGTTAAACATGTTATAGAAGACTTTTGAAGAGATTCAAGAGACCGAGCTGCTTATTTCAAAGAGGGGCAGTATAGTTAATGTGTTTCCCCAATGATGAATTCCTTGTATTTCATTTCATAGATCATATTGTGGGACTGTTGTTCCATGGAGTAAATATTGGAGAACATTGCACTAGACTTATTAAAATCAGCAACAAGAATGCTTATCTACTTTTCACCATTACTATTTAATATTCTTTTAAAATTTAATCAATGAAATAAAGCTAATGAAACAAATTTAAAAAGCTTAACTATTGGAAAGGATATAAAATAACCATAATTTGCTGATGGTGTGATATCAGAATTCATGATAATAAATTATAAAACTTAGACAATTAAATACAATAGACTATATAAGAAAAATGCTCAACTATACATAACTATTTTTAATAAGAACTAAAGGATATAGGAAAATATTCATTTAACATCAATAGAAAAATATAAAATCATTTAGGCTATCTTGAAGAATCTAAAGAAAACCTAGTAAGATTGAACAGCTTTCTTCCTAAGATTTTTAAGTGAGCAGAAGGTAAAATATCCCACATTACTGCACAGAAAGATTATAAAATAAGACTTTCCAGGGCTCTTGGCAGTCAGTTAAGACTCTGACTCTTGGTTTAGCTTAGGTTGTAAACTCAGGGTCGTTAGATGGAGCCCCGGGTCAGGTTCCATGTTCTGTGTGGAATCTGCTTGAGATTCTCTCTCCCTCTGCCCATCCCCCATGCTCACTCGTCTCTCTAAAATAAATGAATCTTAAGTCTTTCCAAATTAATTTTTAGTGCAATGTAATTAAAATAAATATTTATTGGGAATATTTTGGTAACTTGATGAAATTATTTTAAAGCTGCCATAGCTAAATAAACAAGAGAAAATAAGAAATTTCTGAAAATAATGAATTTTACTATCAAATATAAATACAGATCACGGCGTTTAATTGTATTATGGTATTGGCAAAAGAGTCAACAGGAAGATTAATGGTATAAAGTATACAAAGCTCTGAAATATTAATAAGTGTAATAACTTCATAAATAAAGGTATCATCACAAAGTAAATGGGAAATAGTTGTTCAATACAGGATATTGAGAGAATTGACTAAATATATAAAATAGTGGACATCTTGCCTACTACAATGCAACAAGAAAATTCAATAAGATTTAAAGAAAGTACTTTAAAAAGCAAAAAAAAAAAATACATATATATATATAGAGAGAGAGATTTTAAGAGAACATACTGACACTGGAACTGGTACTTTCCCACATAAGACTCTTATACAAGTGAAGAATCTATTTAGCTCTTCTATCTATATGTAGATATAGATATCCATAAATAGGAAATGAAATATAAGCTGATCCCCACAAGGAGAATCATCTGGAACTAAAACAATTGGGCTCTGTCTCTAACTTCTCTTCTTTTAAGGGTAACATAAATTCTCCCCCCAGTGCTCTCTCTGTATCTGCTGTTTTTGTCTCTAGCTTAGGTAGACCTGCAAGATTGTGTTTCCTATGGGTTTTAAAGGGATAATATGATTTAGCTCATATTTTTTGAGCCTTTCTAATCCAGAGGGTGACTCAGTTTCTCATGTAAAACAGGACACTTTTGAGAGTATATCTTTGCCAACCCAGCATGGTTACATGTGACACGGTATTTCAGGTTGAAGCCAGCCAGGCTGCAGGCTAGGACAGAGTCTATGAGAAGTGTAGGTAGAACAAGATATAGAACAAGCCCGCTCTAAAAAGAATCTTTTTGTTGTTGTTGTTCTTGTATCTTTTAATATCAATTTAAAGAAGCTCAGAGAACTTCCACTGTGGAATTAACATAAATTGGTAGTAAAACATTTATTAAAATGTAGTAGGTCAGCATTCTTTGCAGGGGATTTCTTTAAATAGTAAGATAAACTTCAATAGTATTCCAGTTATAAACAAATGTTTTCTAGATTTGCCCTCCATTTTCAACCCAATATATATTTTTTAGTTAAGTTAAATTTAATTTTTCCAGTGAACCACAATTGTTTATGTACCACACCCAGTGCTCCAGAGAACTTTTTAAGAATGAAAAAATGAAGACGGAAACACCAAAAAATCCTGAACTCACTTCCTCCCACTGGAACATTGAATCTATAGCTTCATAGGAGATCATTTACTCTGGAAAAAACCTTAAAAACTGATGATTACACATTGGGCACACAAGAAAAAAAAAAAAAAAACCCTATTGAAGCAGGCAGGAGAGGCTGAAATAGAATTTCTCTATAAACTCCTCTCTTAATGTGGACGTTCACAATCAGGAGACAATTCAAAACCTGAACTCCTCATGGAGCAAAAGGTCTGAACCCCATATCAGGCATCACAACTTCTGAGAGATGCACCTTGGAGACCAGCCTCCAAAACATCTAGCTTTGAAAACCAACAGGGTTCACATTCATGAGACCCAAAAGGCTGTAATACTCTGAGAAATGGCTCTTGAAGAACTCATGATCTTGGACTCACTTGACCCAAGACCTAGTGCAGAAACAGCTGATAACATTACAACTTTATGTTAAAGAGGCACATTTGCGAATAGTAAAGCATCATCCTGAAAGCAGGCATCTACCTCATATATCTGGGATCCTTCCAGCTGGGTTACTTTCTGGGGACAAATGTTGGTGGGTACTGTATTCACACTTTCCCCCTCAAAACCCTAAACCTTTCTCTCTCTACCATGGGTACCATCTTTGTGCTCCCCCTCTGCCTTGTTTCAGTCAGGAATGCCATCTTCATACTCTCTCAGTGCCTGTGTGCTCCAGAGTACCATTGTCTGCTGGAGGGGAACTTGTACATGCATCTGGATCAAAAGAGATTTTAAAAATACCTTGAGAAAAATAAGAATGGAAATACAAAACACCAAAACTTATGGGATATAGCCACAGTAGTTCTAAGAGAGAAATTCACAGTGATCAATACCTACATTAAGAAACAAGAAAGAGAAATATTTATTATTCAAATGATGTCAAAAGAAAGCTGGGGTAGCAATACTTATTTCAGATAAAATAGACTTTAAAACAAAGACTGTAACCAGAAACAAAGAAGGACACAATATAATAAGGGGAACAATCCAACAAGAGGTTGTAACAGTTATAAATATTTATCCACCCAACATGGGAGCACCCAAATACATAAACGAGGTAATAAATATAAAGGAAATAATCACTAGTAACACAATGATAGTAGAGGACTTTAATACCCAACATACATCAATGGACAGATCATCCCAACAGAAAATCAACATGGAAACAGTGGCTTTGAATGACACTGGACCAGATGGATCTGACAGATATATTCAGAACATTCTATCCTAAAACAGCGGAACGGACATCCTTTTCAAGAGCACATAAAACATT
Source organism: Mustela lutreola (assembly GCF_030435805.1). NCBI lineage: Eukaryota > Metazoa > Chordata > Mammalia > Carnivora > Mustelidae > Mustela > Mustela lutreola. The sequence goes on from NC_081300.1 coordinate 38,319,900, forward strand.
CTCCAGAGTAGATCACCTATTAGGCCACAAAGTAGGTTTCAATGAGTTAAAAAACCAAAGTCATAGCATGCGTCTTTTCTGACCACAGTGCTCTGAAACTAGAAATCAACAACAAGAAAAAATCTGGAAAGAGCCACATATATGGAGGTTAAATAACATGCTATTAAACAATGAATAGGTCAATCAAGAAATGAAAGAAGTTAAAAATTACATGGAAACAAATGAAAATTGAAACACAAACTTTCAAAACTTTCAGGATTTAGCAAAAGCAGTTCAAAGAAGTTTATAGCAATACAGTCCTATCTCAAAAATAAAAATCTCAGACAACCTAATCTTCTACCTAAAGGAACTAGAAAAAATAAAACCCAAAAGCAGCAAAAATGAAATAATAAATATTAGAGCAGAAATAAAAAGATACAGAAATTACAAAAAAAAGAGGAACAGACTAGTGAAACTAAGAGCTGGTTCTTTGAAAAGATCAACAAAATTGATAACCCCCTCCCCCAGCAAGACTCAAAAGAAAGGGAGAGAGAAGGAAAGAGGACCAAAATAAAATCAATAATGAAAGAGAAATAACAAATACCCCAGAAACTCAACCATTTGTAACAGATTATGAAAACCCATATGCCAAAAATTGGAAAACTTAGAAGAAATGGTTAATTCCTAGAAACATACAACCTACCAAAACTTAAGCAGGAAGAAATAGAAAATTTGAACAAACCAGTTATGAGCAATGAAACTGAATCAGTAATCAAAAAACTCCCCAAACCCAAAAGTCCAGGACTGGTAGCTTCACAGGAAAATTCTACCAAACACTTAAAGAGTTAATACTTATTCTTCCCAAACTATTCCAAAAAAACACAAGGTGAAAGAAAACTTCCAAATCTATTTTATGAGGCCAGTATCACACTGATACCAAAACCAGCTAAAGACACCCACACACATACAATAAGAGAGAACTACTGGCCAATATCTATCATCAATATAGATGCAAAAACTCAACAAAATATTAGCAAACTGAATCAACAACACATTAAAAAAATCCATACATGAAGATCAAGTGGGATTTCCTCCTGGGATGCAGGGTAGTTTAATATTCACAAAAACAATCAATGTAATACATTACATCAAGAGACAGGATAAGAACCATATGGTCATTTCAATAGATGTAGAAAAAGCATCTGACAAAGTACAACATCCGTTCATGATAAAAAGCCCTCAACAAAGTAGGTTTAGAAGGAACATACCTCTACATAAAGTCCACATATGAAAAAACTACTGCCAACACCATACTCAATAGTCACAAACTGAATGGTTTTCCCCATAAGGTCAGGACAAAGACAAGGATGTCCACTCTCACCACTTTTATTCAACATACTACTGGAAGTTCTAGTCCTAGCAATAAGACAACATAAAAAAATAAATGCTCCAAATTGGTAAGGGAGAAGTAAAACTCACTCTTTGAGATAACATGATACCATAATAGAAAACCCTAAAGACTCCACCAAAAAGACTACTAGAACTGAAAATTTATTTGAATTTAAAAGAGGTGAGTAAAGTCACCGGATACAAAATCAATATACAGAAATCTGTTGCATTCCCATACACGAATAATACAGCAGCAGAAAGAAGAAAATGGCCCCATTCATAATTGCACACGAGACAGTAAAATACCTAAGAATAAATGTAAAGAGATAAAAGACCTGTACTCTGAAAACCACAAACACTGATGAAAGAAATTCAAGACAACGCGGAGAAATGGGAAGATTCCACGCTCATGGGTTGGAAGAACAAATATGGTTTAAAATGTTTATATTACTCAAAGTGATCTATAGATTTAATGTAACACCTACCAAAATACGATAGCATTTGTCAGAAAACTAGAATAATCCTAAACTTTGTATGGAACCACAGAAGACCTTAAATAGCCAAAGAAATCTTGAAAATTAAAACAAAACTAGAGGTATCACATTCTAGACTGCAAGTTATATTACAAAGCTGCATTAATCAAAATAGTATGGCATAAAATAGACACATAGATCAATGGAACAGAATAGAAAGCCCAGAAATAAACTTGCAGATATATGGTTAATTAATCTTTGACAAAGGAGGAAAGAATATACAAGGTGAATAACACCATCTCTTCAACAAATGATATGGGGAAAACTGGAGAGCTACACGAAAAAGAATGAAACTGGACCACTTTCTTACACCAGACACACACTCAATGAATTAGGAGACCTAAATATGAGACCTGAAACCATAAAAATCCTAGAGAGTATAAGGTGTAATGTCTCTGGCTTCAACCATAGCAACATTTTTTCTAGATAAGTCTCCTGAGACAAGGAAAATAAAAGCAAAAATAAACTATTGAGACTACATCAAAATGAAAAGCTTCTGTACAGCAGAGGAAACAACAAAACTAAAAGGCAACCTATTGAATGGGAGAGGATATTTGCAAAGGACTTATCTGATAAAGGGTTAATATCCAAAATCTATAAAGAACTCACCAAACTCAATACCCAGAAACAAATAATCCGATTAAAAATGGGAAGACATGAATAGACATTCCTCCAAAAGACATACAGATGACTAACAGACACATGAAAAGATGCTCAACATCATCAGTCATCCTCATCAGGGAAGCATGAATCAGAACTACAATTAGCCATCACCTCACATCTGAGAAAAGGGCTTAAAACGACACAGGAAACAAATGATGTTGGCGAGGATGCAGAGAATGGGGAACCCTCTTACACTGTTGGTGGGAACGTAAACTGGTGCAGCCACTCTGGAAAACAGTCTGGAGGTTCCTTAAAAAATTTAAAATCCAGTAATTACACTACCCCCCAAAACCAAAAACACTAATTTAAAGGGATACATGCACACCTTTATTTCAATAGCCAAACTATGTAAACAGCCCAAGCATCCATCAATAGATAAATGGATAAAGAAGTGGTGCATATATATATATATATATATATATATATATATATATACATATATTTATATGTATATATATATATACACACACACACACACAATAGAATATTTTTCAGCTCTTAAAAATTAAATCTTACCATTTACAACAACATGGATAGAGCTATAGAGTATAATGTTAAGTAAAATAAGTCAGAGAAAGACATATAATATATTATCTCACTCCTATGTGGAATTAAAGAAATGAAACAAAGGAGCAAAGGGAAAAAGAGACAAACCCAAGAAACAGACTCTTAACTATAGAGAAGAAACTGATGGTTACCAGAGGGAAATATGCGGGGAGTAGGGAAGCATGGATGAGAGAAAAAGAGGTTGGAGTTTAAAGAGTACATTTAAGATGAAAAGAAACAAGGGATATATCAAGTAAACAACTTAACTTTACACTTCAAGAAACTTTAAAAAGATGAACAAATGAAGCCCAAGTTAGTAGAAAAAAAGGAAATAAAGATCAGAGAAAAAAAATAAATGAAACAGACACTCAAGACGCAATAGAAAAGATCAAGGAAACAAAGAGTTGGTTCTTTGAGAAGACAGAATTGGTAAAACCTCAGCTCCATTCCCCAAGAAAAGGACTCAATCAGAAATGAAAGAGGAGATATAACTGACAACATAAATACAGGGGATTCATACGACTTCTATGAACAATTGTGTACTAACAAATTGGACAACATAGAAGAAATGGACAGATTCTCAGAAACCTATAACCTACGAAGACTGGATCATAAACCAATAGATTGTCTGAACAAGTAATTACGAGCAACGAGATTGTATCAGTAATCAAAAATTGCCCAAGAAAAGTCCAGAAGCAGTATTTAGCAAAATACTGAAAGATTAAATATCATTCCTTCTCAAACTCTCCCACAAAATAGAGGGAACATTTTTCAACTCATTTTACAAGGTCACCATTACCCTGACACTAAAGCCAAATAAGAACTCCACAGGAAAATTCAGGTCAATATCCTTGATGATGCAAAAATCCTCAAAATATTAGCAAACCGAATTCAGTAATACATTAAAAAGATCATAGACGATGATCAAGTGGGATTTATTCCAGTGATACAAGGATGGCTCAATATCCATAAAATCAGGGTGATGCACCACATTAAAATGAAGGATAAATATCATTTAACTCTCAATAGATGCAGAAAAAGCATCTGACAAAATCCAGTATCGACTTAGGAAGAAACCTCTCAACAAAGTGTGTATAGAGAAAGAACATACCTCAACATAAAGGCATATATGACAAGCCCACAGCTAATATCATCTTCAGTGGTGAAAAGCTGAAAGCTTTTTCTAATACCAAGAACAAGACAAGTATGTCCACTCTGGCCACTTTTATTCAAGATAGTCCTAGAAGTTCCTGCCAGAGCAATTAGGCAAAAAATAAAAAGTATCCTAATTAGAAAGAAGTAAAACTCACTATTTGCAGATGACATAATATTATATGTAGAAAACCCTCGAGATTCTACCAAAAAAACTGTTAGAATGATAAATGAATTCAGTAAACTTTCAGGATATAAAAAAAAAAAAAAATCAACATACAAAATTCTGTTTCGTTTCTATACACTAATAATGAACTCTAAGAAATTAAGAAAGTTCTCCCATTTATAGTTGCATCAAAAATGATAAAATACCTAGGAATAAACTTAACCAAGGAATTGAAAGACCTTTACATTGAAAATCCTAAAACATTGATGAAAGAAACTGAAGACGACACAAATAAATGGAAAGATATTCTGTGTTCATGGATTGGAAGAGTATTGTTAAAATGTTCATATTACCCAAAGCAATCAAAAGATTCAGTACAATCTCTATGAACAGTTGAATGGCCTTTTATCACAGAAAGAGCCAACAATTCTAAAACTTATATGGAACCATAAAATAAATAAAATACCCCAAACCACAAAGCAGTTGCGAGAAAGAAGAATAAAGCTGGAAGCATCATGCCTCCTGGTTTCAAACTACATAGCAATGCTTTTCCCTTCCTCCCTCCCTAACCTTCCTTCCTTCCTTCTTTCCTTCTTCCCTGATTCAGGTTCAGGTATTAGCTCTACAGGTGATCTGGAGAATGGTAACAATGAGCTAACAATTGTGAGCCTATCTCCAGATAGCTTTTCAATAACAAGAATAATTGATCTTAGTTAAGCCACACTTAATGTCAGACTCTGATAGAAGTAGCTCGATGCGATTCATAATAGACCTATCCACACACATCCAAGCATCATTTGATCTAACGGAAAAATGATCTCCCTTTTCATTTAAGATTTAATACCTTCTCCTATACTTTGGATCCTATATTCCTTTCATTCTGGAAAAATTATACAATCTATCCCATTCCATTTAGGCACATACAACATTTCTTCCCACCATGCTCAAGTCACTCTTGTTTTTTTTTTTTTTTTTTTTTTTTTGGTTGTTGTTGTTTTTTAAGAGGAAAATTTAAAAAAAAAAAAAAAAAAACCACTTTCTATCTTAGCCACTACAACACTTCAAGATTTCACTACTTATTTCACCCTTTGTACATTAAAAAAAAATCTAAAAATAATTAACTATCACCATTTTTTCCATTTTCTGCTCCATTTTCTCACTTCCAGCTCAATTATGAACTTATTTTCATTTGGTCTCCACTCTTATCTTCACCAAACTGGCAGTTGCTAAAACACAAATGACTTCTAGTATATAAATTTCAATAATATTTTTTTCAGTTTTCATCTGATTTGACATCTGCCTGGTATTAGGCACTTGAGGTTATTCCTTCCTCCCATTTTTGACCCTTAGTTTTTTCAGCCTCTCAGACATCACATTCTTCTTATTCCCCTGGCCCTTTCTTTCCTTTCGGCCTCCTCGGCAAAATATTTATCCTTTATCTGGCTTTTAGTGAAATCCTTCAATGCCAGGTCCTAACCTCCTCCTTGGCTCATTCTAGGCTCTATCCTGAAGCAATTTCATTTACCCCTAGAGTGTCCATTACCTCTCTGGACAGATAACATGCAACTCAAAATTTTCTGTTTCAAGACCCCAGACCAAGCTTTGCATCTCCGTTGTCTTACACAAAACTCTTCCTTCACTGTGGTGAGTGCTGTGGAGTGGGTAAGCCTGACAGATTCACAGACCTGTACCCCTGGGGCAAATACATTATATGTTAATTTTTAAAAATTTTAAAAAAAAACTTTTCCCTCAATCTCAAATTGGAGGTCTTAACTACCATCTCAAAAATTATAGTGTTCAAAACAAAACCCAAAATACATGTCCAAATCTTATCTTTTCCCAATATTTTATTTAGTAGTGACTGGTACCACCATTCTAGTTATACAAGCCTGGTAGCTAGAAGTCATCCTTGACATCTTACATCTTTATCCTCATATCCAGTCTATTACCAGGCTCCACCAGATTTTACTCCTAAATTATCTTTCAGAGTCTTCAACTCTAATACGTTCGTAGAATGCACATATACTTCACTTTCATTGGATTTGCTATAGTTATAAATTATAAATGACAGGAATATATTATATGTAATGTCCATACAAATTATATTATAAATTATATGGGAAGTTCTGTGGGAAGATTTTATTTATTCATTTATAGAGCATGATTTGGGGGAGGGGCCAGGGAGGAGGGAAAGTATCCCAAGCAGACTCCATGCATGAGCTTGATCTCATAACCCTGAGATCATGATTGAAGCCAAAAATCAAGAGTCAGATTCTTTTCTGAGTCACCCAGGCACCCCTCTGTGGGAAGTTTTAATAAAAATCTGTTTGGACTGTACACGAGGACACATCCATACCCGCTTACCACTCTATCTCCTAACTGTTTTAAGACCTGACAACAGTAGATACTCCAAAAATGTGTGTTGATAAAAGTCACCTACAACTCTGTATACACTTAGGTCTGTTTCAAAATAGCCTTAAATATGGTTTCTGCCATGATAAGAACTGGGCTGCAATTCAACTCTGTATTATGTCTAGTATGATTCCCCTTCTTTTGACTTCTGTTCTAAATAGTCACTGCCTTCATGTAGTTTTTGATTGTCTGTTTTCATTTTTTTCTTTGTAATGAGAAAATATCAGGAAACACATTTTCTACTTCAATTAAACTCTCTATCATACCATTTTTGACAATTTATACAGGTCATGCACTATGCTAGTTGCTGGGAAGTTGCTCAAGATGGATGTAATATAAGACATAAAACCCATGCCCCAGGTCACACAGTCTGGTGGGAGAGACCTACTTTTACAAAGGTCTGATTGTTAGAATTCACTTTCAAATGCAAGTGACAGAAAACCTTGAATAACAGAAGCTCTAATAAGACCAAAATGTAACCTCCTCATTAAACAAAGGTAGCACAATAGAACAATGGGAGTCCCATGATAATTAGGATCACAGGCTCTTACAAAGAAGATAATAACAAGTGTTGGCAAGGACGTGGAGAAAAAGGAACCCCCATGTACCATTGGTGTAAATGTAAATTGGCACAGCCACTATAAAAAACAACAACAACAACAGTATAAGTGTTTCTCAAAAAACTAAAGGAGCTCCCACACAATGCAATAATTCTACTTCTTAGTATTTACCCAAGGAAAACAAAAGCACTAATTTGAAAAGAGATATTCACTCCATGTTTATTGCAGGATCATTTTTAATAGCCAGGATATAGAAGCAACCTAAGTGTCCATCAACAGAGGAATGCATAAAAATGTGGTGTAAGTACACAATGGAATATTATACAGCTATAAAAAATAATGAAATCTTGTCATTCATGACAACCTGGATGGGCCAAGATGGTATTATGCTAAGTGAAACAAGACAAAAAGACAAACACCATATGATGTTGCTTATATGTGAAATCTAAGAAACAATGACAAAAAAGAGAAATAGATGAATAAATATAAAGAACAAAGTAGCAGTTGCCAGAGAAAGAGTGGTGGGAGTTAGGTGAAGGGAATTAAGAGGTACAAATTTCCAGTTATAAAATAAATAAGTCATGGGGTTGAGAAGGACAATGTAGGGACTATGGTCAATACTGTAAAACGTTGTGTGGTACTACGTGGTAACTACTCTCATGGTAAACATATTGTAATGCAATTACTGAATTAGTATTATATTGTACACCTGGTCCTAATAGAATATTAAATATTGGCTATACTCTAAAAAGAGCCACAGATTATTTTCATCTCCTAGACCAGCATGGTGTTCCAACCCTTTTATCTATATGCTGAACAGCAACAAGATTGAAAGGGAAGAAAAAGGACACGTGTCCTTCCTTTCATGACATTTTCTGAATCTTTCACATGCCAATTCTACTTGTTTCTCTTTGATAAATTGTAGCCATGAATCTGCTCTTAGCTGAAATGGTGCTTGGGAAACCATCTGCTAAAAAAATAAGTTCTAATATTAAAGAAGAATGTGAGAATGGATACTGGGAAGCATTCTCTACCAGAGAAAAACTCTAATATAAAGCAGGAAATGATAAATAACCTAGAAGAATAAACAAAATGAAATGAGTGAACATAGGAGAGAGAAAGTACTTCTGACTTGGAAAACATTTTCACCATGAGAAGCAATTCTTCATCTAGGAGAAAAATTTTAACAAACAGATAAAAAAAGAGAAAGGCAAGGACGGTATTAAATCCAAAAACTACTAAGTGAGGAGAGAGAGTAGTAGTTCAGAAAGGCCAGACCCCTGGAGATGGTGTTTGCAGCCAGGGGAGTAGAATGCCATTGTGATGGAGACTCAAGGATAAAAGATACGTTGAATTTAAGATATTGACAATGGCTAATGACAGACTGAATACATTTGTGGCATTGATTAACAATCAAGAAAATTTGACCATTCTATTTCTTTTGTTGATGTTTACTATTTTTTTTTTCTAATTTTTTTTATCATCCTTCTTCCGTTATTTCTGGACACTTATAACCAGTACCAGTTCATCGCTGCAGATCATGGAAATTTTGGGTTCCCTGCTTTCCCAGTTACTACACCTTGAAACATCATTGTTACTTTATAACAGAGAGGAAGTCACAGAAAGGAAACAGTCATCAATGCCCTGGTTCAATCCTATTTGGTTGAAATTGTATTCCTCAGAGCACAGACACCAAAGAGAATGCCTATACCCTATGTGAAATGTACTCTTAGGATGAACCAACTTTTCAAAGTCAAGCAACTGATTCCTTCTCTCCATTCAGACCCGTAAGACAAGATCTACAGCTGCTTCTTGCCACCCTCCAGCACCAGCTTGTGCAAGCAGCCATCTGAAAAGGACTCAGGCTAAATGGCATCACTGGCTACTGACACACATTATGAAGAGAGCAGCGGGGAAGGAGTTTTTCTTCCTGATGCATGAATACTTGGATCAGAGGCTTTTGTTTTAGCTCTCTCGCTGGGAGGAGCTCAGACTGGTAGAGTGAAAACAAAACATTCCTGCCTCTGATATTTATGTTGCCAGTTATTTTTCTGCTTCCTGTAATTACACAAGACATGACTAATACCAGTTTTACTTTCTGACTCATTCTGCGGTAATGACATTTGACCATATTTTCTTCTGGCCCATGGAAACTGTGTGAGGTCCTATGACCTACAGAACTTGACTACAATAGCCTAGAAGAGAAAGACAGGGCTGTTCTAGAGAGAGCAAAAAGCTTTGCTTGTAATAATCACAAGTACAGAAACATATCCACCCTGGAAAGTGGAAGACTGTTGAAAAGAGGTATGTGAATGAAGAAGTTGTATTTTTCTCATTTTTCACTTTGCTATGTAAGATATCTACTCTCAAACAGTTCCTCTGACAATTCCTGAGCCTGACTTTTAAAATTCACTTCAACACACACATCTTTAATCAAGCTCCCTATTAAGAAGGTAATTCAGTGGAGAATAATTCAGGGGGAACTCAGCTTTCATCAGGTCTCATCAGCTTGTGCATTTCAGAGATCCTGTTAGGAACACACTGAGCTAACCAGGTCACGGACAACTCCGAGACCCCTCACTTGTTTCTGGGAGCCACAGGACATACCCCTCTCCTCCAGGAGTGGACAGGTCCCCACTATGCAGCTCAAGTCACGTGGTGAAAGAGGCCTTCTCTCTCTCTGAGATAGTAGCATGCCCAGGCTCAGTGGTAGGTCCTGCTGGCTCAAGGCTGCAGAATACCCCAGGTGTGCATTGCTTTACTTTTACTCTTCATTGTTCCAAAGCTGTACTACATTCACATGGAGAGTTTAGGCCTCTCTGCAACTCCTATTGCACTGTTATCTCCTAGGATCTGAAGCAGCACAATTTATGCCAAGTGTACTTAATAAAACAGTCTCTTAGCATTTTCTTTGTTGTGTTTGTTTGGTCGGTTTTGACTGCCTCTCCCTCTCAGGGCCCAGGCCCTGTCCCTGTGGGCTCAGCTGGCAGAGAAATCCCAGAGGTCTCAGATTCCCCCAGCTTTCCCATTTCTGCCTCCAGGCACTGATAATGGTCCTCAGATCCAGCACGCTTATACTTATACTTACGGGAAGGGGCCCGGAGCTGCAAGGCAGGGTCAGTTAAGATCACACTTCCCAGGGGCATCTGGGTGGCTCAGTGGGTTAAAGCCTCTCCCTTCAGCTCAGGTCATGATCCCAGGGTCCTGGGATGGAGCCCCATATCCAGCTCTCTGCTAGGCAGGGAACCTGCTTCCTTCTCTCTCTCTGTCTGCCTCTCTGCCTACTTGTGATCTCTGTCTGTCAAATAAATAAATAAAACCTTTAAAAAAAAAAATCACACTTCCCATACTAATCAGTGCAGTATTTCCAAAAGCACTCACAGCCTTAGAGAAATATTTATAAAATTTAATGCCTCTCTTTCAGGGCTTAAAAAAAAGCTTACCTTTTTAATTTCACTATCACAAGAAAATAATCAAATAGTGACAGTCACCCTGAATTGTTCACCCAGACTCCCACAACTGATGGAGGTCTTGTACTGTAACCTCTAAAACTGGACTCTGGGTGCAGCCTCCCAATGACTCCAGTGTTCCCACCTCTTCCATGACAGGGTTTTGTGTGAGGGTTGGAGGAAATATCTACCCTTGGTTATCTGGGCTGTAAACTGACATTGTTTACATCTAGTATTTCATGCTTCCCCCCTCACACACGCACAAAAGATCCCTCAGCTTCTCCCCACCGTGCCCCAGCTCTCTCGGCGACCTCTCAAATGCTCCCTCCACTTACCAACAAGCTCAAAACGCAATTTAAGAAAAAGTCACACAAGAACTCCATAGCATTAGCCATTAAGAGAATGCAAATTAAAACTACAACAGAATACCACTGTGCCCATTCTAATTTCAAAATGGCTAAAATTACAGGGAAAAAGGTTAAAATATCAAGTGCTGAGGAGGATGCAAAGTAACCAGAGCTCTTATCTACTGCTGGTGGGAAAGCAGAGCGGTCCAGCTACTCAAGAAAGCAGTTCAAAGGTTTCCGATAAAGCGAACAGACATTTACCATGTAATTCACAACCCAACTTCTGGGTATTTTACCAGAAAGAATGAAAACTTAGGTTCACCCCCCCAAAACTTAAGTTTATTGCAGCTTTATTCATAATTGTCAAAATATGGAAATAATTCAGAATCCTTTAACCCAAGAATGGATAAACAAAGTGTGGTACATCAATGACATGCTACTCAGCAGCAAAAAAGAAGCAAATTATTGGTTCATAAAACAACACGGATGATCCCAACATGCATTTTGCTAAGTAAAAAAAAAGCCACATCCAAAAGTCTTTGTATGCTTTGATCCCCTTTATATGACAAGGCAGAACTTTAAGGATGGGAGCAAATCATTAGTTACAAGGGATAGAGGATTTGGGTTGACTGAATGAGAAGCACAGGGAATTTTCGGGGGTTGATGGAACGGTTTTGTATTACATATTTGTCAAAGCCAAAGAACTGTGCTCCACAAAGAACTTTTTTTTTTTTTTTTTTAATCAGGTTCTGTTACCAGTTTTTCATGTAAGGAACTTAGAAGTTTCTACTCCATCTTAACAAGTAAAAAGCTGAACAGCCTCAAACAAACAAAAAACTTGGCAACTCTTCTTGGATCCCTAAGAGAGGGATATACACAGGGCAAATCACTGGCTTCAAGATTAGAGAGAACACAGAGAATAACAACTTACCAGAGCTGGGAATGGTGAGAAAATCTGCTGTAAGAACCTTCAGGAGAACCTGAACTCTGATGAATTACTGGAGGTTCCGTGTGGCTAGTCTGAGAGTTCCAAAATCCAGGAGATTCAGTCTTGGTGAGGACCTCACAATATGTGAGATTTACCTCCAGGAGCTCAACTAGATTCCCACAGTAAAAATCAGAGAAAAATCCCCTTGAACCTCAGGCAGATGGAAAGGGAGAGGAACCATTTTGAAATATGCCAGATTACTTTGTACTCCTTAAATAGGCCTGCCCTCAAGAAAAACTAATTAAGGAAAGCCTAACCTACGGGGGTTTTATCAAGCTTAACTGACACAGGGAAGGTTAAATACCTAATTTCAACCCACTCGAGCCAACCTGTCATCTGGTGGGGGAGGATAATGAGAAACGTGTGTGAATTTCACAGTCTAAAGACACAAGCTTAGGCTCAGTAGAAGACTGAGACTTATCATAGGACCATAGAATGTGCCCCTCCCCAACACCTCACCACCTCATTACTAAAGGCTAATCTACAGCAAGCCATTTCTATCTACCAAGAAAAGATTATAAGGCATTCCAAAGGGCCAAAAACACAATTTGGAGAAACAGAGCAGCATCAGAATCAGACATGGCAGGGATGCTGGAATTACCAGACTGGGAATTTTTTAAACTATGTTCAATATGCTAAGAACTCTACTGGATAAAGTAGACAAAATGCAAGAATGCATGGACAATATAAGCAGAAAGATAGAAATCCTTAGGCAAAAACAAAAAGAAATGATGAAAATAAAAAAGCTGTAGCAAAAATAAAGAATGCATTTGGAGACACCTGGGTGGCTCAGTTAGTTAAGCATCTGCTTTTGGCCTCAGGTCATAGTCCCAGGGTCCTGGATCAAGCCCCACAATTGAACAGGAAGCCTGCTACTCCGTCTCCCCCTGCCTGCTGCTCCCCCTGCTTGTTCCCCCTCTCTCTTTTTTTTTCTATCAAGTAAATAAATAAAATCTTTTAAAAAATGCACTTGATAGGCTTAGTAGTAGACTGGACACAGCCTAGAAATGAAAAGAATCTATACACTAGAATTTTCAAAAACAGAAAAGCAAAGAAAAACTTTGGCCCCGGGGCTCTTTAAGGTTGGTTCATATGCCTGTTCAATATGCCCCATTCTATCTGAGAAATACTTTACTTCCTGGCACTAAAAGATACCCCAGTCTCGTCTTACTTACCCTGCCCTAGCTTTAGAATCAACCATTCCTGCAAGGAGCCCCGGGCTCCTTTTACTGGAGAACAATATTTACAAACTTAAATCTGGGCTCCTAGGTGTGCTCATTGCTACTGACATGTCATTACTTCTAGACCTGTCATCAAACAGAGGTTGAAATATATGTATGTACAGTAACCCATGTATATGAACACATCTATATTTATTTCTGCATTTATCTGTAAATATGTCTTTTTAATCCCAGATGTCTTCCATTCCAATCTAGCACCATGATGTTCATTCCAAGCGTTCCCTTTTTCTTACTTGCAACTTCTTTCTACCACAGTGAGAAGCCTGGCTCTCATTATTTTGCAACTTTTCTCTAAGTTTAGAATTATTTCAAAATATACATTTAAAAATATCTCTTTAGAAACATGTGAGAGTTCAGGGAAAATGTGGTCTGAATTAATAAACCCTGAAAACATTTTATCCCCAGCTCAGCCTCAGAGATATATAAATATTATATTACCAAAATAAACACTTTACAACTGTATTAAGGTTGTGCAGGAAATGGCATTCTGCCTCACGACACGTTGATGTATGTTTTATATTTGTGTAACTGAAGGGTTAATTCCCTGGAGTATCCTTAACATTAAAGACAAGTCTGTCCCAAATGTGAGTCCAAGGCCCTATTTCTAGAGAAGAACCACTGGAAACTTGTAAATGACAGTTTTTCCCATTTTGTCTCATCAAGGTTCCAAATCTTTATGTCTGGATTCCTCCAGGGAAACCTGTTAACAATAATATAATTTGGGACTTCACTATATGCTATATATGTTGTAACCAAAAAAAAAAAAAAAAAAAGACTACTTTCTGTGTGGGTAATTATAGAGCCTTATGATATCTCTGCAATGAAAACAAGGTTTTATGACAAATGCCAAAGCCTCCATTTCAAGAACTGAGCAAATTTTAGCTGGCTAAATTTAGGGAAATAAAATAAGAGTCCAATCAAGAGTATTCTTTGGCTCTGGGCCCACCTCATTCATTTGATTGTGAATAGAATACATTTCCACTCAATAATCACTTGCCTCCTAGCACTTGGTTATTCTGAGAGAGGCAACAAGTATTAAGAAGCATATTTGGTCCGGGAGAGATGCTTTTTTACATGATGGATCTATTGATGTTTATTATTGCCTGCTCAAGCTGGCCACATGCTTGTTGACGGTTTACTTGAAGAATCCGTCAAGACATGTTTCCCTTTCTTGGTTGGAAGGTCATGCAATTTATATCCAACAGCCCCTTCCCTTCTTCTTTTTGAAATATTGTTTCTTCTGGTCACGGAGCCCTACTAGAGACGAATCCAAGATTCAGCATGCATCATACATTATTGTTATAATAGAATAAAATATGTATAGAATATATATATGTATAGAAGAATATCTGTATTTATGAAAAAATATATAGATATATTTATATATTGAAATATATATTTATATATTTTGTGTTTACATCTATATATTCATATTTATATTATTTATATATATTGTTATATATTTAATATGTATATTTTATATTTATACATTTATATATATTTAAAGAGTATAACATCATCCTTGACCTTGAACCATTTTATGGCAAAAGAAGCTTGGCACTGTAATCACCCCAAATTTTACTTTTTTTTTCCTTCTTCTTTTTTTTACCATGGATCCTATCATCCAGAAGCAGGTAGAGTTTGGGGTTTTGGGGAAATGTTCTTAATCAAGTTGAGGAAGTTCCCTTTTATTCTTAGTTTGCTAATTATTTTCATCATGAATGAATGTTGAATTTTGTGAGATTTTTTTTCTTGACAAGTTTGACATTGTTGGGTTTGATTTGCTAATACTTTGCTTAGGAATTTTGCATCTACATCCATGAGAGAACATGTAATTTCCCTTTCTTATCCTTGAATTTGCAAATACATTTGCAAGTAATCCAAATCCTCTTTCAAGTCACACTATAACATTTCACAGGTAGTGTGAGTCCTTTACAACAAAATAGTCCTGATACCCCTCTCCTATCCCTTATAGTATTGCTGTCAATACTTTCACTTAAGCTATACATTATTGTTATTATTCTTTGAAACAAACTTTTATCTGTCAGATCACTTATTAATAAGAAAAATTGGTTTTATTTTTATTTCTTCTCTAATATTTTTCCTTTCTTTATGTAGATCTGAATTTCTGAACGAAATCATTCTTCTCTCTGAAAAATTTCTTTCAATGTTTCTTGCAAGGCAGGCCTATCAGCAATAAATTTCCTCTCTCTCTATATATATATATTTTTTTCTTTTAAGATTTTATTTATTTATCTGACAGAGAGAGGGATCACAAGTAAGCAGAGAGGCAGGCGGTGGAGGGGGGAAGCAAGCTCCCTGCTGAGCAGAGAGCCTGACACAGGACTCAATCCCAGGACCCTGAAATCATGACCTGAGCCGAAGGCGAGGCTTAACCCACTGAGCCACCCAAGTGTCCTCTCCTCAATTTATATTTGTCTAAGAAAGTCCTTTTTTGAAGAATAAATTCCAGGTTGGTGTTTTTTTTCTTTCAACACCTTAAACGTTTTATTCCATTCTCTTCTTGCTAGCATAGTTTCTCAAGAGAAAAGTCATGTAATTCTCATCCTGCTCACGGAATGTTGTGTCTCTCCTCCTTAGTTTCAAGACTTTCTTGTTGTCTTTGCTTTTCTGAAATCTGAATATGATATGCCTATGTGTGGGGTTATTTTGTTTTGTTTTGTTCTGACATTTACCCTGCCTGTTGTTCTTTAGAGGTTCCTGGAACTGTGGTTTGTCATCTATCATTAGTTTTGAAAATATTCAAACATTGTTGCTTCAGATATTTTTCTTCCTTTCTCTCTTTCTTCCCCTGTTGCTTGTATTATGTGTATTACATCATTTGTAATTATCCCACAGTTCTTGGATCTTATGTTCTGTCCTTTTCATTCTTTTTTTCTCTGTGTGTGTCAGTTTTGAAAGTTTCTATTGTCATATCTTCAAGCTCAGAGAATTTTTCCTTGGCCATATTAAGTCTATTAATGAGTCCATTAAAGTCCGTGATTCATTTCTATTATGGTGGGGTTTTTTTCTCCCCAGCATTTCTTTTTGATTTTTGAGTTCCCCTTTCTCTGCTCACATTATTCATCTGTTCTTACATGTCATCCAGTTTTCTATTACAGCCTTCATCATATTATTGATGGTAGTTTTAAATTCCTGTTCTGTTAATTCCAACATCTCGGCCATATCTGAGGCTGGTTCCAATGCCTGCTTTCTCTCTTTTTTGCCTTTTGGTATGCCTTGAAGTTTTTGTTGAAATTCAGATATGATGTTTCTAGTAAAAGGAACTCAGTTAAATAGCTTTCAGTGTGAGGTTTTATATTTATCTGCCTAGGAGTTGGTCTGTGTACTGTTTGCTATAGCTGTGGGTGTCAGAGGCTAAAATTTCCTCTGATGTCCTTATTTCTGTTTTTGTTGCTGTCTTTGGATTTTCCTAAAGACCACGTCTGACATAAAATCTAAGACTTGCAATAATTTTGTTGTATTTTCTTGTTATTACCCAAGAATGCTACTGATGCAGTATACATAAGGAGATGAGAAGCATTCTATAGTCATATAGTTAGGTCTCTGGCTTTTGGTAAAACGGTGTCTCTGATCTATGATTTTACCAGTGTTTCTCAGGATTTTCCCCCCCTTGTGTGAATCAGGAAGGCTAGCGGGGGCTGGAGTTGGATACTTTCCTTGTCTCAGGTCAGTTAGGCTCTGATAAAACATCAGTTACACTCTAGTAAAACAGTTTCCCTTAATGACAGGCTTTATTAAGAAAAGAACACTTGGGGTGCCTGAGTGGCTCAGTTGGAAAGGATCTGCCTGTGGTTTAGGTCATGATCTCAGGGTCCTGGGACCAAGCCCTGCCTTAGGCTCCCTGTTCAGCGGGCTGTGTTTCTCCCTCTTGCTCTGCCACTCCCCAGTCCCCTGGTCCCCCACTTCTGAGAGCAAGTTCTCTCTCAAATAAATACATAAATCTATCTTTTTTGTTGTTTTTAAACAGAATACATTGGGTGTATTTCAGTATGGTTATTTCTCCCTTCTTCCTGCTATAAACACAAGGGAATTTTTTCTGATCTTTCCTGTGAGAGCCTGGTAGGGCTTCTAAAGGTAAGGTTCACCAAAGAGTAAGGCCTCTCTGAGCCTGGGCCCCTAGAGTTTTTAATTTTTAGATTTGTCTATCCCAAGCCTCCAGGCAATTTTCAATTACACTTTAGGTTTTTATATTTATTTTTTAGAATGTTTCTACCCTTGGGCTTCTGCTCCGGTAAGCTGTGATACTCTGTATACACCTGTGTCTCTTTAGTTTTGGTGCCAGCAGTTTGTCTTCTGACCCCAGTTCTCTGATGAACCTAAGAAGAGATCTTGATTTTCAATGTGTTCACCTTTTGTGAGGAAAGGAGCAATGACTTTCAAGCTCTTTACGAGTTGGATCGGAATCCAGAAGTTCTCAACAGGTGTTACTAGTTATGAATAATTGAAAACACATAAATCCCATTACTGGGAGAGTGAATAAATACATTTTGTTACATTTATATAATAGACTATTCATATCTATAAAAATTAAAAATTAATGAACTAGAACTTTCTATCTCAATACTGATGACCATCATAAGCATTTTGCTAAGGAAAGAATCATATATATTTTGATAGTATTTATATAAAGTTTAGAAACATGCAGAAAAAAATACATTTAGGCATATATAAATATGTAATAAAAAGTATAAAGAAAGTACAAAGAAATGCAAAGGAATGGTAAAGTCCAAATTCAGGTTTTGAGTTATTGGAAGAGGGGCGGGGTATGATAGAATCAGAGATGGTTACATGGGGAATTTCCATAATGTTGGTAATATGTGACTTCTTAAACTGGACAGTGGTTTCATGAGCAGTAATATTCATATCCATTTCCAAGAAATGGATATCTATTCTTTGCAATACTATAGAGCTATTAAAATGAATTAAGTAGAATTATATATGCAGACTCGGAAAGATCCCTTCCAAAAAATCAAGTCATCCAACCACATGAATGAAATGAACATGTTTGATTATGAGTATATGTAGATACACATGAAAGTTTACATATCAAATTATTAATTGTGGTTACCTCTAAGGAGGACAACTTCAGGTTCGAGAAGAAACGAAGAAAAAAAATACATGTTAGACTTTGTCTATTTGTGTATTATTTGATTCTTTTACAAAAAAGAATGTATTTACTATAAAGAACAAAATGGCCTTGTTCCTCTCTCCTAAAATGCTTGGATACTGTGTATATTTTAATCATATAAGTGAGAGGAAGAAAATAATGAGGAGCAAAGACACGAGAAAGTGGGAGGAGAAGGCGAGAGTTAGCAGGAAAACAAAGACTCAAAATTCCAAACTGAAACACTTAAGATGAAGAATTCCCTCTCTGTTAAAATTTATTACAGTAGACTAATCAAGGCACAAGAATACTCAAGAATCTGTCAGCGGTAAATACAGCGTTGGATGAAATGATGGTTTAACAACCCAGGGGCTGGAATTCTTTGGAAAAGAAATTCTGGAGACCATTATGGTGGCCTATTAAAAGCTTAGTGGTTTTCGGGGTGCCTGGGTGGCTCTGTGGGTTAAAGCCTCTGCCTTTGGCTTGGGTCATGATCCCAGGGTCCTGGGATCGAGCCCTGCATCGAGCCCTGCATTGGGCTCTCTGCTCAGCGGGGAGCCTGCTTCCTCCTCTTTCTCTCTGTCTGCTTCTCTGCCTACTTGTGATCTCTGTCAAATAAATAAAAAAAAATTTTTTAAAAAAAGCTTAGTGGTTTTCTTTGCTATGTATATTTACATAGTATAATCATGAATATCATCCGTTCAAAGAGACCCAAAGAGGGAATCTACTATCTGAAAAAGGTTAGCTTTCCTTGTAGTTGGTTGATAAAACTCAAAGAGACCCTGATCCCATATTTTGGATTTGCCAAAAGGACAAAGATGTCATTGGATAGTTGGTTATTCTCTTGAGTGATTGCTTAACATGTGAAGTTTTACCAGAGTGTAATATTCACATTTTGGACAAACAAATTGTAACCTTAAAATTTTGATCCAGTGTTATTAAAATTAAAATAAACTACAGATCACAAAAATATTTTATAAACTTAAGAAAGAATATTATCTGTCCATAGTTTGACATTTCAAAGTTATGATGACAGAGGTAGAATATTTATGTTCAGTGACCACAGATTCCCAGTAAACCAAGTGCATAGTGAGAGACAAGTGGTAAGGGAAGAAAGGTTCTGCTTACATTTATGAAGGCTCTGTCTCTTGCTATGTCTTTGCTATGGTACCAAAAATGGAACAGTAATCTTTAGAAGAAATTCAATGGGAATTACAATTCATTTGTTCCAATTTTAGTATATGTGCTGCCGAAGCGAGCACTACAAGTTCGTTTGGTGTTTGTTTTTCCTGGGGCATTAAATAGTCTCATCTTCCAGGAACAGAACACTAGACCTTCATGAGGCATGCAAAACATTGTATTTACAATTCTGCCAATAGAATATATTTGTGACTGAAAGTGGAGTATTTTCGCTTAAATTGAAAATGAACTCACCAGGCTTATGTATCAACAAATTACATGGGCTCTTCTAATGGTCAGAAAAACATTCAGACCTCTGGGTCTAGTTCTCCTCCTATAGAAGACAAATAAAATATAACAGGACCTCTAGAAGACCACAATCCAATTTCAACACAAAGTTCTTTGCAATCATATCCAGAATCACCCTCTCTATATATTTTGGTATAATTTTATTTATTTTTTCTACAAATCAAAACCACTTAAGCTAACTTGGATGGTAACTTCTTTATGACGAGGTAATATGTCTGTTCTAATTGGCTGTTCCTTTTCACTCATTTGTAAATGTAACCTTAGGAGTTTTCTAAGTGTACCTTTTTATACTTTTTCTCTGATATATGTGTTCTGTATCTTCTTTACAATCTTTTTTGTTCACCACCCAGTTCATTATTCCTTTTCCTCCTGACTCCCTACCTAGAAATTGACTTTTACTCTTTTATGTTGTTTCCTATAAAAACACCACTCTGCTTTTCTTTTAAGATCAACTGTCCCATATCTCTGTTTGATAACATTAACTTCTTAGAGTATCCATGATAGAGTATATCTTTGGACTATCATGGGAAAGGATTTTATTTTCCTGTGTGAATTCTATCTGCTTCTACTCCACATCCTTTTATCCTTCTTTTCCTGTGTTCAGCAATGGCAAAAGGTCAGTTCTATTTTATATAAAATGTATATTTGCCACCTGGTGCTTTTCCTGATTTAAAAAAATCAGCTTTTCAACATGGTTTAAAAGAATTTTTTATGGAGGCAATGTAGACTCTTAGCAGAAACTTGGAAATGGTGGCATATTTTTTCTCAGGTATAATAACCTCTAGATTATTCTGTGACAGTTTTTAAATGCTACCTTAATCACAATGGCGAACATTAATGAAGGTTTTTGCCAGACGAAATGGGAAGTTGAAGGTCACATGAAGCTTGATATACTTAATAAAACTAACTTTGAGTTTCAGAAGCATTAAATCAGACGGTTATGAACTATTTCCTTGAAAGATGGGGAGGAGATCATCAAAGACTCACACTTCACACAGCAGTCTTTCCCACAGAAGGTAATAAATCCTCTGCTGAGCGGTCCCCTATAACCATAAATGCCAAGATGTGGCCAGTTTCCACCTCAGTGAGTGTGAGCCAGCAAGGGTGCTCTTAGAATGAACTTATCTACTGAAGAAACTTCAACCAGATTTGAATTTAAGCAAAGGAAGGAAACCGCAATTTCTCTCATTTCACCTACGCCTGGTCCGGTCTTAGGTGATTTCATACATTGTCATTTCATTGAAATCCCTTCACAAGCTTCTGTTGAAGGTACTGGTACTGTTGTCTCCCTTTACAAAGATGACAGAAGAGAGGCTTACGATGGTCAACTTAGTAGGAAAATAGCAGGAGTAGGATTCAAATCACTGGAATCTAAAATAACAGGACAAATGAGTAAGCAAACAAAAAGCAGAATCAGACGATAAATCCAGAGAACCAACTCAGAAGAGGGAGGAGGAGGGATGGGCAAAATGGGTGAAAGTGTCGTGGGAGGTTCAGGCTTCCAATCACAAAACGAATTAAGTCACAGGGATAAAAGTTCCAGCATAGGGAATATAGCCAATGCTACTGTAATAGCATTGTATGGTGACAGACGGTAGCCACACTTATGATGAACACAGCAAAACTTGTAGAGATGTCAAATCACTGTGTTGTACACCTGAAACCAATGTGTTAACTACACTAAAAAAAAAAGTAAAAACAAACAAAAACCAAGCCACTGCTCTATTCAACATTCAGTCACCCCTCAGGAAAGACACAGAATGGCCATCCATTAAGCATGCACACCAAACTGGAAATGTCTTTGCTTCCCTAATGCCAAATCTCTTTCTCTTTGCTGCTCCTTGATATTGCAGAATTAGGTAGTTTGGTGGTGGTGTTTTACCATTGACGTACTATTTATTATTTTCTCCTAAAATGTACATGTTGTAGAAACAGGTAACAGAATATTCTATATTAGTCATTGATACCTTAGTATGAATAAGTTTGAAACTTCTTTCTGGAAAGCAACATTGAATAGAGGAAAGTAAATGGAAAAAGGGATGCGTGAGAAGTAGAGTAAAGATATACTTCAGATACCACGAGCTCTTCGCTCTATGTGACTACCTTGTCTGTGGAGAGCCTATCAGGCATTTTTTCAGTGGAAATTTAGAAATGCAAAGAATACAGTTCTAAGATAGCAACATTTAGTCTTCTTTATTGAATTGAAATTGATTGAGCTTTCCACAGCTCTAAAAGTGATGGAAGAAAATTTTCTAGGTAGATGGCTAACACTTGTCAGGTATGTTTTAAAAGAAGTCTGTATGTGTCTCCTGAGTTCACCTGGGATTATTTTACCAAAGAGAAAGGAGTCATGATCTAACCTTTTAAAAAATCTCTAGATTTCTATTTCTTCTCCAAGGAGCTCTCCATTGTTCCTGAAAAGGAAAACTAAAGCATCCAAGTCACATGTGTGTTTCAAAAATTTTTTAAAAAACTTTAAAAATCCCCAAACTGTAGTGATTCTTTTCACTTATTTATTTCTAGTGTGAGTATTAAGGTATTTTCCCATGCTAACTATTCTAAGAAGGAAATTATTCACTGAAGGGAAAGACGGTGAGGAGCTTTTCAGCACTGGGAGAAAATTGTTTCAAAGTATTTATTTTTCATAAGTCAGTTTGGTAACCACAATTAATAATTAACATGCTGTATCTCTAGACAATATTTTTTTTTCTATTTGGGGTGCTCTCTGTGCTCTCCAAACACAGCTGAATAACGGAAAGCTCTGAAACCTTAACATCTAAAATACGCTTGTCTACAGTTGCAAGCACAAAAGTGCTTACATACCCTATCTGTTCAGGGCTGGTGGAAGGTGTTGTAGCTGTGCTTCCTGCTTGGTCAGCTAAACCCACAAAAGATTAAATGCTATGTACATAATAGCCAGTTAGCACAGGTCTGTCTCAGTGGCTGGCAGGTGTTTTCAAGAAATTTTGCCCCACCTGTCATAGCACATAGGGACGCCAGCACCTGGCAACCTAATAAACAACACACTCTTTAATTGCTTTGAGAAAGCACAAGCAGCAGCTGCTGCCACCAACATTTTTAAGTAAACAACAGGTTTTGCACCTGCTGGAGCAAAATCCTGACCTTACTATTGGCCAATCATGTGACACCCGGTAACTCAGGTAGCCGATCCTGATGCACATGGCCTCGAGATTAGTAGCGGCCCATCCGTATTGAATCCTTCCCTGGTTATCTGACATTTGTCCCTGGTTGCCTCTTGAGGGCATTTAACTCAGCCCCTTCATGTGAAAATCACAATAATTAAAGTTGGATTATGGACAGTTCCTTTTATTCTTCTTCCTTCCCTCCTCTGCCTTCTTTTGAGCATGATAATGAGAAAAAATGACTTAGGTTTAATTTGCCATTTTCCACGTTATCCACGATACCAATGGACAGGGCCAGAATGGAGGATGTGAGTCAGGCAAATGAACATTCTGCCACTGACCATTCAAAGCTTTCAACCCATGAGCAGGAAAAATAAGGCTGCAACAAAATATATTTGCATACAAATGGGCCAGCTGCCTCTTGCAAAAAGAGATGATTTTCGGTGTTTTATGACGTTGTATAGGTATTCCTTTACTATGAAGTGAGACGGCACAGCTCAGTTTCTATCTGCAGACAAGAGTGAAGTCATGTTTAATTCTCCCTCCTGCTGGATAGGCCCCCTCCCACTCCACATACACACAGATACTATTCTGAGGTTCTTATCAGATCTTTCCCAAGACTCATTGAAAACACAGCTCAGGCATTAGGGAATCCAGGACAGAAAATGGAACACCAAGAGGCAACGGAGACACCCAGCCCCAAGGCGTTTCTGAGAATTTCCCTCCTGGTTCACAACTTGTGTAAGCGGTAAAAGTCTCTCTTCATGGGGGCGCCTGGGTGGCTCAGAGGGTTAAGCCTCTCCCTTCGGCTCAGGTCATGATCTCAGGGTCCTGGGATCGAGTCCCGCATCAGGCTCTCTGCTCAGCAGGGAGCCTGCTTCCCACTCTCTCTCTACCTGCCTCTCTGCCTACTTGTGATCTCTGTCTGTTAAATAAATTAAAAAAAAAAAAAAAAAAGTCTCTCTTCATGGATGGAGAACTGAAGTTGACTGAAACACACTTGCACTTCCAGGGGCAAAAAGCTTACATAAGCCTAATTCCCAGGGAAAATCAATTGATTTTCTCACACTCAACCCACAGGGATGAATTGAGCTTTGGAAAGTATTTGCTGGCACATAGTTTTATCCCTTATCCCTTTACGACTTGACTGCTTTCATGAAACAGTAAAGGAAAAGGCTTCAGTTTATCGGAGAGGTAGTACATTTCCAACAGGCGAAACACCACAGAAGCTGAGCCTTGAGAAGGAGAGGGGGAAGAAGAGGGTTGTGAAGCATGGGTGAAAAGACACGAGAACAGGCAGTGTGGTCGATTCATTTTCATCACAAGTGCGCAGAAAATTCAACCTCGTAGAACAAAGATCAGATGGGCCCCAAGGCAAATGATCAAAAGTCTGTTTCAGAGCCGAAAGCCAACCAAGTGTTCGCCTATAGCTTGTTTATGCATTTTAATCAAAAAGAAAAATGCGGTTGTTAACTGGTCTGAGGTAGAAGACTATTTCCAATGAGATTAATTATTTACGACGATTGATTTGGGAGAACATTTCTACAAAATCAAAGTATATTTCTCCTTCCACTTTAACACTCCTAAGAATCTTATAACAACTCATGGAGTTGTTATTAAACCAAACAGTAATTTTTTAATAGCATGATTAAAGCAGCTGGTCCAATTGCTATATTAAATACATACATTCATATATTTTAAATAAAATAACATACAGGTTATGTTCCTCATATATAATAAATGAAGCATAATGATAAAAATGTAAATTTTCATGCTTGGTCTATCTGTTGGGTCATACTAAGTACCAGAATACTAATAGTGTACAGTGGAGAGAAATACACCCAGAAATTACGGGGAAAGCTCTAGGGGCTTGTTGAATCCACTTATTGAAGTTCCAAAGAACAATTAGATGATTTTATCCAATTTATAGGTGATAAAAATGAAATGGTAAGAAAACAGTGAAAAAAAATCACTCCAACTTTTTTTCTTATTCTATCTCTTAACATCTGCAGCAACATAAAAAGGAAAAAAGATATTTAAGATGCAAAGGAGGGGCCAGTGTCATGATATGGATTATAGTAGGATAAGAGTAACACTGTTTATTCCTGAAATATACAGACAATGTTTGAAGTATATAATAAATAAAATCATACAATGAAAACTAATTTTTTTTAAAAAATTTTATTTATTTATTTGATAGAGATCACAAGTAGGCAGAGAGGCAGGCAGAGAGAGAGTGGGGAAGCAAACTCCCTGCTGAGCAGAGAGCCTGATGCGGGACTCGATCCTTGGACCCTGAGACTATGACCTGAGCTGAAGGCAGAGGCTTAACCCACTGAGCCACCCAGGCGCCCCAAAAACTAATTTTTCATAAATATGAAAGGAAGGTGTTATGGCACCGTATTCTAGTGTTTTTGTGTCTTGGGATGAACCTGAGAACATTATTTGGCCTGTGATTTGGAGTTTTCATCTGTACAAAGGCAATATCAAACCTTCAAGTAAACTAAAATAACTGGTTGGGTTGGGGGGTGCCCTGCATGGTGAGGTCAGTTAAGCCTCTGACTCTTGATTTCTCCTCAGGTTGTGATTTCAGGGCCCTGATCATCTTAGGTCTTGAGATCGAGCCCTGCATCTTGCTCTGTGCTCAGCCTTTCTGCTTAAGATTCTCTTTCTCCCTCTCCCTCTCCCTCTGCCCCTTACCCCAACATGCATGCTCGCATGTGTGTGCTTTCAGTCTCAAATAAATTAATTTTTTAAAAAGAAGAAATAACTGGCAGGAATGACAATGAAAGCTGGAGGCTTACCTGTTCATCTCCATAGGATGTCAATTTTTTAAACATAGATGCGACTCTATCTTCTCAAGACTAGCAAAACAGATAAAATAAAAATAAAAATAAAAATTTCCTTATATAAACTAGTCTCAATCAAATTAAAATAAAACATGGATCACCTGGCTGTGTCAGTCAGAAGCGCATGTGACTCTTGATCTTGGGATTGTTAGTTCAAGCCCCACATTGAGGGTAGAGCTTACTTAAAAATAAAATCTTTAAAATAAAATAAATAAAATAACAACAAAGGTAAGTGAAACTGCATGTGGGTGAAAAAGGACAGGAAGGAGGGATCACTAAACAGTTTTAGGAGAGGCTAATATCTACCCAGAAAAGAAAGATCACCTCTTGTAAGTAACATGAAATGGTATATTAAGGTTTTATACCCAGAATTTTGCCTTATGCATACTAGAATCTAAATAATTATTCAATTATGAATTTTATCAGTTTTGATGGTTTGTCTACTTGGTTTTGTTGTTGTTATTGTTTACTTTTGTTTCATAATGGATGAAACAGAGTTTATACATTTACTCTAGTTAAGGTTATCAAAGGATTTTCAAATAACAGAAGGCTATTTTTTTTTTAATTTCTTTTCAGCATAACAGAATTCATTGCTTTTGCACCACACCCAGTACTCCATGCAATACGTGCCCTCCATAATACCCATCACCTGGTTCCCCCAACCTCCCATCCCCTGCCCCTTGAAACCACTCAGATTGTTTTTCAGAGTTCATAATCTCTCATGGTTCACCTCCCCTTCCAATTTCCCCCAACTCCCTTCTCCTCTCTAATACCCCTTGTCCTCCATGCTATTTGCTATGCTCCACAAATAAGTGAAACCATATGATAATTGACTCTCTCTGCTTGACTGATTTCACTCAGCATAATCTCTTCCAGTCCTGCCCATGTTGCTACAAAAGTTGGGTTATTCATCCTTTCTGATGGAGGCACAATACTCCATGATGTATATGGACCACATCTTCCTCATCCATTCATCCATTGAAGGGCATCTTGGTTCTTTCCACAGTTTGGCGACCGTGGCCATTGCTGCTATAAACATTGGGGTACAGATGGCCCTTCTTTTCACTACATCTGTATCTTTGGGGTAAATACCCAGTAGTACAATTGCAGGGTCATAGGGAAGCTCTATTTTTAATTTCTTGAGGAATCTCCACACTGTTCTCCAAAGTGGCTGCACCAACTTGCACTCCCACCAACAGTGTAAGAGGGTTCCCCTTTCTCCACATCCTCTCCAACACATGTTGTTTCCTGTCTTGCTAATTTTGGCCATTCTAACTGGTGTAAGGTGGTAAACAGAAGGCTAATTTTGTGAGGCACTTGAGGAGGAAACTATCACAAGCCACTATTTCATATACAAAATGAGTATTTTCTTTTTTCTTTTTATTTATTTATTTATTTGACAGACAGAGATCACAAGTAGGCAGAGAGGCAGGCAGAGAGAGAGGAAGGGAAGCAGGCTCCCTGCTGAGCAGAAAGCCCAATGTGGGGCTTGATCCCAGGACCCTGGGATCATGACCTGAGCCAAAGGCAGAGGCTTTAACCCACTGAGCCACCCAGGTGCCCCTAAAATGAGTATTTTCATTTCCTCCTGTGCCAATTATCAATGTGCTATCTTGCTTCCTAGCCCATCCTCCTTCTCCTGCTCTATGATAATAAAGCTGAACTGTAAATATTTTTCTTTTATTAACTGATGCCATGTTTAGTTTTGTCACAGGAAGGGACTGGAGAGACACTGGAAGTGAAGGTCTCTCTCCCTGGGTCTGCTGTATTTTTCCCTCTAGACTCCCACCCACTAGGGCTTCCCCTTCCCTTGACCCTCCACAGCAGGATCTGTGTGAGTTCAATAGTCAGGCCTCTGAGGGCAGGTTAACCCATCATAGCAGAGGTCAGAGTACCAGCAAGTCCCACCAGCGCAATACCTTGGTGACTTCTCTGTCCTCCAATGAGCTACAGCCAGGCCATGCACCATGAGTTTGGAGCCGGGTTCCGGGAGTGGATATCTCTTCCTTGGGCATTCTATCTTAGCTCTAGATGTAATGGAATAAGTAAAAAGTGTTCATTTTACTTCTCCCTAGTCCACCCTCCTGAGTCCATTTTCTGTTAAAGTAATAATATAGACTTAGCATCAGAAAAACTCTAGGTCAGGGAGGTAGAGATATGACTTGGTTTATTCTCCTGTCCAGTCCAGGGTCTAGACCTGAGCTAATTCACAGACCCAGAGCCCCTTGACTGATAAAAATTCTGGTCCCCATGAAGAAGGACCATTGTCACAGCTATATACTCTGAATCTTTACTGAAGGCTTTCCACAGGGACCTATGCTCATTTACTAAATGTATTATGCCTTAGTGAAGTAGAAATGCCCAAACCTTTAGAGAATTACTGGACATCGGCTCTGAATTGAAGCTAATTCCTGGGGACCCAAAACGCCAATGCAGTCAGGTGATAGATGGAGTATTAGCCCAAGTCCAATTTAAAAAGAGCCACGTTAGTCCCTAGACCCACCTTGTGGTTATGTGTTCACATCCAAAATGTATAATTAGAATATAGATTTGGCAGGGGTCAGAATGCCTATATTGGCTCTTTGAGTCATAGGGTTTGGACTATTACTATATAAAAGGCCAAGAGAAAGCCCCTGGAACTTCTCCCTCCTTAAAAGATAGGATACCACCACAGGAGGAATTTCAGATATTAATGCCATCATCAAATATTTAAATGAAGCAAAAGCGGTAAAACCTATAATATCCATACACTGCTCAACGATTCAACCTGTGGAGAAATCAGGCAGATAGTGGAGAGTGAACATGGATTACTATAAGATTAATAAAATGGTAATTTCAAGGGAAGCTTCTATCCCAGATGTAATGTCTTCACTGGAACAACATGGGCCTTGCCATTTCATAAGCTGCTCTTCTCGGCTGAGCCAAAAAACAAAAAACAAAAAACCTTCAGAGACCTCTTTTAGGTCTCCTGCTCTCTGCAGAAGTATGGTCTACAAAGACCTTGATCTTTCTGATATTCAGTAAAATAATTATTTTGGTCTACTATATTGATGACTATAGCTAACTGAGAGTAGCAAGGATTTTAAATGCCTTAGTAAGACATATGTGAGCTAGAAGGTGCCAGATATAGAGAAATGTAGAGGGCCTCCTCAGTGAAATGTCTGAGGGATCAGTGGTTTGGAGCATGTAGCCATATCTCCTTCTAGATGAAGGATAAATTGTGGTACCTTACATCCCCTGCCAAGAAAAAAGATGCTCTGTTGGCCCTTTTAGATTTTGTAGGTAACTTCTATCACATTTGAGCACAGACTTCAACCATTCCAAAGAGCCATATGTAAGACTGCCAGTGTTTAGTAAAGACCAGAGTAAGAGAAGGCTCTGGAACGAGTTCCATCTGTAGCACAAGCTCCTCTATCACTTTGGCTTTATGATCACGCTTGTCTGATGATACTCAGTAGCAAATAAGGATGCTGCATGGAGATCCTGGCAGGAAGCATGGGGATAAATCACAGTGCATATCTTTAAGATCCTGGAATCTCTCCATCTCCATCTCTTCATATACTTATGTACATCTATATGCACTTGTGTCTATATCCAATACAGATAACTACTCTCTTCTTAAGAAACAGCCTCTTGTTCTGGTTTTCTACTGGCCCTTGGTAGAAACTGAACACCTAACAGCAGACCAGAAAGTGGTCATCAGGTGACCAAGTGGGTTGAGTGTACTTCATGAACTATGTTGTGCCACACGGCCCTCAGATGGGAAGCAGCAGCCACAGCAAACGATCATCATATAGAGATGACATAAAAATTGTGTATGAGAGACAATGTCTGGGTAGGTCTACAAGGTAGGAGTAAGTGCAGGAACCAGACTCCTTCAACATCAGGAATTGTTGCTCTGCCTCTCATACCTATGGCCTCCTGGGGTATATCTAATGACCAGTTGTCTTAGGGAAAAAGAACCTTCAAGTCTGGTTTCCAAAGGGGTCTTCACAACATGACAGTTCTAATTGAAAGTGGAGAACTATGGTACCAGAGTCCCACAGGGTAGCCCTGATCACCATCAGTGAAAGACATCTTCACAATGGGCATGAACTTAAGCAATTCATCAGGTTGTACTCTGTTTGGAGTGGGAGGGCAAGAAGTACACGCTTCTGTGATTCCTGGAAAGCTGCTAATGATTTGGCTAAGGATCAGGAACTTGGGAAGAACAGACTGAAAATTGGTGACAAGGAGTCTGGGGCAAAAATTGTGACAGGGATCAAAAACTGTTTATGAACAATAAAGGGATGACATTCCACCCAGGTTCTTCTCTCCCTGTCTTCCCTGCTGAACCAAAGCTTTAAATGAGGTTGGATGAGGAGCAGTGAGTGCGGACACACTTAGTGCACTAAAAAGGAACTTGTATCTGGGGAAGGAAATCAGACTTACCTTTCTTCTTTAGCTGGACAATGCTGGGCCCAGAATTACAGCTTAAAGGGAGACGGGTGCCCTGGGAGTGCCACACCTGTGACACCCAAGGTCAGTGTCTGCCTAAGACTGAGGCATAACATGAACCATCTCTGTAGGCTTTTTTTCTTTAGTTATCAATAAACTAACTCTAAAATGTACATAGAAAGCTGAAGGAACTAGAACAGCTGAAACAATTCTGGAAAGAAAGAGAAGGATTGGGGACATTTTGTCCTTTTTCTTTGGCCTTTTTCTCTATATCATGGACAGTTTAACTAGGATGCAACTCAATGTGGTTTCCTTCAATTTATCCTGAATACTTGAGTTGCTATATTCCTTTTAAATAAAATCTGGTCATTTTTATCCCATATTTGTTCAAATATTCTTTTCTCTTTCACTCTCTCTTCTCTTTTTCTCCTATTCAGGTTACATGAATATTAACCTCTTTGATACTATCCTACTGGATTCTGTTCTCATGCTTTTAATCTTTTTCTCTCTTTGCTCCTATTTCGATGGTTTCTGTTGACTCGTTTACAATTTCAATGGTCCTTTATTTTGTTTGGTTTGCTGTTAATCTCCCTGCCCATCCCCACTCCAGTAGATCTTCTTATTCCAAATATTATATTCATCAGTTCTTGGTTTTCCACTTGGTCTTTTTTGAAAGGCTTCAAATTATTTCTTAAAATTCTCCATCTCATCACTCATTGTATTTGTGCTTTTCTAAGGATTTTTTAACATGTTTATTACAGTTATCTGAAAATTTTGTTTGATCATTCCTACATCTTCATTATCTATATGTTTATATTTTATGATACATGGTTGCCTTTAACTGTGAGTTGTCTGGCTTTCTTGTTTACATTTTTATTATTTTTTATTATACATTAGACATTGTATCTAAAGACCATGTGTGTATTTTATTTGTTCCTTTTTTAACATAAAGAACATGACTTTCTTCTGTTAAAGTTAGGTAGCTAAGGTGAAATGGGGTAAGAACCTGTTGAACTTGATTTGGTCAAAAGCTTAATTAAGGTAACTTTAATTCCTCTAGCAGAGCTTTGGAATTAGAACACCAGTAGTTTAATAGATCTCTCTTTTTGTCAGCCCCATGCATGTACTGTGAAAACACTGACACTTTCATTGTCATCAGAATTTGACTTGCGTAGTAGTTGGCTATGACTTTGGTTAGACTTCCTTCATCTCTGGCTTCCACCAGCTTGATGTTGAGTTAGTTCTCTCCCTACAGTAAGGACACACACATCATAAGACCGTAGGACCATGAAGACTACATATTTGTGAGACTGTAAGACCATGGGACTTCAAGACAGTAGGAAAACAGATCATAAGGCTATGGAGATTTTCCACCTTCTGGCTACCATCCTCCCTACCCACTCCCACCCACCCAGCTTCTCCTGACCCAGAATTGCTGTGTAACATCATTACTTGCCAAAAAGAATAGTCTCTGCTTTTGAGGCTACAGTAGTTTCAAATCCAGCATGCCAATTCTTGGGCTTATTAAAAGGTATCTGGTTTCTTCTTTTTCCAACCAAACAAGCTGCAGGCTTGGTTCTCTACCAGCCTTGCTGCAACCATCAGCAACTCTTCTAAGTATAAAAATAGGAGCTGTCCCTTTCTTGTTTAGAAAGGAGTTGCTTCTTTGGACTCTAGTTCTGTTAGACTTCTTGGTATCCTAAGATCTTCACTAGTTTTAAAGAAATTTTGATCTTTTTGTTTTGTTGCTTGGAGATTTATGGTTTCCAAGAGAGTGAGGATTATCCAAAAAGACTATATCTGGCCCATAGATATGGAGTGTCTATACCTAAGCATAGAGAAATACCTTTATTAAGGTAAAGGTCAGATGCTGAAATTAGTAAAAGTTAATTTTTAAAAATTAAAGGCTATAAACATCACCATTAATCTCCCTACTTCCTTTTTAAGTATTTTTACTGAGAGGTAAAACTATCACTGATTTGAAAACCCAAAGGTAAACATTATTGACATTTTGGTGACTGTAACTTAAGATATTGCTCCACTGGATTTTGTTTTTGCTACTTCTTATATGGACATAGCCATACATACATATAATTACATCTCTATTTTTATAAAAAAAAAGAATAATATAACACATATAGCTCTTCAACTAGCTCTGCTCACTATCACCCTTCCAAATCAAAATATAAATATATTTTTTTCTTAATTGTTGCAGAGAATGCCATTGCCCTGGCAAGCCATAATTTATAATAGTCCTTTACTGAAAACCATTTATATTGCTTCCGTTTTTCATTGCATTTAATATTCTTATATTTTTAAACATTCTTAAAAGAAGTATTTCTAAGATGTAAAATATAGGTTTTAACAGATAAAAGGGCTGGTTTGTAAGTTCAAGGAAAAAGATGAAACTGTTGCATTTGATAATGTTCTAGCTTTCATGTTTTCTACCTAGTAGTTATTCATATAAATGCCTTAATCATTGTTTATATGCCTGCAGTTAAGCTTTCTGTTTAACCAAAATTTTTAGTTTCTGAAATATTTAAAACATTATCCAAAAATACTTGAAATGTTACGATCAAGTGCAGGAGAAAGAACAAGGCCATTATGAAGTGTTTGTGGCCTTGAATCCTGGGCCGGTCATGCACCAGCTGTGTGTAACTTCTCTGAGCATGTGAAGTGGACATAGTGACAACTCTGGGCTTCACAGGTGTTGTGAGGATAAAAGGAGAATGTTCGTAAGGTACTTAGACCTTATGTCCTATATACATAGACTTATACGTACTTAGACTTATACCTATATACAAAGGTATATACTTGGTAATTTGTAGCAACTATCATCTTTCTGGAAATGCTGATCCCAATGGAAAGAGAGTGAAGACCCGAAAAAAATTAAATTGAAAAATTAATGATTAACATCTAACATATGACTAGAGATAAAACTCAGTGACATAGGGGCACCCGGGTGGCTCAGTCAGTTAAGCGTCTGCCTTCAGCTCAGGTCATGATCCCAGCATCCTGGGATCCCAGCATCCTGGGATCTAGTCCTACATTGGGCTCCTTGCTCAGCAGAGACCTGCTTCTCCCTCTGCCTGCTGCTCCCCCTGCTTGCACTTGTTCACTCTCTCTCTCTGTCAAATAAAGAAATAAATAAAATCTTTAAAGAAAAATCAGTGTCATAATACGTAAGAAGGATACATCAAGATAATGAAATGCCAGTTTTACTTAAACATTTCTGAAGTGGTTAAAATCAATACCAAAGAAACTGGTTTGGAATAATGAGTAATCCATTCCCTTCTGGATAGAGAAGACAATTTTTAAAAGACTTAGATAAAGAAAAGGAGTTTTGGGGAAAAAATGCACTTTCCAAAGGGGAGAAAAAAGCTTTTGGTCTCAGAGAAAGCTGATGGCTGGCAAAACAGTGGACAATTTAAGAAGCAATAATGTCCTAACATACAGGGATAGTTTCGTACACTATATACCAAAGCAAACAGAAGACCAACCTCAGTTTCATTCTATTCTGGTCAACTAAGCTACAGAAAACCAAGCCAAACAAACAAATTGCATTCTTCTTCCTTTTTATGACATAGAATCGATCCACATTTAAATCCAATTCAGAGTAATTTTCTGCCAAAATTGGTAGTGCTCAGTCTTCCTGTAGAGAGTAGAATCACAATGGCTTGAGAACAGGAACTTCCTAACTAAGGCCGCGTGGGGACACTTCGTTGGGATACAGAAGACAGGGAGAGAAGGGAAGACATCTCACCTACTGGCCATCCTCTTTTAGGTAAGAAAAATACCTCTGATTTCCAGCTCTCTGCTTCTGCCCACTGGAGCCCTTGCTCAACTTCTCCCACCAAAGCTGAGGAAGGAATCAAGGACGTCCAAGGACATCCAGCAACCCTCCTCCCTGCCCTGCACTCTGCTGTCCGCTATGAGGCTGAGCTATGATTCTCATTTCACCAACAGACGAATTAGTTGCAAATGGAGATGACAAATGGAGCTATGCGGCAAAGAATATAGAGGTAGCAACTCTGCCCAGTTCCCTTTAATGGGGACAGGAGAAGGGTATCAGAATCTGGCTTTCTACTTTGACCAGCTCTCCCTTGCACACCCAGATACAACGATGCAGAACGGGGAGTGTGGCAAGGACCCACTAACGAGCGGATAGTGCAGACGCAGCCACTGCAGGCAAATGCCATGACCCCTCCCACTCAGCCTCTTTCTCTGCGCGACAAACACAGCAACCACCACCCAGTGACCGTGCTGTTACTGAATTTCTCTGTACATGAAGAATAAATAATAAATTAGCTGTAACCATGGAAATATGGCCTGATACCTTAAAAAAAAGTCTTTTTTCTGCAAGGGTTAGCATGCATGGTCCCTCTTTGTATCACACTGGCTGGCTCCACCGGTTTTGATAGCCCAGGAACAGAAGCTTTTAACCAAGCTAGATTTTATTCCAATTTCCTTTGGAGCCCTGTCTTACAGTGTTTGAGAAAGGTTTTTGTGTTGTTTTGTTTTGTTTTTTTTAAGAGATGGGGAAAGAGAGAGAGAGAGAGAGAGGTGTGTGGGAAAGTCAGAAGAAGAGGGAGGGACAGAATCTCAAGCTGATTCCATGCCCAGTGTGATGCCTGAGGCAAGGATAGATCTCACTACCCTGAGATCAAGACCTGAGCAGAAATTCAAAGTCTGAGGATTAACTGACTGAACCACCCAGGTGCTCCTACAGTGTTTGTAAACTTTTAAAATAAAGCAGGGAATGTCACATTATCTCCGTTTGTGTTGTTTTAGGTCTAATCAGCAAGATAAGGAAAAAAACCCTGTAATGATAAAAATTACACAGGAAACAGATAGACATACATACAGTCAACTGTCATTTCTTTGTTATTCAGGGATACAGTGCACAATGTATGTGTTGTGCTTTTCTTCTTCATTGTATACTATGCACTAGCTACTCTACCAGAGAATATACTATAATTTATTTTTTTTAAGATTTTTTTTTATTTATTTGACAGAGAGAGATCACAAGTAGGCAGAAAGGCAGGCAGAGAGAGAGAGAGGGAAGCAAGCTCTCTGCTGAGCAGAGAGCCCGATGCTGGACTCCATCCCAGGACCCTGAGATCATGACCTGAGCCGAAGCCAGTGGCTTAACCCACTGAGCCACCCAGGTGCCCGCGAATATACTATAATTTAAAAAGAAATGAAATGGACAGGGTTATATTTCATTAGCTGTCCAAGGTGTCCTCAGCACAAAGTTACCATATTGAGAAAAAGTGACTTTACACCATTGCATTAGACAGAGAGGGAAGGTTACGAATCTGAAAAGCCTCTGTTTTTGTTAAAAAAAAATTGGTGTGTATTGTTCTCATTAAGATTTTCTTTTTAATTATAAAATAATAAGAGTCGTAGAACATCCTTAATTCATTTATTTGTTCATTCAACCAATCAACCAACATTTATGCAGTATGTGAGTGCGTGCATGTGTGTGTGTGCACGTGCACACACCCAGCACTATGCTGAGAGCTAGGAATTCAGATAGGACACTCCTTGCCTTTTGCGGTTCACAGTCTGGGAAAGGAACCCCAGTGGACAACCCTCGTGAGTTCCAAGCCCTGTCAATATTCAGAGATTGTGTCTTACAACAAATGTATGCAGAAGGTTTCTGAACTGTATTTTACAAGTGAGGACAGTGTGGCTCAGAGACATGACGCCATTTACCTGGGGACATTCAGCTACTAACTGGAAAGGGTAAGATGCAACCCAGTCTCTGTGTCTCCGGGGCACGCTCTTCCCACTCTGTCACACAGCCTCTAGTGGGAGACAGAAAGGCTGACATACCGCATGGTGCAGCCCAGGGGGAGATGGAGAGAAAGTGTTCTGTAGCGTGATGCATTTTGTCTTCTTCCCTCTAAAATGGTATAGGCGGGTTGATCAAAAAGTG
This sequence comes from Mustela lutreola, assembly GCF_030435805.1. NCBI lineage: Eukaryota > Metazoa > Chordata > Mammalia > Carnivora > Mustelidae > Mustela > Mustela lutreola. The sequence continues at coordinate 38,356,311 of NC_081300.1, forward strand.
AGTCAGTATGACTGCTTGTTTTTATATTTCTGTCTGACATTGCAGATAAAAGGCTTTAATTCTGAGTATCTTTGAGAACACAAAGCCTTGGAGCTCTGAAGCATTGATTCAATAAGCACTTCTAATTAAATGGTTTAATAGGCAATCCTTACCTAGTAAGACTCATGAAAAATTTACATATGCCATCAATGTCCCAATCCCTCACTCCCAGCAGATCCTGTCTTTTCCAAGAGTGAGGGGACGGTTCTCCCCAGCAGGCGGGCCTTCCTTGTTTGTGCTCTCCTCGCTTCCTTGCTCCTCACCGAGTCCCTTCAAAGGCCAACATTTCCATCCCATTTCTACTCCACTTTTCTCCACTGGAGGAACAGTTCTTTGTTCCTCCAGTGTCTCCTCACTTCCCTGCATCTTCAACACGTCTCCCTGCCTTTTCTGGCCAGCTGCAGGAAATTCGGTCCCTAAACATACCAAAGTATCTTCCATTTAAAAATAAAAAAGATGTACTGAAAAGAAGGGCCAGATGTACCCCAATGTTCATAGCAGCAATGTCCACAATAGCCAAACTGTGGAAAGAGCTGAGACACCCTTCAACAGATGAGTGGATAGAGGAGATGTGGTCCATATACACAATGGAATACTACGCAGCCATCAGAAAGGATGAATACCCAACTTTTCTGTCAACATGTATGGGACTGGAAAAGATTATGCTGAGTGAAACATGTCAAGCACAGAAAGTCAACTGTCATATGGTTTCACTTACTTGTGGAACATAAGGAATAACATGGAAGATATTAGGAGAAGGAAAGAAAAAGTGAAGGGGGAAAATCCGATGGGGAGATGAAATACCAGAGACCGTGGACTCTGAAAAAAAAACTGAGGGTTTTAGAGGGGAGAGGTGTGGGGGGCTGGGTGAGCCTGATGGTGGGTATTAAGGAGGGTACATATTACATAAACAACAAATCTTGGAACACTACATCAAAAACTAATGATGTATTGTATGGTGACTAACATAACACAATAAAAAATATTTAAAAAATAAATAAAAATAAAAAAGACAGAAAAACAGAAACAGAACAAAACCCTCTTTATCTTTCTATCACCCCTTTTCTATTGTTTATTTTCCTTTTTTTTTTTTTTCCTCATTCTGGGATGCTTTACCTGCATATCCTGTGTTCAGTTTCTCACTTTTAATTCACTCCTCACCTACTTGTGTTGTTGCCTCTAGCCCTTTAAAAAAAAAAAAAAAGAGCCCTCTGAATCATGGTTGAACTTTGTTTTTTTTACTCATTTATTTACTCATCTACTCTTTATGTATATGTATATAAAGTATCACAAAATGCTTTGCAAAGTCTCAAGTCCATGATTTCAAATGTACAAGATATCTTTAGCTCCTAACTTTTACTGGTGCTTTTTGCTGCATATGATCCTACTGATGCTTGCTTCTATGATATGTCCTTTTGCTCCCTTTTCACTCAGACCATAACTTTGTCATCATATTTCAGAAGGTCTATGTGTCCTGCCCCATTTGCGTAGGGCTTCCCTGAGTTTGGTCCTCAAGCCATTGGTATCTTCTCTCTATATACTATCCTTGAACATTCTCATTTATTCTGGTGGTATGAATAATTATAAATTGATGACACTCCAATACTTAGCTTTTACCAAGCTTCAGAATTATTTGTTCAATTGCCCACTACAATGACAATTTTCATGTCTCATAAGCTCATCAAAGTCAATATGATCAAGTTGAATTTTATACCATCTCTCTACATAGGCTCCTTCTCTTTGTTTGATTAATTCAGTGCCCATGTGGCTCTGGACTCATCATTGAAAGGCTTGGGCTATTGTGGTCTCATCCCTCCTTGTCCTTTATCTACCCCCCTCCATTACACTCATCCTCTAAGGGGGTTCCCAAATCCTGTCTATTCTAGTTCTCAAACATATTCCCAGTCAATCTCCTTTTAGTTCTGTGATCGATCACGTCTTTCCTGAACTACCACAAGTCTCTTCATGAACCCTCTGTCCTTAGTTCTCTGCAGTGACAAGAGAGTGGTTTATCCAAAACATAAAACCAACCATGTCTCAGCACTGCTGAAAATCCCTCACCAGCTTCCTCCCACCTAAATAAAGCCCAAACTCCTACATGAGGCACAGGAGGCCCTCCATGCCCCTCCCCCTTATCCCTCTCCCACCTCCACCCCACCACTATCCTGACTTACACTTTACGCTCCAGCAACAATAAATTACTTAAAATTTCCTGCCTATGCCACACTCTCATCTATCTTTATACTCTTCCTTTACTTGGAATATTTATCTCCATTTTCTTTGCCTGGATAAGCCCTACTCAATATTCAAGATTCAGATTCTTCCAAAAGCCATTTTTCAACCCCAAATCTGACCTAAGTGATAATTCTCTGTGCTTCAATAGTCACCTCTAACATGGTGTCTATCACATTATTTAAAATTTTCTGTTGAATTGTCATCTTTCTGTCTAAGCTAAAAGATCTGAGTACATTGACTATTTTTAATTAATTACTTATTTTTGCAGCCTACCACAAGGGCTTGTCTGTAATAGGCTCTCTGTGCCAAAATATCCATTAAAGCTTCACTGAAATGTCCATTGTAGCTTTGGACCCGAGAAATTTGCTCTTCTGTGTTTTTGTTGTTAGAAATGAGTCTAGTTCTGCAGTCTAACTGAACCAGACGGAAGATTCACAACATTCCCAAAACAACATACTGTTCCTTTGATTATTTTTGGATAATCAAAAACATCATAGCTGGTTTGCTATGAGTTTCCTATTTGGAATCTCTATTATCTCTCCTCCTTAGGATTATTGTATGACGTCCCCAAAGATGCTGATGATATACTTCTCCAAGGGGAAAATAAAAACACACACATACAACCACAGAATTTTATCCATTATTAATGCTTTGAGGAAAAAAAGACCTTTATAGTGAGTAATAGGTTAAAACATTATTGGAAAAGCTCTCTAATATTTGCTACTATCCTTTTGCTTCATAATTAAGGTAGAGAATTTAAGAATCTCTAGAAATCCAGGGATGCCTGAGTGTTTAGTTCATTAAGCATCTGCTTTCAGCTCAGGTCATGAGCCCAGGGTCCTGGGATTGAGTCCAGGATCGGGCTCCTTGCTCAGTGGCAAGCCTACTTCTCCCTCTGCCTGCCACTCTCCCTTCTTGAGCTCCCTCTCTCTCATAAATAAATAAAATATTTCAAAAAAGAAGAATCTCTAGACATCCAGATGGTAACTACTTTTTTGCCAAAAGTTTCCCATTCAATGCCCCAGACACACAATATATACTCCTGAATTTTAGTATTAGTATCATTTTACATGGCAGTGATTAGTGATTTAGTCTTATAATAAAACCTCAATTTGTATAATGATTAGAATTTTATAAATGGTTTGCAAATACATTACCTCGATCTTTAACAGAGTCCTTAAATGGATATTAATATACCTACTTGATAACTGTAAAGATGAGAATCTATTGAGGATATTAGGCCAATGTACTTTATTCCCTCCTTTTAGTCATATTTCTACATAGTGTTATGCCATTATAATTTCTGAGAAAGAAAAAAGGTTGGATGACCCACTGGGAAGAAAGAGGCCATGCTGTGGAGTGAAGCCACGGCAAAAATGACTGAACAAGAGAAGAGCCCATCCTTCCTGAATGTGGGCAGTTCCTGGGATGAAGGAGGAGATACAGTGCAGAAGTTGACAAAGAGACCAGGTTGTCATGGCATCTCTCCTTTTGAACTAAAATCCCACAAGAAAAAAATGTGAGATATTGTTGAGAGAAAACTCTGGGGTGGAGAGGCTTTTGGCCTATTGACTATTTGAGACTCTGAAAAAGACTTGTCTCTTGGATGAGCCTCTGTCTTGATATGGAGCTACATAAAGGATGGCCAGATCCAGGCTCCATAGGCTGTGCAGGTCTGCAGTTCTAGCAAGGCTAACATGGGGCTCAGTCAGCAGAGAGGGCTATCAGAGCCAGAAGAGGGAAGGTCAAGGACTCACCAGGCACAGACCTAACTGCTGACACTTGCCGAGCACATAGTAACCAGGTTTGCAGGTGACCCCTCTGGAATGACTTTGTAAGACACAAAGCAAAACAAAAAGCTGGGAACATATATAAGGACTCCGTTCTACCCTTCCTCCACAGGATCACATATACTTCTTCACGAAGATGTCCAGAAGCTGTCTTAGAAAAGAGCAGGGGAAGAAGAAAAGAATTCTTTGGTTTGCAGATGAGTTTTCATGTACAATCCTGAAGCACAATTAATAGAAGAAAAAAAGTTGGATTTATTCAAAATAAAAATGCCTTCTCTGCAAAAGACATTATAGGAGAATTAAAACACAAGCCGTGGTTTTGGAGAAAATATTTCCAAACACAAATTTGACAATGTACATGCATTGAAAAATATAGAAACAACTCTTAAACCTCAATAATAAACAAACACTTCAGTTAAAAAATGGACAAAATATAAGAACCGAGGACTCAACAAAGACAATACGGAGATGGCAAATAACCATTTGAAAATATGAACATCAAATGACATTAGGGCATTGTGAATTAAAACGACAAGATACCTCTATACACCATATTAGAATGGTTAAACTTCAAACCTGACAACACCAAATACTGATGAGAATTCAGAACAAGAGCAATTCTCCCGTATTATTGGTGGGAATGCAAAATGGTACCAGATTTTGGAAGATAGTTTGGCAGTTTCTTATGAAGCTATACTAGTCTGACCATATAATCTAACAATTATGCTCTTACTTACTACCCAACTGATATTTAAAATTCAGTTTCACACAAAAAAACTGCCTACAATTTTTTTTTAAAGATTTTATTTATTTACTTGAGAGAGAGAGTAAGAGAGAGCATGAGAGGGGAGAGGGTCAGAGAGAGAAGCAGACTCCTGCAGAGCCTGACACAGGACTCGATCCTGAGATTCCAGGATCATGACCTGAGCTGAAGGCAGACACTTAAACAATTGAGCACCCAGGAGCCTACAGGTTTTGTTTTTTTGTTTTTTTTTTTTAAGATTTTATTTATTTATTAGAGAGAGAGAGAGAGAGAGAGCACAAGCACGGGGACTGGTAGGGAGAGGGAGCGGGAGAAGCAGGCTCCCTGCTGAGGAAGGAGGCTGATACAGGACTCAATCCCCAAACCCTGGGATTATGACCTGAGCTGAAGGCAAATGCTTAACCAACTGAGCCATCCAGGCATTCCAAATGTTTGTGGCAACTTTATTTCTAACCACCCAAACTGGAAGCAACCAAGATATTCTTTAGTGGATGAATGGATAAACTGACTGTGGTACATCCATACAGCACAATATTATTTGGTGGCAAAAACGTATGAGCTATCAAGCCAAGAAAAGACATGGATGAAACATGAATTCATCTTGCTAGGTGAAAAGATATTTTGAAAAGACTATATTATATATGATTCCAATTATATGACATTCTAGAAAAGGCATAACTATAGAGGCAGTAAAAACATCAGTGGTTGCTAAGGGTTTGGGGAAGGAGAAAAAGTTGAATAGGTAAAGTATAGAATATTTTTAGAGGAGTATAATTATTCTGTATGATACCATAATGGCAGATACATAACAGGCATTTGTAAAAAGTCACAGAACAAAGACTGACATTAATGTAAGCAAATTACAAAATAATAATTTATGAGGGAATTTCAGGATATTATAATGTAAGAAACAGGATATGTGTGTCTATGTAATTAATATATTTATATTAATTTATATTTATATAAATTTACATATAACTTTTGTAAGATATTACAAATGTGTGAAACCACTTCACTGATAAGGGTTATAGGAAAAGCTACTAATCTAAGTAACTTTGGAAATGAGTGGTTATATTAAAGACAAGAGGAACTCCACATAAGGACATCTAATTTTGAAAAAAAAAAAGTAATTGCAGATGTGATTACAGTAAAGAAGTTAAGATGGTATCATCCTAGATTATCCAGGTGGGCCCTAAATGCAAAAACAAAAATCCTCATAATAAGAGGAGAAGATAGAGAAAGCCCTATGGAGACTACAGCAAAGACTGGTATTATGCTGCTATGAGCCAAGGAATACCTAGAGCTTCAAGATGTAAAAAACAGAAAAAAAAAAAAATTCTTCCCTAGAGTTTTCTGAGGGAATATGACACTGCTGACACCTTGATTTCAGACTGCTGGCCTCTAGAATTATGAGAAATTTCTATTGTTTTAAGCCACCAACCCAATCATAATTTGTTGTAGCAAGAAACCAACATTGGAAACTAACATAGATGGAGGCTCCTTTCATGTTGCATGTGCATAGTGACCACTTTTCAGAGTACAGCAGGGAAAGGGCAAGCAACTGAGTAACTTTGCAGGAAAGAAACCAGACAGACACTACCTTAGCCACATGATCAAGGTCAGCATCAACAATGATAAATCATGTTGGTAGGGTAAACTCTTGATATTGTGTAGTGAGAATGGCATTTTACCTCTGTTCTTTCTCCCCAAAACTCATGTCACTAGTCTAAACATGAAAAAGACCCAAGACAAATTCCTGCAATGGGGAATCCTATAAAATACCTTGCCAATTCTCCTCAATACTACTATGTCATCAAAACTAGAAAAGTCCAGGAAAACTGTCACAGCCAACAGGAGCCTAAGAAGACATGATGACTAAATGTTTTGGGATAGCCTAGATAGAGTCCTGGAACAGAAAAGACATTAGGTAAAACCAAAGAAATGAGAATAAACTAGTGACTTTAGTTAATAATAATACATATTGTTTAATTATAATGACTGTAACGTAGTAAAGTAAAATGTTAATAGTAGGGAAAACTGAACACAAGGCATATGCTAACTTTTTCTGTTGTCTATTCAATTTTTATGCAACTATGAAAACTTTCTAAAAATTAAAATCAATTACTGGGGTGCCTGGCTGGCTCAGTCAGCAGAGCATGCAACTCTTGATCTTGGGGTCATGAGTTTGAGCCCCACACTGGGGTGTAGAGATCACTTAATGAATAAGTAAGTAAGTAAATAAATAAATAAATATCTTTTTAAAAAATTAAATCAATTACTAAAAAAAATTTTTAAATAACTAGATCAGACTAAGATATAATATTTTACTAAAGTTAATTTCTGAATTCTCCTCATGTTGTCTTCAGCTAGAACATAAACATTTTAACATACATTTTAGCCAAAGATAAAACACACTCTTCTTCCAAGCAAGCTACGTCATGCTTATGACAAATCCTCTTGAATATGTAAAATAGTAAATTTCTGATAGCCTGAGAAAGCCAGGTGATATATTTCAGGAGGATGGTACAGAGAACCACAGTGTGGACACAGGACATGCAAGATATATAATGAAGACAGTGAGTCAATTTCATTTCTGTAATGGTTCAAAGAACTATATGCAGGAATGAAATGAGAACAATGTGAACTCAATTATTCACATCAAGAGAATCTTTATTGCTGTGTCTTTTATGAGCTTTGTCCAGGGTCTTCTGGTCACTGTGGATCAAAAGCTTAAAGGTCTCACCTATAATTTAAATTGTTATGGCTTGTTACTATTTTATAATCTAAAGGCTAAGAAAAGTGTAATTAGTTGGCTTTACAATAGTAAATTTTTAACACTGTGGCAGTTAATTATCTAGTATGTGAAATATCCTCTTTCTTTCAAATTCTGTCACTATTTATTTCAGGGTATGAATAGAAAAAGTAGAGAAGACAAAATTTAAAATTGTTAAATTGCCAATTAGTATTTACAAAGCAAGAGTTATACAATTAGCCAAAACCATGGTTAGTGAGTAGCTGTGCAAATTCAAGTTAGCTGGAGGATACTATGAATACAATAATATTAACACTATGAATGAAGTGCAATAAAGTTAACTCGATATTAAACTTGTAGTATATGGTTCCACATATATGTAAATAAAAATAGTAAAGATAATCAGAATAATACTTATTCAATGATGGAAATTTCTTTTTATTAAATACACATTCCTGGTTTTTATGAAAATGGATAAATAATTACATAAGTCTAGCTGATTTAGTATAAGGGCTGATAATAGAAAATAATATTAAACCTATGAAAATTCATTCAGTGGTTTTAATTTGTCAAAAACTTACTTGTATCCCCCTACTCAAATAGATTATGGGATGAACAGTCAAATAAGTTACAAAGGTAAAATGGAGACACAAAAGCCCAAGAGCTGAAACTAAATTAAAAAAATCAGGGAAAAGAAAAAATATCATTTGCCAATGGGTACCACTGTGAAATGAACCCATTTCGTATATTTGGAATGTACCAGCCCATATACTTTTCCCACAAATTCAACAAATTATCTTCCTCAGTGTAAGTTTACCTGTCAAAGGTACTCATATTATGGTTTTCACTGTCCATTTTTCTCCAGGAATTATTAACTTCTAGAAGGAATTATTAGAGTTACACTACATGTCAGGCTATAAAAAAAGCAGATGACAATCACATACCTTAAATCTCTCGACTATGTATATCAGAATCACCTGGGTTCCTTATTGCATGTATGCATTCTTGAGTTCCATTCTTGATATACCAATTCTGATGGCAGAGACCCAGAATCTACCTTATCAATGAGCATTCAAGTTGATTCTTGGCACACTAAGAATTGTACTGCTTCAAGCTAGTACAATTGATGGTAGTATAAGATAGCTGAATCACCATATTGTATACCTGACACTAATATTACTAATATTACCTAAACTAACATTAATGTTAAATAATAATGATATGGATCAAATCCCAAATGTTTTCCTACTGGTTGAAGATAGCCTGCATTTGAAAATATCCTTCTTTGTTTCTTCTTTCTTTTATTTTCCTTAAAAAAAAAAGCAAAATGGTTTCATATTTGAACTGGCATTGAGATCAGAAAAATGTAAAAGCACCATATCTATATTAAATAACTGATTGTTGGGGCACCTGGGTGGCTCAGTGGGTTAAAGCCTCTGCCTTCAGGTCAGGTTATGATCTCAGGGTCCTGGGATTGAGCCCCACATCGGGCTCTCTGCTCCGTGGGGAGCCTGCTTCCCCCCTCTCTCTCTGCCTGCCTCTCTGCCTACTTGTGATCTCTGTCAAGTAAATAAATAAAATATTTTTAAAAAGCAGCAACAACTGATTGCTTTCCTTTTATTCTTATCCTTTCCTTTTATTCTTATTCCTTTTATTCTTATCTTCAAGCTTTGTCTTTGGTAATGATAATTATTCAGAGGAAAATAAGGCATGGTATGGGGTAGAGAAAGGAGTGGAGAAATCTATTTTATACAGGTGGTCAGCAAGTATTTAATCCTATAAATGCATAGAAATAAATCCTTTAATTGGTCTTAATGGATTTCCTGTGTTGTTTACTCAGCACTAGGAGTTTTATCAGTGTTATAAATGTATATCAACTGTTACCATTCTGAAACTAGTACATTTTGATGAATTGATTTTCAAGTAGTTCAGAAACATAATTTAAACAAATATGTGCTGTCATTTTACATGTTCTTAATTTTAAAATATAAATCACATGTTTCTAAGGTGGTCAGTAGTAGGCAATCAAGAGTTTACTCTTTCCAATTTGTAAGGAGCTAATTATTCAAGAAGAAAGAAATAAAAAAAAAAAAACGAATCTCCATATATCTTTGACATGAGAGCCTTTCAAAATCAATGTCTGTCAGGAACAAGTCAAACAAAACGGGTGCTGTAGAAACAAGAATCCTAGGACAGACACACACAAATTGAGTGAGAATCATGCCTGTCCTTCTAAACTTAAGTGACAACCTCCTAAAAAGATTTATTCAGGAGTGAAAGACTTTGAGACCCAAATCTTTACCACTGACCAATCCTTGCTTTACCCTCTAAATCCTCCAAAGTCCATTTCCCCGCTTTAGAATTAATAACCCATAGACACCAGTCATAAGTACGATTTTCACAGTTACTGAAGGGTTTTCCATTCTGTCCTGTTCGGAGCAACCACTGTAGGTCACCGTGCCTCAATCAGAATTTGAAATGCGCCATTATTCCATATGAGTGCTTTTTTATTCATTTCCCTTTAGCTCTTAAATTACTTTTTGACATTGCCCTTTCAAAAGCTTGATTTAATATTGGCTTCAACTGTGGGAGTTACCTTTCAATCAAAAGATATTTCCATTTTATGTTTGTTTGACCTGGTTCTACTGGGGCCCCAAATTGCCTAGCTTTGTGTTGAGACATCTCAACCTTTATCTTTTCCTGCATTCATGTCTTCTTTGGGAAAAACAACCCTGTTACAGCCCTGAAAACAATTCCAGTTTGATTTCCCTCCTGCCCAGAGAAATATAAGACCACTAGACCAGTGCTTATTATATTTTCCTTCATTTCACAATATATCTATTTTCTAGGCTTTTTAAAAAATCATAATTATTGTTATGTATATTCACTATAACAATTAAAAAATAGGAAGGGAAGAAAGACAATTTTTCTCTTTTTCCAACCCATCATGTAACCAATGACAATATTTTAGTATGTCTCCATTCTTGCTTCGAGGCTTTAGCCAACATATGCACATACTAATTTATATATTTGACCTTTACTATTATGTGGTTTTCTAGATGTGGCTTGTTTTCTAGAATTTATTTGCAACTGGAATTGGAACTTGTTCAAGTATTGTTTTTTCTTATATTTCTTCATGTATTTGCATGTTTTCATTGAGATTGCACCCCGGGGACTTTGCTTCAGCTTTTAGCTGACCTGCCAGCGCCTTCCTGTGGAGCTAAGATCCTGCTGAACTGCAGCTGTCTGCCCTCTGGGATATCCAAGTGTGCTTTGGCCTCATCCTCAGCTTTTCTTTTCTCTGAGAGTTTAAAGTGATGGGATCCAATTCAATGAGCAGGTGTTAATGATCGCTGCGGTGGGGCAACTGTCTCTTGTGTAGGACTACTGGAACATTGGCCTAAGAGGGACTCTGCTATAACAAGAAAGGGATTCTAGAATTTGTGGAACAAGCAAGGTATATTGGCAAATTACTCATGTGGACTCAAAACATCTTAGTGCTGATCTCTTGGAATGTTTTCTCTGTTAATTCATATGGTTTAACTGGTCACTGCTTAGAGCTAGAAAATCACGACTGGCTGATTTTTCTTCACAAATGACATGTTCTTCAAGAACAGCTTTGCTGCTCAATTAGCTAGGTGAATGATATATGTAAAACAGACTGGGCAGCCACTGGGTGGCAGCAGAAATTTGAAAAATATACAGCATGAACATTCTTTTTGTTTTATCCTATAGCATACTATAAGTCAACATTATTTACAACAAAATGTCTTTTGACAGATTATATTCACTAACTTATCTAATGTAAACTATCATATTCAACTATGAGGATAATATTTAAAACATTAAACCTTATGATCCAATGTTCTATGACTGTAATACACATTTTTAATATAACTCAGGATGACTTTAGATGGATATAAATTTTCCTAATAATTAAAAGCTGCCACTACTTTTAATAGTTTTAAAAATCTGCTAACAGAGGTCTTACACAGTCAAAGAAGAAATGCTGAGGATTTTAGAAAAGACAAAGAATAATATTACTCAAAATCTGTAAGCCTAAATTAACCATAGTTACTTTCATATATATATGAATAATTTATTCATCCAATCAATTCCTATAATTATAGATATATATAATTTTTGATGTGTACTTTTTTTCAATAATGAAGTCTTTTTTTTTTTTTTTTTACATAATGCTGTAAACTGCTGGGTTTTTTAATATAGTGTGAATTATGTGCCCATCTCATTAAGTATCAATTTACAGTGCTATGTTTAGAAAACAGAATAATATTCCCTCACATGGATATAAGCAACAATTCCTTCTGGTTAAGCATTTACCAATTATTTACCAGTTTTTCTAATATTTATTCTTATAGACAACTGTTAACTAATTTTGAAGACAAGGTAGCTGATGGTTTTCAGCCTTCCAATGTTGAGTGGTAAACTGATATCTTATATAGTGAGAGATCCTGAACTTTTCTCTGAGAGAGAGTCTGAACCTTCTGATCAGAATTACTTGGACTGATCCTACGTCAGAATGTCAAGTCTGAGGACTTCTACATTTAACAGACTGTCTGAGCTAGTTAAAAGCGTACTCAAGTTCTAGAACCATCGACTCTCGGAATCAAACTACAGTCAGAGGACATCAACAATAATGCTAACAGGGAACGCACAGACTTGGAGAAACATTTCTATTTCACTTGTCTCTGTTTCTTCCTTTATTCGGTGGCAACAACGATGCGTCCTAAGGTGAGGGGATGTCAAGGGACTACTGGTGTATTCAACCTTAACATGCAGGCTTGGGAGACCACGTGGGCAAGAACATGCTTCTTTGGATACCAGAGATCATTTATTGAGACTGTCATATGCAACAAACTTGATGCTGAACAGTTTACATGTACTGCTATCCCGCAACCGCAGTCTTGCCAGGTTGCTCTAATTTCATCTTAATAGACAAGCTCAGAGGTTCGGATGGCTCATGTAAATCAGCACAGGTGACTGTTGGTCAAGATCGGAATTCACTTAAGTCTTTCAGGTGCTATGACTCATGTTCACCAACTCTAGGACCCTGTTGGGCTACACACAGAAAGGTGTATGGATATAAGCAAATGGAGTTTCCCCCTGGCTCAATAAGTTGACAAAAAGTCATGACACCACGGCCTGTCACTTTCCCTTGCCATTTATAAATGGAAGAATACTTCTGAGCAGATGTTACGATATATCAGGGAGTTCATTGAGAGGCTTTATTTGTTCTTTTATTTTAACTTTTTCATTTTAGATGGTGCCATTATTAACTATAGGTCAGAAAGTGTATATACATTGTTCAGAGGTTTTGGGAAACAGTATAATAAAATAGCAGACAAAAACATATCCTTGCTGACAGTTTCTTTAAAATGTGTAGCTACTCCCAAGGACAAGGCAGCTGTGGGGAGAAAAGCTAATTCTGAAGTAGTTCATGCAAATCGACATGTAACTAGAACTGCATGGTTTAAAAAGGGCAGAGACAGAGGACCCTTTCTGCGTGACTTAGTAGGTTGGACTCTTACTTTCCTTATCTGAAAACAGGGATCATACTATTGTCTTTGCTCTCAGAGGTGGCTTAAGTTTGAGCAAGGCACTGGGTGATATTATACGTAAGAAACTTTTCAATACCTTGCTTGGTGAATAAACAATCCAACTTTTTATCAGAAGCCTAATAACATGGGCCAAGGAAAAAGAACTGATTTTAATCATTTACTAGGGAAGTTGCCCTTTCTTCTCAAGTTGGGCCTTTGGAAATAGGTGATCCAATTCTCATGCAAGAATCTTGGTAAGTGGAAGGCCTAGGAAGTTGATTATTTTGCCTTCTGAATGAACTTCCCCTATGTAGAGGGTTTTTTGGAGAATGAGAGATAATTTTTTTAACGATTTTATTTATTTATTTGGCACAGAGATAGAGAGCACAAGCAGGCGGAGCAGCAGGCAGAGGGAGAGGGAGAAGTAGACTCCCAACAAGCAGGAAATCTGATGGGGGTCTCGATTCCAGGACCCTGGGGTTATGACCTGAGCTGAATGTAGATGCTTAACCAACTGAGCCACCCAGGTACCCCCGAGAGACATAATTTTATGTAAATTATCTCCCATGGTATGCTGAGACCCAGGGCCCTATGTTTACTCTTACCTGTTACCCAAAGGCCTCTCCATCAGATGTCCACTTGGCATGTTCCTGTCCCCTCACACCTTCTTCTTCGATTCTCAACTTAAAAGCAAACTTCCATGTTTGTCACCTTGGGCAGCCCCAAAAAAAGACCCTGAACTGGATGGTTTAAACATAGAAATTAATTTTCTCACAGTTCTGGAGGCTTAGAAGTCCAAGATCAAGGTGCTGGCTGATTTGGTTTCTGGTGAGACCTCTTCGGACTTGCAGATGTCACCATCTTACTGTGTCTCCTTATGGTGTGGGGTTGGGTGGGAAAGAGGAAAAACACCCTTTTATCTTTTCTTACAAGAACACTAATCTTACAGCACCAAGCCCTGCCTTTATGACCTCGTTTGGCTGTAATTACCTCCTTATAGGACCTATCTCTATTACAGTTGCATTTGGGGTTAGGGTTTCAATCTGTGAATTTGGGGAGGAGACCCAGGTCAACCCACAGCATTTTCTCAGCGAGCCCTTCCCTGGGAAGCCCATCTATGTTTACAACCTCTACACCGCCATACACTCTGTGCCGTACCATGATTTATTTTCCTTTATAACACTTTCCATTTTCCAAAATACTATCTATGTCATCTCCTTATCTCTTGTTACCTGTCTCCTGATGTGAGAATTCAGGAATTTTGACTGTTCATTTCAGGTAATCATGGCACCCATGATGGAGCCTGCACTGAGGAAGCCGACAATGTAAATACTGCCGTGTACATGAATGGACTATCCTCTGTTACACATGATGGAACCTTCTAGAGACACCCAAATAGATGTGATCCTACACCAACTCTTCAGAAGGTCTCGGGCCTGTTACATAGACAAGGTTTGCTCTAAGAGAATAGTACGTCTCTCTATAAAGTCTACCTCAGGAAATGATCAAAAAGGAATGTATAAAGTTGTATTGTGTACAGTCAAGGGACACATTTGCTTCTCCTGAAGAGCTAACATCTTCAGATTTACATAAATCTATTTGCTGAACCACGCGTCAGGAAATCAGATTTCCCATTATTAAAGTTATCATTCTTTCTTGGTAATGTATGAGTCAACTATAAACCTTAAGAATGGTCGAATCTATATGCTGAAGTATGTTTTAAATATCCATTCTCACAGGCAAATTATACACAGAAATACCCGTGACAATAGTTTAATAAATGGCCATGTATAAGAATAGCCAATTGTAAAGCCCAGGTTTTCTTTTCTGATAAGATAGTTTGATATTCACTTAAAAAAAAAAAAAAAAGAAAGAAAGAAATGGTTTATTCGGTCTTGGCCAGAGAGCTTTCTAAGTCATCCAAAATTTTATTAAGCTTGCGAAGGTATTTTTTAAACATCCCCTCATTGATTTGGATGTAAAATTATAGGAAAAATAATTTCTAGTTTAGCTACAAAATAGCATTCATTTTCCTGCTAGCGTCTAGTGACAAGAAAATGTTAGTGCACGTTGTTGCCTATTACTGTATTAGTGGAATCCAGACTGAAATGAGGAGATGCTGACTTGCCTTGTCTGGTGAATCATGCAGGGCACGAATCCGCAGTCCTGAAGCAAATGAGACCATCTGTGCTGTTTTCTCCAGATGAGCCGTATTTGGTGACCATTCTTCATACAAAGGAGCTTTTCTTTCTTTTTTTCTATTTTAAGTGAGAAAGTATAATTCCTCCAGTAAAAGATTCAGGAAAGTATTTGGCTGCTTATATTGCCTAAATATCTTGACTCTGAACCTAGATAAAGTAAATTAAATTATATCTTCAAAAGAGATTTTTCTCTCCAGAACTTCCATTCCCTTAATTATTCTCCCCATCCATAGCCAAGCTGTTCGGGAAAATAGGATGTTTCCTGGAAAGGTGCATTTAAATGGCATTTTCTACTGAAATTAAAGCTGATTTTTTTTTAATGGAATTTTTTGAGAAAATTCCTTTCATTTTATGACAGTGTTTTTGTGGTACAATTCTAAAGCACAACACACTAAAGAAATGTTTGGTAACTATTTTTTTGTGAAGAATCAAGTCATCAGCAAAATCTTTTGTCCCCTGTAAGGTAGCCTGTAGCATAGATGTGATGATCAAACATAACCAGTTTGCTCATTGAAGGTTGGATAAATCTTGGCATCAAAGATGCCCCAGTTTTTGGAAGCCCCTTATAAGTATTGAGGGTCAAGGAGTGAGCGCTGCTTGTATTCAGTGAGATGACATATTCTCCTTCAGTAGAAAAGAAAGTTAAGGCATCTCTCACACAATCTAATCTTATAAATGTATTATTACTTTGACATATCATCAGATAATTACTTTTAAAATACTTAAAATATTAGCTTGCCAGATGGCTTCCAGAAAAATAGTTATGAGTTGGTAGATGATGATTTTCTCCTCCGGGGAAGGTGGTGAGTCATACATTGAATAGGAATGCTAAGAACCCGCATTCCTGCTCGTACCCAGCAGCATGAAAAGAGACAGGAGGGCAGGGGCCACTGGGTGCTACTGAATAAGCTTTTCTGTGTTTCTCCCACTTGTGTTCCCAGTTACCAGGCTAGAAGAAATGAAGCAGTGGATTTACTCACCCAGGAAAGGTTTTCTTGGCAAAGTGTAGGCGATGCAGGTTAAATTGGCCTCTGGCGGTACATATCCTGTGTTACCTGTTGGCTGCCCGCCCCATCGATGCTTTCTCATTTTCCCCAGTGACCGAAACAATTCCCTCTTATGATCACCAGCAAAGTGGGAAGCTTTTATTTCTTAGAAGTATTGAACAAGGCACCGTGAATTCCCCAACTTCAGTCCAAATCAGTGACTTGTATGTGGGAGACTTGATCTTTGTGTTATCTGAACTCTACTGAATAACAGAAACAGTCAGAAGCAAAGTCTTCTCCCTCAAGAATTGCCCACACTGTAACCTCTGTCAGGACACTGCTGTTTTTTGCTGTAGCCTCTGTAATATGATTTGACTTTTTAATATCTAGAAACATGTATCACATTGATCTAAAAAGTGTTAAGAAGTCAGTGACCACCAAAGACATCTAGTACCACAAACATCATCTTAATATGCCGTTAACTTTTACAAAATCAATTATTAACATTACTGATACCTAAACAAATTCCTAGGTTCACCTAAGAAGGGTCTGGGGACAGAGATCTTACATGTCTAAGGGATCATGCACCTTGCCAAGATCATTATCAGGAAGGACCGTGTCTTTAGCGATGGGCCCTGTTCAAGGGCAATGACTGGGATGCTGCCAGGGGGAAGCATGCCCTCCTTGCCACTATGTCAGAAACCTCTGGAGGTTTCTGCCTCACCGGACAGCATTCCTAAATGGTTACACCTGCTTGGTGTCTCTCTTCCCCACTGCATCTTGTACATATCTTGTACATATCTTGATTATACTCTTGTCATGTCAAAATTATTTTATCACCTTTCCCACTAACCTGTAACTTTTTACAAGGTTTGGGATCCTCTGATTCTTTCTCAGAATCATAGTACATAGTACTATGTCTACATAATACGTAGTACATAGTCTGCAGAGCAGTCATTGCAATCAGCAAGTAAGAGGATAGGCACTGGTCTCTGAAAAACATTCTTTCATAGTCCAGATTTTTGCCATGTATTCTTTTAAACCCTTTAAGCCTCGGACTCCTCAATTATTAAATGGCTATAATAACAGTGCCTGGCTCACAGGATTTTTCTAAGGACAAATGTGATCGTTAATACCCGTGAAATGCTTTGCAGCACTCAGTACTAACATTTCACAAGTATTTTCTACTTCTTCTTCTTCTTCTTTTTTTTTTTTACAATACAGTCTGCCGGTTGGGAACAACTCCGGGAAATTGCTGATTTCTTTAGTATACAGTTAAACTCTGAAAGTTTATTTATATGAAGATAGTTTATGAAATCTCTTTCATATTCAGATCATGAAGGCTAATGACTTGAAAATGATTTGTTGAAACATTAAGACTAGGCAACTTATAATTAAAGTCTTCAAATAAATTTATGGAGTGAGAGACACATTCTAGGACTTCTGTCCAATTGTCTTTTGTAGGAAAAAAAATGCCCAGACTGGTGTGTCAACTGATCTCCAGGCTAGGTTCTTCCAAAATAAAATATTTACCTTTGATGACAATGAAGTGTCTACAGTTTGAACTTAACTTCGTTAAGTTTCACTGAGTTAACTACTCGTTCTCAGTTAAGGCCTATGATGGATACAAATAAATACTTCAGATGCTAAGATAAATTTTCACTCAAATAAGGTCGCAATAATGTAGTAAGGATAACTGAATATTTATATAAAAACTGTGTAATTGTTCCTATTTCATGAGAATATAGGAATTAAAAAATAAAGCATTCAGATCGGTTTCACACTGGACTGTTCAACTTCCTCTAATAAATTCTGGAATAAAGGATGCCTGTGGAGCAATGCAATGAAAACAATAAATAAGTTCCATGTTAAATAAAATTAAATCATTTTGTAAATATTTTAATAGGAAAAATAGACAAAAAGGGAATGCTATCCTTGTAGCAAAAATAGCTTAATGAAACTTAGAAGTATCAATTTTCCATTGAGTTACTTGGGTAAGTTGAACTTTCATTACCATAAACATTTAATTTGGTTTTTGGAGGAAGCACTGTTATTTTGGTTTTTTCTCCCCCCTCCAAAAGTAAACATCCTCTTTCGCCATCTGGTGGCCAAAGACAGCATTATCCATTTAGATGAAAACAGTTGAATTATGATTTAACCCTAAGTTATGTTTAATGCTTTCCGATTCATTTTAAAGATATGTGTAATTTTTAATCAATGTAAATATAACTGAGACAATTTTGTTCTAATGGTTCACAGAATTTTCCTCAAGTAACTCTAGCTGTAATATTTAATGCCAGATTTAAAAAAAATCAACCAGATCTATTCTTTTAAAAGTTAATTCATTTGGAAAGTTAAAATTAAATATGATACTTAACAATTTGACCCAAATGTCTTTTGGTATAGAGGATTAACAAGATCTTTATGAAATCAATTTCCAAATATTTTTTAAATGATAAACACAGTAGATACTATTAATTTCAAAGAGCTTTCAGTTTTGACAGTTTTAACAGTAGTTATAACTGTGTGTGGCAATTCACCAAACCAGAAAGGGTAGGTAATTTAAAAGTATGTGGGGTTTTTTCTCCCTATAATTTTTTAAGTAAAATTTTCAATGTATTTATTAACACATTTTGTGTTAACTACCTCATTTCATAAAAAAATTAAAAATGACAATTATTTAATGTTTAATTTCTTTATTTTCTCCAGAATATTTTAATATTGAAACCCAAATTGTTACTTTGAGAAAGGGAAAAACAGAGAAACATGAAGAGACAAACATTTCATTTCATTTAACTTATGGTATTGTGAGCACTTTTGTAGGCAACACTTTTTCTTTGTAGAAAAGAAATAAAAAACAAACAGCACCATTAAAGAATGCATGATCCCTGAATTCTAAACAAAACACTGTCTAAAAATTGTTTAAATGCTCCTTGCACTCAGTCACATTTAGTCAGGTATCAAAGCAAGCATAACAGTATTAAATTGTAGCAGTCTTACTGAATCAACTGCTCCCCCTTCTGAGGACTTTACACACCTTTTCTGAGTTTTTCCTGTGGGAATAATATATTCTTTGGTAGAGGACTGAAGGAGGGTTTTACTTTTCTGTATGCTGATAGAAAATGTCTGGACGTTCAGGGCCTTCGCCCCCAATCTGTCTGTGTTTATCATGCATGTTATGTTTGGGTTGATTTCACATTTTGCTGTTACACTGTAGGAGTAATACCGCCTTTTTTTTTTTTTTCTTAAAGGCATTAAATGGCTAATGTCAAACAGATGTAAACATTCAGAATACTGACCCAAAAAGAAAAAAATACACACACACATTAAAAAAAAAAAAAAACTGTACTGAAAATATGAATCAGATTAGGTTTCCAGGAAGCAGGGGGGAAAATACAGCAGTACAAGAAAGTTATGGCAACCAAGTAAAGCACTTTCTTTGAAACATTCATGAACAGTACAAATACAACAAAGTTTCTCTACAGTCTAAATTATTCTGCAACTATCAAATATAGTACAAAGCGAAATAGTATGTGCTATAAAAAAGCAGCTCCTTTAAATTATAGTAAAAATGCTTTTTGTTCGCTTTACAGTGACAAAGCATGAGGACTGAAGACAAGATTTTTATATTCAGTGACATTTTGGCTACGTTGGCCCCTGACAGTCTGACGAGTTCCTTTTCTAGGACTCTTCACATTGTTCTCTAGAAACACAGAAAGACAGTGACTCTGGGCTCCCCACGCTCGCTCAGCGGGCTCATTCCCAGCAGGCAGCTAGCGCGGTGCTGGCCCCCACGCCGGAGAGAGGAGGCAACCCTAAGCTCGGCTTCCGCCTCTGTGACCTGGAGCCTCACCAGACAGAGGGAACTGGGGACCCAAGGCCACAGCAACTTCCTCTGTGGAAATTGTGCGAGTGTTTAAAATGGGGCTACATCATCATGCATTCTTACTCTCGGCTGAGTGACGAAGTGCCGTACACAGAAGCCCGTTGGGTTTTGCAGGTTTATTCTGAATGACTAAGAACATCCAAGTTCTCAAAGTCACCTAAACCTGCTAGATAGCTCATCCCAGAAACACATACCACCGTGAAGTCTTTATAGCAACCAGGCTCAACCTCAAAGGTTTGTTTTCAAGTTTTTTTCTTCAAACTAGACCTTACCAGAGAAATATTATATATAACTATGGTGCTCAGTTCACCAACATCTCTGCTCTTCTCACTTTGGGGAAGGAAAACTATTTTCATTTTGAAAATGAATTTGCATCAGAAAGTTCTTATTAACATGCCCATTAACTACCTAAATGTCTTTACACACTTCAGGCATATGCATATCATAGAGGAGGGGGATGGGGGAATAGTAGTTTTCTCCCCTCCCCTGCTCCAAAAGTGCTACTTAGGGAAATACATCCTTTGTGATTTAAAAAAAAAAAAAAATTACATGTTACATGTGCAAGTTCTATTCCTGATAGGGATATCATAGTGTCCAATAATCAGGATAATGCACACACTAACATTTGCACATTACACCACAACAACCATGTAGTAAATAACACACTACATTTGCACATAGGCAGACACCTGTGGAAATCCGGAAACTAAGACCCTACTTACCTAATCCAAATAAACTGTCTTTCATATGTATGTGTGTGTGTGTGTGTGTATATATATATATATATATATATATATATATAGGGGACACTTATTAAACATATGACCCATATTTTACTTCTGAATTTTTCTTTCCATTATTTTTTTTAGCCCAAAGATACTAATTTTTCACTAATATAAACCATATATAAACCACCAGGAATTTGAATTGGGGCAAAAAGAGAAAGGGCACAGAAAAATTATCCTCTTTGGACCTGGGTGATGGAATCCATGCACGATCAACAATCGGTTCTCCAAAATTATGTGAAAAATCACCTATTTTGTAAAAAATCAAAACATATGGAAGGACACTTGTTATTCCCAGTAAGTACTTTGCAGGCAGTATTCCATAATGATGGAACTGATAATGAGCTCAGTATCGCTTCAGCCTCAACTGTACCTCATAAACAGGGTACAGAGTCTGGTAAACCAGCATTTCTTCAACATCCCGTGTCAGTTACTGTGGTAGTGATTTTGAATCTGCTGGTGTGGACAGTGCCTGACACTGGTCGAGCAGCAGGTGGATTTGGAGGGAGCTGGCATGCGAGTGTCTACATGTAGGGGTTCCCTTCTGTGAGACTAGAGCATGCTCTTCTGAACCAAGATGGTACTGCAGCCAAGCAGACCACAGAGAGGACGCTGCCCCAACACAACCTGGTGCTGAGTGAGCCGGGACTTCTGCTGCATTCCTGGGGAGGGGCTGGTGAAGTGCGCTGCTCACTTTCTCCAACACTGTGTTAATTTCACCGCGAAAAACCGAAGTGACCTCACCGAGGCACCAAATCTCAGCCACAGAGACAGACCCTTCTCTGCTTTTCTTCCTAAGTATCTTTAACTATTAGTAACATATTAAGAAAAGTGACATCTGTATCACCTAATAAAATTTGGCAACATCACAATAATAAATATGGAGGGAAAAAAACATATACCGTGGTTGATTAGTACAAAAAAATCACAAGTTTTCTTTTCTTTTTTTCTTTTTTTTTTTCTCCAGGAATGTAATCTCTGCTCACTCATTAATTTTTAAGACATGTTTTAAGGGAATGTCTAAAGTTTACGTTGATGTGAGAATGTCTGTCACTCTTACCCTGGATACAGAGGATTTCTGTCCCCCATCCCATGTTTTGCTTCTTTTTTTTAAAAAAATTCTACAGCCACAATCAATCAATGGGTTAATGGCACTCCACCTTTTGTGCTCTGTAATCTGAAGTTAAATGGGCATGGTTTCTGCTGTCTTTCATCTTCCCACTGTGTGCATGTGCTTTTGGAACTTGCTTTAGGGAACAGAGCCTGCTGAACTACAGCTTTCTCCGGCATGAGGGTGGCCAAAGTATGTGGAATGTACCTCAAGTCCTCAACACTCAGCCTCTACTGGATAAACACCAATAGTATCTATAAGATGCAGTATCCCATTTTCAAAAGCAGTTCTACTCCCCCAAATATGAGGAAGAATGTACTGAATTCACCTGAGGGGGGGAGGGGGACAAAACATGCAATACCTAGAATGATTTTTTAAAATAAGGGCTATTTCAGAGTCAAATATAATTAACTATATAGATTGCGAATCATGAGGGGAAAACCGCTCAGAAGTAGATCCACACATCAGCCTTCTGCAGTTCCTCTTATCTTCAACAATGCTTTCAAAGGGAGGGGCCCAACCTCTGCAGAGTCAGAAGCCAGAATGGACTGGAATCATCAACAAAGGGTACAATTACTCCCCCCCCAATTTTAATATCTAGTAGTTGTATTAGAGTAAACAGAATGGACCAATATTTACATTATCAACCCACTTCTATGTGTTTGCATACACAGCATTTTACTTGCTGACCTTTTAAATTTTAGGGCTTTTTTTTTTTTTTCATACTTGCTCTTAAAAGCTACACATGATGTTCTGAAATCCCATGGGCCTGTGGGCCTCTGGCCTTCTCTTGGTCGACTGACCTTACAGTATCAGGTATCAGGTGTCGAAGGGCTCGAACCAGATTACTGGCCTTGAGGCCCACACTGCAATTTCAGGTATAAGACACATTTCACTACAATGTGTGCACAATGTCCAAGGCAGATGGAATATTCTGCCAGTCTCTGGAAAGAGTAAAAAGGGAGGGAAGAGAATGAGGACAGTGGAGTTCATTAATGGCATACCTCCTTTAATGTATCTTTTGTGATATGAGCAAATACAAGGAATCATACATTTAAATCAGATTCCCCTTTCCAAATATGATTTAATCACTGTGGTAAGGGTAGGTCCAGAAGAGTCAACTGTGAAAACTCTTGTTGTCATGGTTAATCTACAGAAGAACGAATAACCAACCACCTTAAATCACTTTTACCATTCTTTCTACATCTGCGTTTCTGGTTAGCATTAAGTAATTAAAAATGTCCTTCTTCTATCTACACCTGGATAAAAGAAACAAAACGAAACAAAACGAATGGGGTAGTGACCTGTGTACACTTGGACAGAAATTTTCCAAAGCTGGGAATGGTAACTTAATATGCAAAAGACATGCCGCTGGGCCACTCGGTTGGGGTGCGATCTCCCCTTTCTGGGAAACGCAAGGAAAGAATCCCAGAGAGAAAAGATAATCTGTTCCAGAGTAAAATAAATTATCACGATATAAACCACTGAGTTACTCAATTTGTCGCTGCTGACGCCGTTTGGCTTTTCCGTGTTGAAAAGGGATACTGCATCTTTCCTCAGCTCTTACCGCACCACCAGGCAAGCTACACAGAGTTTGGAGGGACCTATGCAGTCATCGTGGCAGAAGGCCCCACAGCCTTTGCACACAATCATGGCTTTCAGCCGGCAAGAGCATTTCAGTTCCAATTCGTCCGCGTTGCTGCTGTCGGCAAAGTTCTGAACGGGCATCTGAGCGTTCTGACCAGGCAAGCCCGTGGCGGGACTGGAGCCACTTCCCAAAATCCCAATGGACTTTTCAATTGCAGATGCTGCCCTTTTGAAGCTCGTGCTCCCAAAGTGTATTGTTGGATAATTTCCACAGAGCTGCTGCTGTTGCTGCACCTGCATTTTCTGAGCAGCTAATTGGGTAAAAGGCTTTTGTGGCTCAGAAAGCAAATAGGAAGAGAAATCTGCATTTTTTAGCGCAAATGCTTTTAACTGTTCTTTCATTTCATTCTGGTCATAGGAAACTTGTTTCATGCCCAGTTCACAGCTGCTGCTTAAACCTTCCTCAAAAGAAAGAGGTTCCGATTTTATATTGCTACATATGCCCGTGGACTGTGGCCAACTAAGTCTCTTAGTGGTTTCCATGGTAACCGGTGGCTGCTTTTGATCGGATGGGACTTCTGTATTAGGAAGAGGTGGAGGTAGAGGAGGTGGTGGTGGCGGGGGAGGCGGGGGCAGGGCCAAGGGCGGAGGGGGTGGAGGGGGAGGGGGCGGGGGCGGGGCGTGCACGAGGGCTTTGTTTGGCATTGCGTGAGCAGCTCCTCCCACGTCATCACCTTCTTTAAGGGGCATGTTGGGGGACAACATGTTGGCTAACCTTAGCTGGTGGGGTGCAGGAGAAAGGCCAACCTCTACCAGTCCCTTCTGTTCGAGATGCCTGTTGAAGGCAAACGCATTACAGCCCACTGGGGTCTTGGCGGAGGCCGGTAGCAGGGCTGCGCTCGGCATGGGGGCCCTGGCAGCCATCGGCATTTGGTAAAACTGCTGTCTGTGTGAGGTACCAGCATCAGGGTGGAAGCTGCCATTCTTGTCGACATGAAAGAGGTTCTGCTGGAAGCTACAGGAGGGGAGCAGCCGCTTCTGCTGTTTGACCTCGGGGCTGGGCACGATTCTGTTCTGCATGGGGTGCTTGTTCAGCCACTCCTGCTTGAAGGGCTGGCTGTGCCCTCCTAGCGGAGTCAGGCCCGAGTTGATGACACAAGGCACCCCTTTCCCATCTGGCTCCACCAGCAATTTCCCTGGCTCGCACTTCACTTGCGTGTGCTCCCCCACCGTCCTGGCGACTCTCTTTTTGGGGTGGTTTTCTCGCTTCCTCATTTGTAGCGGCGCGAGGGTCCCCGCCAGGTAGCCCTTCCCGTCGGGGTTTGGAGAGCTGGACGGCATTTCAACGATGTTCCGCTCGGGGGCTGTCTTCCCCGCTGAGGTAGTTTGAAGAGGCAGAGGAAGCCTGTTGATTTCGAGCTTGGCTCCCAGTCGGGGCTGAGGCAACACTTTTTCCAAAGGCAGGTTGCCCTGGAGTAACTGGGTCACTAGCGGGTTGTTGGCCTCCACAGAGGACAGTCGGCAGCCGGAGCTGCCCGCGCCGGGAACCCTTTTCAGGGGGTCTGCGGCCAAGGAAATCGCCTCTTCCATGGGACCGGAGGTGGGAGCCTTCACGTTCTGCGTCTGCTGCCCACTGGGGGTGACCTCCGCGGCCGGAGGCGGCCGCTCGGGGCCGGGGAAGTCTTCGGTGTCCATCCTAAAGCCCTTGTCCACTTCATGAGGTTCGGACTTCACCGGGAGAGCGACACTGGTTATGAGATTCCTGGGGTGGAGCTCTGCCATGTGGGGGTAGCTGGCGTGTTCGGTTTTGATGGCCTTCGGACAGCTCTGCTCCAGATACTCTTTCTGCTTGCTGGAAGCGGGGTGACTCAGCAGGGGCTGTCCTGCGCCCCGCATCCCCTCGTCCTTCCAGCAAATCCGGCTGCCGGGGTTATACGGATGGCTACAGGCTGCGTCGGCTTCGCTTTTGAAAGCGGTCGGGCCCCGTGCCTGCTCGGCGAAGCTGTGGCTAGGAGCGGGCACCTCGTTCCGTTTGTCCGGACCCACGAGGGGTCCCTCTCGGAGACTTGGGCAGGCGGCCTGCATCGGGGTACACTCCTGCTTCGCTGCCGCGACACTGATGAAACTCGAGCCCTGGTCCACGCCTTCGCTGGCCACCGGCTCTGGCCGGCTGATGACGGACACCTGGGGGCATGCCACAGGCTGGACGGAGGCTTCTGTCCTCACGGACCGGCTCTGGAGGTCCAAGCTGGCTTCCGCACTTTCGATGGACACGGTCAGAGACAGAGTGGAGGTCAGCGTGGTGCTGTGGTCCACGATGACTTTACACGGGATCGATCTGTTTATGGCTGCTGGTGCGAAGCCCCCCGCGGGTGGCTGAGGTTTCCCAGAATTGTCTGCCCTGTTTCGGGGCTCTGGATGTTTGTCCGAGCTTTCAGCACTCAACTTGGGAGGCCCCTCG
Source organism: Mustela lutreola (assembly GCF_030435805.1). Classification (NCBI taxonomy): domain Eukaryota; kingdom Metazoa; phylum Chordata; class Mammalia; order Carnivora; family Mustelidae; genus Mustela; species Mustela lutreola. The sequence continues at coordinate 38,382,465 of NC_081300.1, forward strand.
TACGAGTTGATGGTCAGCATGCTTCCGGTAAACATGGCGACAGGCGGCCGCGCGGCCAGAGCGTCTGTGGCCGCTGCGGACTCCCTGCAGCTGAGGGCGGCTCTCACAGTGGTACCCAGGGGTCCGGGGGCCTGTTCTTCACCCCCAGGCATGGCTATCTTCTCAGAAGGAAATCTGCTGTTCATCCCCGGCGGGGGAATCAAGACCGAGCTCGTGGAGAGAAGGTTTGGCAAGTTATTTCCAATGGAGGGAGTTGGCACGGAGGTGTACTGACTGGAGACGAGGTTACCAGCGCTGCTGTTGGACAGTGGCAACTGCTTGTCGTCCATGGGGCTCGAGACACCGCAGCCCTCGGCTGGGACGGGGACAGGAGTGCTTTCGATACATTTTGGTATAATGGCTATGCACGGAGTGTCCGTTCCCTGGATGGTTTTCAACATGCTTATATTACAAGCAGAAATTGTGGTATTTGCACTGTCAACAGACATTAGAACAGAGGATTTGTCAACAGAACTCACAAAGGGATGTTCTTTAATTGCTCCCGACATAGCAGTGCTGCAAACAGACACAGGGACGGAATTTTTATTAAAAAGCATGGGCACACTGCTATTTTCAGAAGAGGTAGATGAAACAATTTTCTCAGATAAATGCGACACGGGTATATTTTCGTCGGAACTATGCGCAGATAAGTCCGTGGCAGTTTCTGGAAGTTTAGCTGGGTTAAGAGATGGCTGTAATACGGTGGTGGTCTCCCGGAGGTGCGCAGACTTGTTGCTAGGAGATCTGCAGTTTGGATTGACAATAATCACACCAGTTGACCCTTCAATTTTTGTTTCAGGGGTAGAAGAGACTTCTAAGCTTGGAGGCCCTTCCTTTGAGCCGAGTGGAGGCAACCGGGACTCTTTAGTGTTCTGGAAGAGGTGGGCTCGGGCTTGATGCTTTGCAAACAGCTTCGCCTTTGTCTGCTCTTTGATATGTGCCAGGGTTCTCGCCTTTCCACCCTCTCCTGGGCTCCCCATGGCTCCCGAGACGATGCTCGCTGCGGCGGCTACAGCAGCTGCCGCGGCTGCCTCTCGCTGGGCCCTCGCTTGCTGGGCTCTGGCCTTGATGTCTGCAAGGGTCCTGGCTCCTGTGTTCCTCCCACCGCCAACCGATGTGCTGGGGGATGCACGAGACTCTGGTTTGGAGACTGGCTGGCTCTTGATAATGAAAGGTGGCCCAATTTTGGAAAGCTGGATCTATAAGAAGGGGAGAATGGAAAGAGAAAGCGCTTGGTACATGATCACAGAGGACGCACGCAGGTGGAACGTGACAATGCAAGAGATAAGATGGGTGATGTCCTCTCATAATGTGGAATGAACGACACCTAAATCCCCAAATAGGTCTTTCGGGTATAAAGCGACAATCAATGTGGCACGAATGTGAAATTAAAATTTTTAATCTGTTTTTCATCCACAGGAACATCAACCGGTGACTTCATTTGGTATGGAAATGAAACATCTTCTTAATGCCTCATATAAATGGAAACAAAATCCATGCTTCTTAAAATGAGGTTAGCTAAAGAAGACTTCGAGATAGTTAGCTTTTAAATTATCTTCCTTCCTGGCAGGGAAAACTGGGACCTTCATTCTATACGAGTTTATCTCTTCATTTGCCACAAAGAAAAAAGCCCTAGCCAATAAGTCAGAAGACTAGAATTCTCATCCTGCCTTTACTCAAAGAAATTCTGCAATCATGGGCAAATCATGGTGTACTTTGCTTTCTCCAGGGACCTCCACGAGCCAGAGACTCTGTGGTTTTTCTGTACTCCCACACAACCCGGCACGCTGGCTCATACCTGTATAATCAGCACACAATAAGAGTTTGTAAACTCACTTGTAAAATGAGATGAGTTATTTCTGGTCTATTTCCTTCACAGGGTTGTTATAAAGATGAAATGAAACTACGTTTGTGAGAGTGCTCTGCTTTCCAAAGGGATTTGGTATCATTATCTTTTCACGAAAGCAAGGGCAATGCTGGTTTTCTGCTTCTAAAAGCAACAACAGGTTGGGCAGTTTCTTCGGATATCGGTAATCTACAATTTGCTGAATTTCATAAACAGCCCGACTCACAGCATCTACCTAACTCATGCTAATTAAGAGACTCACAGTCATTCCCAAATTCATGAGGCATAAGACTCAACCACCATCTTATAGCAATGCTCTAGGCACTAGAAACATGAGTCATAGATTAGAGAGTCATAGATTTTTAGGGTCACAGATTTGGAGAGTTGCAAGGAACCTAGTTAAAGCCCCTCAATTTACAGTAGAAAAAACTGAGCCTGTGGAGGGAAAGTAGGCTGCCCTGGGATCTTATAACAAGGGTGTGACATAATGGTTCCCCATTCAGGGCTCCTGACAAGTACTATACTTCCTTTGTTTTCCTCCCTCTAGTAAAAGCTTTTCCTAGAAAACATATCTCCCTTCTTAACATATGTATATTTATACTATAAACACTTGACACATACTACAGGATCGTATCAATCTGGAATTATGCTTTGAAACTTCGGTAGATGAAATGATCTTTCTGAGCTATATCATTTCTCCTTTTCCAATCTGTGATGTTTCTCTTCTAAACCAAAGGCTTCAAAGAAAAAAATGAATTTAGAAAGGCGATTCCAGTTTTCCTTTTAAATATTTTCTTTACTTAAAAAAAAAACAAAACAACTAAAAACATTTAAAAAATTAAACCTAGCTATACTTAAGCAAGAGCTCAAGGCCAAATAAACACCAAATCTATTTATGTTATCCATCTACCGGGAAGAATATACTACGTTGAAAACAAGCTTTTGACAAGAAAAACAGACTGCTATGTTCAAAAATATTTCCTATGAAAAGCATACTTATATTTTTCTTTCCACTGCTTCAGAAATTAAAATGCATAGGGGGGCCTTTAATTGGTGCTTAATGTTCATCTTTTACATCTTTAGAATCTTATTTAATAGGGGTTACTTTATTAAGTAGAGTAACTGCAGCTACACTCTTAAAAGTCAGCCTTATGGATATCATGAGACACATACATAAAATAGATGTCAGAGCAGAGAAAAGTAAAGAGAAAGAGATTAAGAGAAACACAGCTTGAACACATTTATAATCCTAGACCAAACCTATGGCGGAATAATGCACTATACCGTTGGGCAGTATAAATGGACTAAGATGAAAGCACCAAATAAGTATAGATTATATTGGTTAGGATTTTTTTAATTAAACAAAGTATTTCTTTTGAATTAGCCTTAATTTTCAGTTTACTTAGGCAGAGCCAATTTATATAAAAGGTTTGTTTTCTGAGAGTTAAAACCTACCTGGGGTCAAAAGAGAATGTATAAATGGGAATGTTTCACTACAGGTTTTATTATCTGTGAAGTTAAGTGCCTCTTTACTATCTCAACAATTAAAAAAAAAAAAGATTTGTATATCTGTATAGCTACAGAATTTCCCCTCAGAGTGTGCAAAGCAATTTTATTGATTTACTCAAGAAATATTTAATGAGGCTCATCCATAAGTCAGGTCCTTTCTGTTAGGAAATGGTGGTGGTGAATATTTGCTGGAAAATAAATGAACCGATATCCTGCACCTTCTCCTCCTTCATGCACACTTCTGACTTTTGACTCTTTCCCTAGTCCTACTGAACTTTGACTGGGGACTAAATTCTCTCTCAACTTTTCCCAAGTGCATGTATATCTGTCTTATACCTTGGAATTCCCAAAAGATCCTTCATCTCATGGCCTATAGGCCCCTCCAGGCCCTGTACTCCCTCCCCACTTCTTTTTCCTTAAATGCTGAATCTAAACATATAATGCATCTGAGATTATCTTGTGAGCTAAGCAATCCTTAAAAAGGATCATTTAATATTAGACTCGTGCTTAGAATATTAGATCATCAACTGCTACATAAAACCTGGAGGGAATAAAACCTTATTTAATTCTGAAAATTAAGCATCTAACTAGGAAAAGCCTATCTATGGAATTGTCTTTAATGCTGTTATTAGTCCATACCTTGAGAGGTGGAACTCTGGGCTCTTCTCTTGGAGGCTGTTCTTTCTCAGGTGGGCTGCTGGATGGTAAGTTCCGGGTTGACTGATCATCTTCTATCCGAGCTCTCTTCTCCTTACAAATTCCAAAGCTGTGCTGCTCTGCAGTTTTCCTCTTCGATAACTCAGATTCTCTACTTTCATTTCTTATCCCATCTGGTGACTTGGAGGGCTCTGACAACTTGGAAGAATGTGAGGTCTCCAACCGATTCTGTGAGCTCCCTTGCTTGTGTGTTTTGTTTCTAGAGCCTTCTGAAAATGAAGCCTTATCCACTGATGAGACATACTGCTTGTCCTGTAATTTAGCTGATGGAAGCTCATTTCCCTTACTCTCTGTCTCTTCAGAAAAGACAGGTAACTCCAATGGTGAAGATGCCCCTTTCTTTTCTGTTCTTTGCAGGACATTATGACTTTTCACTTTTATCATTTCTATAGAAGGGGGTTCTGGAATTGAAGCAGGATAGGCCTTCTCAGTTTCAGCATGTGATTTACAAGGCTGCTGATTCAGAGTCTTAACATGCAAGTCTTCCGACGGAAATGCTTCAGGAACAATGGAGGAACCCATTTTGATGGGCTCAGGAGTATTTGACAGAGTCTTCTGTTGAGAGAGAAGGCTCTCCCCCAGTGGCTTGGCAGGGGCAGAGCCTTCATCTTTCTGTGGGGAGAGTGGTTCTTCAGATAGGGAAGGGGACTTTCTTTGCTGATGCACCATTCTTTCATTCATGGAAGAACTAGAAATTGGAGATGTTTCTGAAGGAAGTGGCAAACTAGATATAAAAGTGGTCTCAGATGTGAGAAGCATGGAAGACACTGAAGATGTTTCTGATGTCAAAGGTAGATCAGACATGGGTGAGGTTTCTGATGTTAAAGGTAAATTTGATACAGGGGATGCTTCAGAGGTTAAAGGTAAATTGGACATCAGAGATGCCTCTGATATTTCAGGTGAAGTGGATACTGGAGATATTTCTGACATCAAAGATGCATGAAGGTTTTCATCAGGGGGATTTCTCTGGTTATATTTGTCTGCATTTTCAGTGCTGGACACCTCAGAACAAAACGTTGTCTCAAGGGAGGCTGGAGTACATGATTCCTCTGAGGTGGACTGAGTTTCCCCTCCTGGGGATGTCAGACTGGTACAGGCTCCCTCTGGGCTCTCGGAAGAGAAAGAAGTTTCTGAGATACAAGCATTTTCAGAAAGCTGTTCATCAGGATCACTCTGTAGCTCCATATCTACAGCAATCCCTTCGCTGGGAAACTGGTCTTCTAAAGAAGAGGACCCTGTTTTTATTTTTGAAAGACTGGTCTCTACTGCAGTTTCTGGCTCCTTATGTTCTGGGTCACTGACATGAGTCACAGAGGAAGTGGAAGGAACGAGAGAGTCACAGACTTCTAGCTGATCGATAACAACCGACATTTCTTCCTGGGGAGTTTCGGATTTCTCTTCCACCTTCACTTCGATATGAGGCAAAGTTTCTAAAACGTCATTCATCACAACACAGGACTCCGGGTTATCTTCAGGAGGTGCTACATGAGGCTCTTCATGAGAGTTGGCTGGACTTTCAGACTCCTCAGAAAATTCAGTTATTGTCTTATGATTTTCATCCTGACATTCACAGATACTAGTCTCTACCTCTTCTGCAATTTCCTCCTGAATCACAGATTCTTCAGGGATCAAGATATCTTCTGAGTCTGATTCTGCCATTCCATCTTTACCTACATCTACCATAGGACAAGGTGTAGCACAGAAACCAGGCTCTGGAGAAGTTGGATTTTTCATGCTTTTTGGCTGTTGCTCTTCCAAGGGAGTCTGTGCAGAAAGACCTGGAAGGCCAGAGGCTCCACACGAACTACTTTCAGCTCCATCACTGTTTGGTCCAGAAGTGAGCTTTATTGATTCCTCTCTTGACATGCCCAACCTGAACAGAAATTGGAAATATTGAATTATTGTTCAACCACAAAACATGAAAGGTACTACTTGGAGATATATGTGTCTGTGCGTTTGTGTGTGTGTGCGTGTGTGTGTGCGTGCATGTGTTGTGTATTCAACAAAAGCAAATGCATCAAATTAATTTTACAATCACTAAGTAACATGCTTAATTTATATAAACTAGTTTATGATGACTTAGTTCTTCTACTTTTTTTTATAATCATAACTAAATAAACTCTACTCTGGTTAAGAAAGATTCAGATTTTTATATTTATTTATTTATTTTTTAAATTTTGTTTTATTAACTTATCTGGTACAGATTTTTATTGTGTAAGCAAGGAAATATGAGCTTTGCCAAATGTTATGTAAAAGGAATTAAAAAATTACATCCTACAAAAGATTAGAATATATGGGCAGAAAAAACAAAAGAATGGATAAGATCTAAAACTTTTTAGTCAAAAAGTAGCAATTTACCTTTATCATAGAAAATTGCCCAGTCTTCAGAGGATGCAGTATAAGCAAATAAGATCAATGGGATATGGGTATGCTGTAAAATCCTAAAACTGAAATGACTTCCAAAGATTAAATTCTCTTAAACCAATGTAAGAGGTTTATCACTAACCTTATTTTAGTCTGTAAGGGTAACTTAAGACAACACGGAAATTTCACTAAAGAATAACAAACATATTTGGGGTCAACAAAGTTGATTCTACTAGATTATATTTGTATAAGGTAAGATCTAAAAATTTTTTCATGTGATCTCTTCCTGTAAGGATATTCCATGAAAGATAACAAAGAGCATTAAGAAATAATGTAACCTAATATTCATGTCATAAGGAAAAGTTCATCAGAATTACAAAGATATTGGAAATCACTATTTCCTATCATACTAACTTACACCATCAGCATCCCATGGTAGAGAAATAAGCTGTTCTAAAAGAAGTTCGAGTATAGACAATTACAAAGAGAGAAATATTCTCAAACATATTTGAGTGAAGAAATACAGCTAAAAGTATCGATGCAGGAAAATACCTCAGTGAAATTTTCAACCTTTTACTTAAATTCTCCAAAATGAAAGGGAAATAACATTGAATACATTTTTGGGGGTGTATTCATTGCCTTCTTTGCTAACATTCAGAAGACTCTAAAAAGAAGCTAGGAAATACTGCCCTCATAATTAGCTTCTTTTCTTTCAACTCTCTAAGATGGGTTCAAACGAAACTCCAATTTATAACTATCCTACACTGAGAGGAGCAGAATTACAACATTACAGATAAAGCAGAATAATCAACTAGAAATATGGTCCCTTGGGGCTAGGCCAAGTAGAGATACTACTGATACTAGGTTAGGTGTAAAATATACAGTAATTATCCACTGGCAGCCAAATTTCTGCTGGTTGGTTAATAAGGATATAATAAATTTATTAATTCATATTAAATATTTTTAATATTAAGTATCACAAATGTATGGAATATACAAAATATATATATTATACATGTGTGTCTACATTATAATATATATATATGTATATATGGAGAACAGTACTGTATAAAATATGCCTATGTCAACATTTTATTATTTCCATGACAAAATAGATTTAAGATGGCATAAGGCAAAGAAGGTTGGCTTTCACAGCACACCGCATAACAACACAAAGGAAAACAGGTAAGTCCAGAAATCTATCATTCTGAGTTAGTGCACGTATGGGTGATCTCTAAGTGACTAAAGCAAATACAGAACAGTGCTATGTTACAAGCAGAGTAAGCCAATTAGAACCATAACAGAGAGCTCAAACACACAGCCTGAAGACTAGAGGAGACAAATCTTAACAATGGGGGAGTTTGGATTGCAACATTCTTGGGAAAAGTTAAGAGAGGTGAAATTTTCATGTCGACTGAAAATTATCTGGCACTAGGAAAAACAATCTTTCACACACTGAGGTAGTTTAAATAATCGTGAAGTAACAAAATTAGAAGAACATTGGAATGTCCAAAATACGGCTATCATCCAATATGTAATTGAAGATGGAAAAAGAAACTCTATGGATAAACTACAGCAAGGAAAGGGTCAAATAAAAGACATGTTTGTATTCAGAGCTCAGGGATGATGAGGGGGGGTCATGCTTACTCACAGTATTGTAGCAGTACCCTCCAAGGCAGGGCCCCTTAACCTGTTATGCATGGGAGTCTGGAAGCCCTCAAATTTTATGTAAAAAAATTATGTAGGTGTGACCTTTTCTGAGAAGGAATTGTGGCCCTAGGATGCTGAGCAAATCACTTCACCACACTGTGTAAACCTGGATAAATGACTTAGTTTCACTGTCTCTCAGTTCCCTAATCCCCCTTTTAACGTAAAAGTGAAATAAGGGTGTCTATCTTATAGCTGCATCCGGCTCCCTGCTTGGCGGAAACCTGCTTCTCCCTCTCCCATTCCCCCTGCTTGTATTCCCTTTCTGGCTGTGTCTCTCTTTGTCAAATACATAAACAGAATCTTTAAAAAAAAAATAAAAAAATTTTTAAAATGGCCCAACAATCAAGAACTAAGGACTAGTACATTGGAGGTAACTAGCTCAGTTTTGCCTTTGAAAGGGTGCTCCCAACACTCCCTTTGTCACACACAAGGTTGGGGGAAACCTCCAAGGTGGTCTGCAATGTCATTCTCCATGGTTCTTAATCCTGCTGGGCATCAGCCTGACTTAAAGAGCATCTAAAAACACATACTTCTGGGCTCACCTCCTGGACATTCCCAATCAGTATGTCTGGCATGGATCCTGGAAATCTGTATCTATTTTTAAAAGCCCCAGTAAGGATTCTGATGCAGTGAGCCTTGAGTAATGCTGCTGGTGACAATATCTGAAGGCATATAAGGAGGTTGCTGCATTTTTAATTTTTGAGAAAACGCATTAATTATCTCCTGCTAGTTTTGCTTAAAGATGTATACACAACCACAATCCCAGGAAAAATTAAAAACAAGCCTTCCTACTTGAGGGTACTGCTATTTAGAACACTCCCCCAAATGCTAGCCTTCTCTGGGTAAGCAGGCTGTTAATCACGGGATCCCTTTTCAGGAAGAGTACTCTATGAAACTCCTGCCTGGGTGGCTCAGTGGGTTAAATCCTCTGCCTTCCACTCAGGTCATGATCCCAGGGTCCTGGGATCCAGCCCTGCATGGGCACTCTGCTCAGCAGGGAGCCTGCTTCCACACACACCCCTGCCCCCCACCCCACTCTCTGCCTGCCTCTCTGCCTACTTGTGATCTCTGTCTGTCCAACAAATAAATAAAATCTTAAAAGAAAAAGAAGAAGAAGAAGAAGAAGAAGAAGAACTCTTATATGAGACTCCTGACACTGTTTTCCCTATTTACAAGGGGACATTCTATGAAGTTAAGTCAAATGGTACAGATATTGTTACCTGCAACCACCTCAGTGTCATTTACGCAAAACAACTTCCAGGCATTAATTACGTATGTGGGAGTTTCAGGAAAAATTACTTTGTGAGGAGGAACTAAAGTCACTGTCAATTGTTAGCTCCGAAATCCTTCCTTCTTCCTTAGGGATCTGAGTCTCTAATTCTGCTCAAGTACAATATGCCCCTTCTAAATGTAAGGCAAAGGTAAAACTACTTTCAATGTAATTTAGTTGCTTCCATGCTTATGTGTGGCTGGTGTTATCTTAAAAAGAAACACATATGAAGAGAAATAATGAATTAAAACCTGGTCACACTCAAGGCTCTCCCCCAAACAAGGACTAAACAAGATATGCACAGTCAACATTTTCAGAAAAATAGGAGAATTAAGGGCGTCTAAAACTACTTAGCTCTCAAGTATTCCTTAATGAATATACTTGGATTAAAACCAGGAGATTTTTACTAAAATCTAGTTAAGAAAGCCATAATTGACTTCTATAGGATTTCATGTGCTACTTTCAGTCCAAAATGAATTTTCATGGACAAGTTATAAACCCTTGAAAATGCATTTTTTAAAAATTTAAGTGCTGATATGCCACTATAATTTTACCTGCAATTTCTTACACTGAGGGACTATTGCCTTTTATCACTGGTTTATTAAGTTTTACAGCATATGACTGTGCTATGTGAAGCAGAGAATTACATTTTCATTTCCTTCTGAGAGAAATGAGAAAAAAATGCTCTAGTACTTACTTTTCTCCATAAAACCTTTCAAAGAATTTTTCTTTCCAAGGTTCTGTTTTCTTTTCCTTCTCAATTTCTTGCCTTATCCGCAACTGCATTTCTGGAGTAAACTCTCCTAGAAAGCAAATGCTTATATACTGAGTAAAAGTTATCATTATCTTTTACCGATTAATAAGGAAAATGTAATTAATTTGAGTAAACTTTTATGGATGTTGCAAAAGAAAAGGCTGAGTACTGACAATATTTCTTCAGCTTCTCTCTTTATGAACATCGCTCAAATAGTCATTTAGTCGTAGGTGAACTTTAAAGCCCTCAGCAAATAAAGTGTATGCTAGGGGCTGTGAATGAAGTAGCGTATATTCAGTGTCCCTAATGAAATCAGTCTGGCGGGAGAAAAGGCACACAATTGCCCATAATATAATGTTGAAAGCCCTGTATGGGCCGTAAGAAGAAAGGTAGTGAGGGCACAGAAGAAAAGGCACTTCATTCTGCCTGAATGGATTAGGGAAGACCACATACAGGAAATGGTACTTGAGTAAGCTTTTGAAGGATGACCAAGCTCTTATAAAGTAATTAACTCACAAGGCACAGAGATATGAATATGTATATTTATGTTCTTTTGAGTGGCCAATTGTGAGAATGTAGGAGTAGCATGAAATGAAATGGGAAAGGTAGGCTGAGGCCAATTAGCAAATTCATGGTTTAAAGAAAGTTCTACATTTTTCCTATAAGAGACAGAGGGAGGTCCTGACGGCATCCACTCGGGGAGGAATATGGCCTAACAAGTGGCTTAAAAACCAGGTGTAGACATGGGAGGACTCCAGCCAGGAGGCTGCTGAATGGCATAGATGAGAAACAGAGAGTACAGTCGAGCCAGCAGCTGTGGGAGTGTTCCAGGGCATTCAGAGTCAGAGCACAATCGACAGGTCATGACCGGATCAGGAGATGGGAGAGGACAAGAGAGAGCAAGTTCCAAAGTGAGAACAGAGGTGACATTAATGGAGAGGGGCAGAAGGGACAGCAAGGTGAAGGGAAGGGAAGACAGTGAGGTTAATACTGACGTTATGGTGCTTGGTATCAGCTCTGGAGATCCAGCAGGCATTTGGAACAGAACACAAGGAGTTAGAACCAGATGTGGACGATCTGGCATAGGGGCTATACCAGGCGGTGAAAGAGGCTGCTTAGTGAATGTGCACAGCGACAAGAGGAAGTACCAGAGAGAGTGGTGGAGACATCACCCTGTGTCATCAGATGGAAGAACAGAAGCTCCAGATGGAAACAGAGGAATGGCTATCAACAATGCGGCCGCAGGAAACAATTTGAAATATACTGTGAATGTCTAAGGTACATGATTTCAAATTGGATGGGTTAAAAAAGAAAAAAGAGATATTGCAGAAGGAACATAAAACGTAAGGACCAAGAAGAGGAAACTGGGCTTTGCTATTAGAAAGTCATTAACAGGGGCACCTGGTTGGCTCCTTTAAGTGTCTGCCCTCGGCTCAGGTCATGATCCCAGGATCCTGGAATTAAGCCCCACATCAGCATCCCTGCTCAGCAGGAAGCCTATTTCTACCTCTCCCACTCCCCCTGCTTGTGTTCCCTCTCTCATTCTCTCTGTCAAACAAATAAATAATCTTAAAAAAAATAAAGAAAGAAAGAAAGCCATTAATACTCTCCAGGAGGCATTATTTTAGTTGTGTATAGTGGGGTCACACCCAACCATAACAATTTGAGCAGGTAAGAGAGTAAAAACGTAGTACCATTAGTTATTTTTAGTCTTTCAAGAAGCTTGGTGACTAAAGGAAAAATCAGGTGAAATGGTGACTTTAGGGGAAGAAAGTAAAGCCTAAAAAGAAAGTAAAGCCTAAAGAAAATTCTTTAGGCTCTAGGACATTAAGAAAATACATAATACTTCAAGCAAGTGATTAAAATTATGACTCCAAAGAAAATCTAGCTAGATCAAAAATTTTTATTATGTTTTGGATATCGTGCTTCCTTCAAAAATGTTGTATCTCAAAAATGCCAAGTATGACAAAGAATTAGTGAAGTCATTTGGAACAGAATGGGTGTTTTTAGTAAATTAAAGTATACTTCAGGGGGAGAAAAAGACTCGGAAATCAGAGTAAGGCGCAAAGCTCAGTATACTGTGTGTACTCAGATATGCCAAAGAATAATGGAAAAAAGAAATTTACCTTCTGCCAGTCGCTGTTTCCATCCTTGAGCTGCATATGCAAAAAATTCATTATTTAGTGCTGAAGAACTGAGGCGTAAAATTCCATCGCTTCCCATCTAGGAAATAAGCCGACAAAAACAAGATCCATCAAGGAGAATTCAAAGCAAAAGTACACAGGAAAGAAGTGAACACAGGGTGTATGCGTGAGAAAGAAAGTGTGGGGTAGGAGAAAGGAAGAAAAGGAACCTACAGAACGGGAACCTCCTGGTAGGAAAAGCACACAGTGATGACTACAGTGACGAAAATACATCAATTTAAAGGAAATCGTTATTAGGCATTTCCATTATTGGTGGTGAGTAAAACAAACACATGGAATTTCATCAAAACAGTGTGATATCTTTACCATTTTACGGCATAGTAAAGTCTCATTTTTTGTTTTTGTTTTCTTTTACGGCATAGTAAAACGGTAAAGATCTCACACTGTTTTGATGAAATTCCATGTGTTTCTTTGGTACCATGTTAAAAATCACCATGTTGACACCTTTTGACTAACTTTCAGAAATTAAATTTTCTAAGATTTGTGAAAGCTAAAGAAATCCAGTCTGATTACTTGGGTTCTTTCTCTGGCTGAGGTTTAGACAGGAAGTTCTAAAGCATTAAAACAAATACCCCCACACTGTCATACATACCCCCTCATCTTCTAATTTGGATGCACACAAAAAAACAGCTAAATAGTAAGGTGCACAATGCCCGCAACCATAAGCTACCGACCTTTTGCCTGAAACATACTAACTTTTAAAAACTCACATGTAGAAGGGATTCAGATAAGCATCATCAAACCGGGTGCTTTTACCTTTCCAATTATTTACTGCACCTCCTATGTGCAAATAGTCTGCCTGTGGACACAGAAGATCAAAGAACTGGCCTCGTCCCGGACTGGCTGCTTATGGACTGAGGAGTGAAGATCAAATGGTGTCAAGCGGGGGTGAATGGGAATTAAGAAGTGCAAAGTAATAAAAGCTGGGGGATGCTATCTAGGTGGACGGGAGCTGTTTGGAAGAACTGGATGCCAGAGGCAAAGGTGGGTCCTGCAAGATAGATCTGGACGGCATGGTTCTAGAGAAAAAGCATGTAGTGCCCCATAGAGCTCAGGAACTTTCCTGCGGAGGGGGATGGGTATCACAGGGTAGCGGTAGCCACCTGGAGTTCGATGGTGTGAGGTGCTTTAACCTGCTGGTTAGAGGTGTGGCAAACTGTAGCTCCAGTTACATTTTCAAAGATTTCCTCTTAACTCCCATCTACACACTTCATGGGTCCTAATCTCTAATTGTTGCTGCTCCCTGAAAACATGCCCAGAGATTTCTCATCCCCAGGCTTCTGTGTGCTTGTGGTCTCTTCCACAGTCCATCTTCACCACCGAAATCCTCCTCCTCTTTTAAAATCTCACTCAGCGCCTTCATGAACGCGTCAGCGGAACCATCCTCCAGGAGTAAAAGGAGAACGCTGAATCTAAAAGTCAGTATTATACCAACAACCCTACACTGAATAATGCTCAATCCGATTCAGGAGAGAGACGCTGTGAATAAACATGAGGTATGCTGAACGCTGTCATCATGACATCCAGAGGGAAGCCACAGACTTGACATTCTTAAGTTTTTTCATCTAAGAAGCTGCGGATAGCACACTAAAACATTCAGTGCACGTGGAAATTTTCAGGCAAGGCTTCGTTCATTTATCGGATCACTGTTTACTCACCCCGAGCTATTTCATCTTTATTCGAGACCCTTATTAAGCCACTCATATGAACCCATGTACCTGGTACGTGTATACAGTGGCATTAAAGAAAAAGCCCCTGTCCTTACATTGAATGTATTCTATGCACAGCAGAAGCTTCTGGTCCCTGTAGAACTCTTCCACCCGCACAACTATAACACAGTCCTATCACCATGCCAGGATCCTACCTCAGTGTCCTACCACAGCCCTAAGACTGGAGCCTTCCTATCTTCTGACTGGACAAGTCTAGGACTCTGTCCTCTGGAATGCAGTCCACGCAGTGAACCAATGGCTGTCATCTGGTCCTGCGTCTCCAACAGATTGTGCCTGAGACCCAAGGGGTGGAGTGAGTCAATCTTTATACTCTCTCTCCAGTAAACCACGGGCAGACTGTATACTTTCTGTGGCCAGAGCTCTAGGCCTTCTGAGAACAAAAGTCCATGTCCCTGGGGAAGAATCATTTCTACTCGGTCAGGGATTCTCAGCCTTGGCCCTATTGTCATTTTTTAAAATATTTTTTAAAGATTTTATTTATTTATTTGACAGATCACAAGTAGGCAGAGAGGCAGGGAGAGAGAGAGGGGGAACCAGGCTCCCCGCTGAGCAGAGAGCCCAATGAGGAGCTCGATCCTAGGACCCTTAGACCATGACCTAAGTCAAAGGCAGAGTCCTTTATTTTTTTTTCTTTTTCTTCTTTTCCTTTTCCTTTTTTTTTTTTTTTTTTTTTTTTAGATTTTATTTATTTATTTGACAGAAAGAGGTCACAAGTAGGCAGAGAGGCAGGCAGAGAGAGAGGAGGAAGCAGGTTCCCTGCTGAGCAGAGAACCCGATGTGGGGCTTGATCCCAGAACCCTGAGATCATGACCTGAGCTGAAGGCAGAGGCTTAATCTTCTGAGTCACCCAGGTACCCCCAGAGAGTCCTTTATTGTGGCAGCTGTCCTGTATAGTGTAGGTTGTTGAACAGTACCCCTGGCTTCTACTCACTAGATAGCCACAGCCACCCCTCTCCCAAATGAGACAATTGTAAATAACTTCAAATATTACCAAATGTCCCTTTGGGGCAAAATCATCCCCAGGTGACGATCATCACACTCTTGGACATGGTAAGGGCTCCGGGCTTTGCCCGGTTCCCAGGTGTCTCTCACACCAGTGCATCAGTGGGCCGAGAGAGGGGGTGACTGGACCGGTGGGATAATCAGCCCTCACGGTCATGAGGAAAGAGAACTTCTGCTATAGGACAAAGGCAGAGAGGAGGATATAGGGAGCACTGGAGCTTTATCGGGACCTCTCTGGGTGCTTCTGTGTCTGGTGGTGACAGTGAACACAGATTACAGCAATGACAGCCAGAAAGAGCACAGGATTCAAAGGCTCCGACTCCTCAGGAATGATGGTTTGGGCCACTTCCACCAGGCAAACTAGCAGAATTCCTGGCTAAGTGTGAGGGTATTCAGAAATGGGAGACAGAGAAGGGAAATGATGAACTTAAGACCAGCTTGAGACTAGCAGAGTCTGTAGCTACACTAGCTCCCTCGTCATAAGTCTCATTTTTTGTTTTTGTTTTCTCATCAAAATATCATGACTGGCCACTCCTTAAAGACTTAATGACAGAGGGCACTTAACATGAAGCACTTTGAAAGAGATCTAAGCAAAGGCAATTAGGATGAAGAGAAGACAGTTCCCCTAAAAGTTATGCCTCTAAGAAGTCTGAAATTTTCTGCAAATGTTGACTCTGCATGTGTGTCTGTGGTTTGGGAGCCTTGAGATAAAGCAACTTCACTTAGGAAGACTAACAGGGAAGAGATATTCTTATTGTGTAGATTTTAAATAGGACTAGTAGGTGGAAGGCAGGTTCCCTGAAGAGGTAAAGAAATTTGTTTGCTATGAAGTGCACTTATAGAAGGCAATGAATAGGTTGGGATTTTTCTATATTTGAGGACTTCATGGTGCCTTATAATCTTCCACAGTCCATGCAACACCTAACACGTTGCAGGTACTCAATAAATGCTTATTGCTTCCCTTGCTTTGTGTAATTGAAAGATTTAAAATTTAACGTCGGTAGTTGATATGCAGGATTTTCGTTTCCTGTATTCTCCCAGGCCAAGAGTGTGATTAGTTATTAATTGAAATTTCAGCATAATTTTAAGACACAAAGAAATACCAGATCCAGATTAGCTCTGTCAGAGTTTCGGGATTTCAGCGCATGAAAATGCAAGGCAGTGTGAAATAAACACATTCAAAAATGTGGAAGCTAGCCCTGAAGGAAAGTGTTTTTCTTTTAAAACAGAAAAAATAATATTAACTGCCAGACTTCCAGCCTGTATGAGACAGCACAATTAAACACTGGAGCTAAATTGGACTTAGGAAATACGTGCCAATAAAACTTTTAAAATACACTATTAATTTTATGGCCTTTAAGAAATACTGTCCAAAAGACATAACATTTTAATGAGCTGGAACAATAAACATTTCTGAAGGGTTTATTTATTTATTTATTGCTGAGCCATAAATTCTTGTTTTTCAGATTGCCCATGCTAGAAATGCTCATTCTAAAAACTTCCTTAACTCTCTTATAATGAAGTGTCTAACTAAACTATTGATAAATTATGCTACCTTTTTAATTAGGAGGGAAAACCCCTGAACATTTTAGTTGTTACAGAGGAAAATAAATATGAGTAAAGGAAAATTCCTTCGTGCCAAGGTCCTTTCACAAAGGTTTAAACCCCTTATTGGTGAGTCTGTCCACTTGCCTTTGGTATTGGTTATAACGTCCATTTTGTGGGATGGATATCCATGGAATTCAAAAGGTTGAAATGCCAGTTCTGCTTGTACCCTATCCAGTTTCTGAAGGTCGATGAATTTTAATTCTGTACACAAATATATCTATGTTTAATAATAATCCTTTAAACCTCTAATATATTCTTTATCACTTTTTTTCTTATTTTAGGTTTCCTCTAAGTGATTCAGAACACATGACATGTGGGCTGCAAAGTGGAACAGTGAGAGATGTGTCGGAGAGTTTGAAAATAGCCCGACAATAAAGGGACACCTAGATATACTAAACAATGTGGATTTCATTCTACAGACAATGGGGAGCCATTCAGAGTGAAGCCACCCCACACTGAGCATATGCATATAAGCAGGATGCTGGTTTAGGCAGGGTGGTCAGGATGGACCTCTCTCTTGAATCCTCACTATTGATAAGGGATGTTCATTCATGGAGACACCAGACAGAGATATGAGGAAGGAGTCTTGAAACCATCTGGGAAAGAGTGTGCAAAGTGAAGGGATGCCAGTCCAGAGACAGACTCTTGGCGGAGGTTGGGGGAAGGTGCCACCAGGAGACCTGCAGACCTGGAGACACACTGGACAGGAGACGCACAGAAGCTGAGGGAAAAGAAACATGCTGGGCTGTAGATCCACTGTATAGCCTGCCCACCCTCCACCCCCCCCCCTTGCAAAAAGGGAGCTGGAAAGCCTTTGGCAGATTCTGATCTGAGGAATGGGAAGTTCTGACATTTCAAAAGGATAGCTCTGATGGCTGTGTGTAAAAAAGACTTTAGAATAGTGCCATCTAACAGTAAGATAAATGTCAGCCACATATGTGATTTCAATTTTTTAGGAGTCACTTTGAAACAGTAAAAAGAAACAATGTGAAATTCTAATAACACCATTTAATCCAACCTATCCCAAATGTTACTGTTTTAATATACAATCAATATAGAATATTAAGATATTTTTCATTGTTTTGTGTATTAATTCTTCTATCTCTGGTACAAATTTTTAAATATCTCATTCTGATCAATCCTGTTTCTTTTGCCCAGCAGCCACTGGTGGCTCACAGCTATTGGAAAGAAGAGTTACAAGGACACAAGCATGTCATTACAGGGATGATCCAGGAAGAAGGTGATAGTAGTTTGGACTATGGTGACAGTAGTAGAAATGGTGGGAAATGCTTGAGTTTCTTCTAAGGGCTGAACCAACAGAACTTGACATATTGGATGTGTGGTATGACAGAAAGAGATCTGGCAAGGATGACACCAAAGACCTTTTTTTTGGCTTTGTCAAAAACGATTATGAAATTTCTATTTACTAAAATGAAGATGACAATGGAAAGAGAGATTTGGTTTTAAACCAGTTAAGGTTGAGACGCAGGTAACAATTCCAAGCAGATGCCTCTGATAGATCATTCTGCATATAGCATATAGGGTGTCCCGGACATAAGCAAGATCAGTGACAGGAACTCCTGTCCAGAATCATCTGGGGAAGGCCAAAGTAAAAATGACAAAAAGTCTTACAATTATTTAGACAATGGAAGTAAAGAGAAGGGAGCTCTTCAAGAGAGATATAGGAACCAGACTGATGGGGCTGAGTGTTTGTGTCGTGGGTGATGAATGAGACTAAGGCATAAATGATGAGCCTCAAGTGTAGAGCTAGGATAATTTGGTCGTTGCCAGGAGCAGAAATCAGGACAGAAAAAGGGTACGAGGAGGAGCTATATTCTGGACAAAGAAGTGATGGGTTTTGTTTTGGATGTGCTGACATAAGGATATCTTAAAGACATCCACATAAAGATGTCTAATCAATAACCAAGACTTAGGACAAGAAGCTCAACAGCAAGGGAGGGATCCAAAACAGAAAAGAAGGAATTGTCAGCAAAGAAAGTAGAGTTAAAAACATGGATATGGGTAAGAATACAAAAGAAGAATTTACCAAAAAAAAAAAAAAAAAAAAAAAGACGGCTTTAAAGCAGAGCCTTAGAAACACTAATTCAGAAGGAACAGGCAGCAAATGTTGATCCCTCTAGAAGACTGAGTTAAAGCTCTCTGACTGAGAGAAGAAAATCAGAGCGCGGAGCCTCAGAGATGCAAGGGAAGTAAGTGACCTGTGTTGTGTGTGTGCTGGTATCTACCAACCGTGTGGAATGATTTAAGTTAACAGTACGTGCAGTACACTATATAAGTTGTGGTGTCAAATTTAAAGAAAAAAAAAGTCCATAGGGTCTTTACAGCAAAGACAAGCTAGGCGGGGGAGACCAATCAGGAAAGGAATGCAACAGACAAAGAGTAACAAGCAGATAAACCATTCACTGTCATCACTGAGCCTCTTGGACTCTGAGCACCCCATGCTCTTGTACCGTGTGCCCCAGTAAGAATTAAAGTCAGGGCACTCATTCTCTCTAACGGATAATTTTTCATTTTTTATCTCATTTAGTAGGATTCAGGTAGCTCAGGAGACTCCATAAATATGCTCAAGGTTTATCCATAATGGAAGATGTAATTCTTGAAGCACAAACTTAGGCATAAAAGTGAAAGAGGGCTCGAGAGAGGAAGGATCCAGTAGGGGAGACGGGACTGACAATACACTAAGGACAACTGGGCCACTAACTTTCGAATACTATTTCCAAAACTGCATTAAGACAGTATTTCCCAAAGTGTAATTTGCAAAACAGGAATTTAAATAAGTAATTTTAATTTTAATGGGTACTCCACCTACAAGGAAACTGATTCTGCCATCCGATAAATACAGCGTGTATTTACTAAATATGGTTAAAATAGTTTTCTTTACTGTATTTTCTAAAAACCATAATTTATTTTTAATGCCCAAGAATATATCTATCATGCAGTATTTCTCCAATTTTTTAACCTTGTAATCCTCTTATAGAATAATTACCAATATTTCATGGAACAAGTATTCTCCAGAATATAAATTTGGGGAATGATGCATTAAAGGATGTAAATCAGTCAGAAGCAATGAAATTACCCTAAGCACAATGAAAGTGCACATGCCGGATACTAAATCCCTGGTGAACAAAGGAACAAAAAGTGCTCTCAGATATGGACATGGGATCATTTCCAGTACAACACAAGAATCAAACATTCAAAATAAATAAGTAAAATATAGTGAATATAAAACTAGGGAATATCATGCTAAGTGAAATAAGTTAAACAAATACTATATCTTTTCCCTCATATGTGGAATCTAAGAAACAAAACAAACAAGAACAACAAAAAAAAATCATAGTCTTAAATATAAACTGGCGGTGGCCGTAGAACAGGTTGGGAGGGGGATGGGTGAAATAGGGAAAAGGAAGTAAGAGGTACAAACCTCCAGCTATAAGATAGATCAGTCATGGAGATGAAATGCATAGCATAGGGAATGTGGTCAATAATATTATAATGACATTGTATGGTAACGACCCTTACTTACTGTGGTGAGCATTGAGTAATGTATAGAATTGTCGAATCACTATGTTAGAGACCTGAAATAGCACTGTACGTCAACCATACTTCAGTAATATAGCACCATTTGTCAACTGCACTTCAATAAGAAAAAAGATGAGCAGGTAAGCAACGATTTTTAAAAGTAGTGAAAACTTGTAAAGGGTGATGTAATATGCTTTAGTCTACAGGCCTAAACAACTTCAAGTTCAAAGCCCACTTTAGAAAACAACTATTTGCCATAGCTCTTTAAAAAAAAAAAAATACATCAAAATATAAGCAAATGTAACAACATTTGTTTTGAAAAGTAAAGACTCTAATTTTAGCGGCCCCTGGGTGGCTCAGTCAGTTAAGCACCAACTCTGTTGATTCTGGCTCAGTTCAACATCTCAGGGTCATGAGACCGAGCCCCACTTTGGGCTCCATTGTCAGCGGGGAGTCTGCTTGAGATTCTCTGTCTCCTTCTCCTCCTGCCTCCCCCCACCCCTGCACTCAGTCTCTCTCTTGTGCTCTTTCTCTCTTTCCAAATAAATTTTAAAAATGAAAATAAATAAACAAAAAGTAGAGATTGCCATTTAAAATTGTAACTAAGACTATATGGAATTACATGGAAGTTAAAGAAACAAACATGTTATACCATGCTCACCCTCCTTCCACCTAAGGTTTAAAAAAAAAAAATATGCATGGAATAAGCTAAAGTAAACCAAAGGGACATCTCAGAGAGAATATATTATCCCCCAATGGCAATAGTGAGATGGAATAGGAGGAGGCTTTTGTGTTATCACTGTTGTGATAGGGCTTTTATCACAAATTCCCTCTCCTGAACTGAGCTGGTGCCTTTTCCTTCTATTACTTGCTCCTTTGGGGATCACTGCTGAGCACTAGGGCGAAAAGCACAAGGTATAAAGTCCAGCATGGAAGGGTTTGGGATATGGAAGCTCCCCCATAATGTGGATGATGCCAAGTGTAATGCTTAACGAGAATGAAGTTCTTCAAGCAGAGGAATGAGCACAAGAAGTACATAGCAATAGTTAATTATTCAATGAGATTTTTGTGTGTGTAAATTACAAAGGGCTTTGAGACTAAAGAAGATTATAAGATGGCATAATGATAACTAGTCCTATGGGAACTGCTTACTGCTTTCTCATTTAAAAATGCATAGAAACATACGTGTGTATGAATCTATATATCTGTATCTATCTATCTATGTGTATCCATGCATTTATGTGTATGTGTCTATACACACACATACACACACACACATACACCAAACACACAAGAAGTTTTCCCCTTCCTCTGGAAACAAATTTGTAAGCAATTCAACCACTTTAAGATCATGGTCTTCTTTAAAATGCAATCTCTTGTGCATTCTAAGAGAACTGCTCTCTCTCCCACCAGATGACCTGACCAAGCCCCCAAATCCACAGAGGAAATGTTCAGTCAGAGGTTAGGGAGGCCATTCTCTAGAGTAAGACATGTTGGCAAGCAATTTCTCAGGCCCCAAGCAATTAAGAGAATTTGGAAATTCTCTGGGATTGGGAAAAAGGAATTCCCCAGCAATAAGAGAAAAATAAAAACTTTCTCATAATTACTGCTATGAATTTCAGCATATACAATAAGAAAAACAACATTGTGGGGTGTGTATATTAGAAATATATGAAAAAAATTTTGATATTGATTCTTAAAAACTTTCAATTATTGAGTTTCAATTACCATACTTACATGAGATTTCTCTCAATCTTCTATACAATCTTATTAGCAACAATAAACATTTTCTAATGACATTATCCTATGTTTCTACACTCTGCCACCTTCTCCAAGAGTCATCCCACTTGCAGATTTTAAAGCAAGGAGTCTTTATTCTTATATGGTACTGGCACATATCAGACAGAAAGATCAATGGAACAGAGTGGAGAGCCCAGAAATGGACCTTCAACTCTACTTCAACTAATTTTCGACAAAGCAGGAAAATTATCCAATGGAAAAGGACATTCTCTTCAAAAAATTGTGCTGGAAAAATTTTACAGCCACATGCAGAAAAATGAAACTGGATCATTTTCTTATACCATACACAAAGATAAACTCAAAATGGATGAAAGACCTAAATATGAGATAGGACTCCATCTAAATCCTAGCAGAGGGGGGCACCTAGGTGGCTCAGTCAGTTAAGCAGCTCCCTTCGGCTGGGTCATGATCCCAGGGTTCTGGGATCAAGCTCTGCATCGGGATCCCTCCTCAGTAGAGAGCCTGCTTACCCCTCTCTTTCTCCCTGTCTCTCTGCCTACTTGTGCTCTTTATCTGTCAAATAAAATAAAAATAAAAATAAAAATAAAAATAAATCTTTAAAAATAATTCTAGCAGAGAAAACAGGCAGCAACCTCTTCAACCTTAGCCAGAGCAACTTCTTGCTAGATACGTCTCCAAAGGCAAGGAAAACAAAAGCAAAAATGAACTAATGAGACTTCATCAAAATCAAAAGCTTCTGCACAGCAAAGGAAACAGTCAACAAAACTAAAAGGCAACCTACAGAATGGGAGAAGATATTTACAAATGACATATCAGATAAAGGGCTAGTATCCAAAGTCTATAAAGGACTTATCCAACTCAACACCAAAAAACCAAATGATCCAGTCAAGAAATGGGCAGAAGACAGATATGAACATTTATCCAAAGAAGAAATCCAAATGACCAACAGACACATGAAAAAACTTGGCATCAGGGAAATACAAATCAAAACCACAATAAGATTCCACCTCACACCAGCCAGAATGGCTAAAATGAACTAGACAGGAAACAACAAGCGGTGATAAAGATGCGGAAAAAGGGGAACCCTCTTACACTGCTGGTGGGAACACAAACTGGTACAGCCATTCCGGAAAATAGTATGGAGGTTCCTCAAGATGATAAAAATAGAGCTAACCTACAACCCAGAAATTGCACTACTAGCTGTTTTTCCCCCAAAGATATAAATGTAATGATCTAAAGGGGCACCTGCTCCCCATTGTTAATAACAGCAATGTCCACAATAGCCAAACTATGAAGAGAGTCCAGATGACAATCAGAGGATGAAAGATAAAGAAGATGTGATAGATAAATAAATATAGATATACATACACAAAAATGGAATATTATGAAGTCATCTAAAAATGAAATCTTGCCATTTGCAATGACGTGGATGGAACGAGAGTATTATGTTAAGTGAAATAAATGAAATAAGTCAATCAGAAAAAAACAAATACCATATGATTTTGCTCATATGTGAAATATAAGCAACAGCAGAGAGGATCATGGGGGAAGGAAAGGGAAACTGAATGCGAAGTCATCAGAGAAGAAGAATAATCATGAGAGACTCTTAACTCTAGGAAGCAGACTGAGGGTTGCTGGAGGTAGGTGAGGGGATGGGTAATTGGGTGATGGGCATTAAGGGCAGCAAGTGATACTATGAAAATTTTTTAAAAATTTTAAAAAAATTAAAGTGCTAGTCCATCTTCAGTGTTTTGGAAGTTTGCTCAGAAGAAATATAGCCAGTGATGAAATAGGTGAGAATAAATGAAATAAAGACACCTAAAGGCATTGTTTAAAACACAAACAATGGGATTACATCAAAATAAAGTTTCTGCCTGGTGAAAAAAACCATCATTGCAACAAAAAGGCAACCTACTGAATGGGAACAGAGTTTTGCAAATTATATCTTTTACAAGGAATTAATATCCAAAATATATAAGGAATTCATATAAGTCAACAACAAAATAACAACCTGATTCAAAAATAAGCAGAGGATTTAAATGGATATATTTTCTAAGAAAGACATACAAATGACCAAGAGACACAGCTTCTCAAAACTAGTAAAGTGTATTTTGTTGCTTATGGTTCATCTCTTTTGTTTTATTTAATTTTGCAGACAATCCCTGACCAATCGGGACATTTTGATAGATTTTTGATACAAAGTTATTTTTTATACAAATGCAGATAAATAAAATTTGAACAAGTTTTAGAAAATAAGAGAATGTGTGTGTGTGTATATGTGTGTGTGTGTGTATATCTTCAAAGAAAATCACTCTTATAATTGCATTTTCATCAATGTTCTCTCTGTGGGAGGGAAAGAAAACTTTCAATGTATTCCATCATGAAACAGAATACTAATGCTTTATTTAGTGAAAATCAAGCTCATGTTCTTGTGTAGATAAAATAAGATTATGTCATAATGTAGTGGGAAGCAATGAATCACTGTTTCTACTTGTAATACACTGAACAGCTGTGTTTAAGTGACTGTCTATTAGTCATTCATTTCTTTAACAAACATTTCATAAGTATCTACTACATGCCAGGAACCATGAAATGGACAACGTCTGCTGCCACAAAAACCTAGCACCTAGAATAAGACAGATAGTATGATAAGTACCCAGAGAAGAAAAAGACACTATGAGAACCCCTACACCTGGGTATCGAATGTTTTTAATTCCCCCTTTGTAGTCTGTTTATATGCATGTCTGTACATACCTCTTTCCTCCTCTCTATAGTTCAACAATGGCCCCAATCCACTTATTGTTCAATAATAACTAAAATCAATAACTATATTTAATTTTGTACCTCCAACAGCCCTGAAGGTAGGTAAGTGGTAAAGCAGGATGTAACCCCCTAAAATGATACCTCTTTACACCATATGGCTTCCTTTAATAAACATGCGGGCATTCATTCTATCACTCAAAATCTTTATATGCTAGGTGCAGGGAATACGGTGATAAAAAAATATACAGTCCCTTTCTCATAAGGTTGTGATTACAAATTGTGTTAATGTCCTTGAAAGAGAAGTAACAAATACTCTAACACAATGTTCTGGGTGCAATTTTGTGCAGGAAGGATTCTCTGAGGTCTTAATATTTAAGCAAGGATGCTTAAGTGAAAGATGAGAAAGTGTAAGCTATAAAGTGAATAAAGGAGAAGTCCAACAAACTATTAGCAAACTGAATTAAAAAATACATTAAAAGGATCATAGACCATGATCAAGTGGGATTTATTCCGGAGATGCAAGGATGGTTCAAATATTTGCAAATCAATCAATATGATGCAGTACATTAACAAAACAAAGAAGGAAAATTTTATGGTAATTTTAATAAATTCAGAAAACGTATGTGACAAAATTCAACATCCATTTATGATAAAAACTCTCAACAGAGTGAGGAATATAATGCAACCTAATAAACACCATATATGATAAGCCCACAGCTAACATTATATTCAGTGGTCAAAAGATGAAAGCTTTTCCTCTAACATCAAGAACAAGAATACCCACTCTCAATATTTTTATTCAACACAGTATTGGAAGTCCTAGCCGAAACAGTTAGGCAAAACTAAAACAAACCAACCAAAAGGAAAAGAAAGAAATAAAAGTCATCCACACTGGAAAGAAAGAAGTAAAACTGTCAATATCTGCAGATGACATCATTCTATACATAAACAAAACAAAACAAAACAAAATCACCAAAAAAATATCAGAGGTAATAAATGAATTCAATAAAGTAGCAGGATGCGAAATCAATATACAGAACTCTGTGGCATTTTTGTACACTAATAATGAATTATCAGATAAAAATTAAGGAAACAATCCTATCTACAATTTTACTGAAAAGAATAAAATACCTAGAAATAAATTTAACTACGGCAGCAAAAGACCTATACCCTATAAACTGTAACACTGATGAAAAAAGTGAAGAAGACACACATAAGTGGAAAGATATTCCATGCCCACAATTGGAAGAATATTATTTAAATGTCCATACTACCCAAAGCAATCTACAGATTTAATGCAGTCCCTATCAAAATTCCAACTGCATTTTTTCATAGAACTAGAACAAATAATTTCAAAATTTGTGTGGAATGATAAAAGATCCTAAATAGCCAAAGCAATCTTGAGAAAGAAAAATAAAGCAGGAGGTAATCATGCTCCTTGGTTTCAAACTATACCACGGAACTACAATAATCCAAACAGTATAGTAAGGGCATTAAAACAGACACATGAATCAATGGAACAAAACTGAGAACTCAAAATTAAACCAACACATATATGGACAATTAATTTACAATAAAGGATCCAAGAACATACAATGGAAAAAGTCTCTTCAATAAATGGTGTTGGGAAAACCAAACAGCTATGTGCAAAAGAATGAAACTAGACCATTATATTATATACAAAAATTAAATTTAAATGAATTAAAGACTTGAATGTAAGACCCCAAACCATAAAATTCCTAGAAGAAAACATAGAACATAAGGTCCTTATCAACACTTTTGTGGATCTGACTCCGAAGGCAAGGGAGAATAAAAACAAAACAAAACAAAATAAAACACAAACAATGGGATTACATCAAAATAAAGTTTCTGCCTGGTGAAAAAAACCATCATTGCAACAAAAAGGCAACCTACTGAATGGGAACAGAGTTTTGCAAATTATATCTTTTACAAGGAATTAATATCCAAAATATATAAGGAATTCATATAAGTCAACAACAAAATAACAACCTGATTCAAAAATAAGCAGAGGATTTAAATGGATATATTTTCTAAGAAAGACATACAAATGACCAAGAGACACATGGAAATGTACTCAACAGCACTAATTATAAGGGAAATACAAATTGAAACCACAGTGAGATACCATCTCATACTTGTTAGAATGGCAATTATTAATAAGAGAAGAAATAACAAATGTCCACAGAATGTAGAGAAAAGATAACCCTCATGCACTGTTGGTAGAAATCTAAATTGGTGTAGCCAGTATGGAAAACAGTACAGAGGTTCCTCAAAAAATTAAGAATGGGGGTCACCTGGATGGTGTAGTTGGTTAAATGTTCAATTCTTGGTTTTAGCTCAGGTCATGATCTCAGGGTCCTGGGATGGAGTCTTGCGCTGGGCTCTGTGCTCAGCATGGAATCTGCTTGCGATTCTCTCTCTGCCCCTCCCCCTGCTAGCATGCACTCTCTCAAATCTTTATTTTTAAATTTATTTTTTATTTTTTATTTTTCAAATAAATAAATCTTTTTTAAAAATTAAGAATTAAGAATAGAACTACACCATGGATCCAGATGTTCCACTTCTGCATATCAATCAGAGGAATATAAAAACACTATTTGAAAAGATATATAGATCCCTATATTTATTGAAGCAATGTTTACAATAGCCAAGAAATGCAAACAACATAAATGTCCATCAATGCATGATAAAGAAGATATGACATTTATTAACTATATATATAAATGATATATTTATATATATTATATTACTCAGCAATTAAAAAAAAGTTGTATCTTGCAATTTGCAACATAATGAATGGTCCTTAAAGGTATTACACTAAGAAGTAAGTCCAGTGGAGAAAGAGAAATACCAAATAATTTCACTTATGGGTGGAATCTAACAAAACAAAACAAATGAACAAACAAAACCAAACCAAACTCGTATATATAGGGAAAAGGAGTCACAGTGGGTGAAATTGGGGGTCAACTGCATGGGCATGGGTAGTAAGTAAATTTCGCAGTGATGACTTTAGTATACAAATGTCAAATTATAATGTTGTACACCTGAAACTTGTATAATATTAAACACCAGTTTTACCTCAATAAAAGAGAGAAAAAGAGAGAAGCCATAAAAATTCTGGAAAGGGAGGCAAAGAACCATGTTATAAAGGACAGCGCAGTGAGCGATGGCAGCTGAGGAGTATGTGACACCAAGATGTGTTGCTATTTTTTTTTTGCTTGTTTAACTTTTTGTTTGATGGATAAGGATTAGCTGAGAAGGTCTACCTCTCTATGTTTTAGTTTCATCATGTGTAAACTAAGAATAACAAACTCTTCACTTTGTAGAATTTTGTGATTATTAAATCAATAAATATATGTATAATGTCAGGCTCTCTGCTCAGCAGGGAGCCCGCTTCCTTCTCTCTCTGTCTGCCTCTCTGCCTACTTGTGATCTCTCTCTGTCAAATAAATAAATAAAATCTTAAAAAAAAAAAAAAAATATATATATATATGTATAATGCTTTGAACAGTGCTGGCTTAGGGAAGTGCACTCAAGGAGTGAAGCTGTAATAATTATTAGTATTATTTGGTAGAAGGTGTGACAGATACACCCTAGGGTACCCTGACGGAGTCACACTCTATATAATCCCCTTCCCTGAGTGTGGGAAGAACCCGTAATTTGCTTTTAGCCAAATGAAAATGGGAAAGAGGATGGGTGGTCCACCCTTTTGATTACGTTGCAGAGAACTCCATCTTAACCAACGGAGGCAGAAACGCACTCCTGCTGGCCTTGAAGAAGCAAACCATCATGTTGCAAATTGCCTCTGGAGCGAGGTGACCTCTGAGAGTGGAAGGCTTCAACCTTACAGCCGACCAAAGCGAATTCTGCCAACAACTTAACTGAGCGGGGGGGGGGGGGGGGGGGGGGGGGGGGGGGGATTCCAAGCTGCAAAGGAGAGTGCAGCTAGCCAAGCCCTGGTTTCGGTTTCAGCCTGAACAGAGAAATCGGCTAAACTGTGCCCAGACTCCTGACCCATGGAAATTGTGTCATACTACATATGTGCTATTTTCAGCTGCTAACTTTGTGGTATTTTGTTACATAGCACAGAGAACTTAAACAGGGGAGGTGAACAAAATTTATTTGATTGCTTCTTCTTTATCAGTTGAGAAAATTACCTATCGATAAGTGTGCTTGTGTGTGTGTGTGTTGTATGTGTGTGTGTGTGTGTGTGTGTGTGTGTGTATCTGTGTCTAGGGGACAGGAAGAGAGAACACAGGAATACAAACAGGATTATCAAAAATGACGGATTATAAGGAAAGAGCAGACTGTAATCTCTATGTGAGCAGGACTGGCATGCCTGTGACAGTTGAGGTGCTTCGTAAATATCATGGACCAACCAATGTTGTTGCAGTTTAGCTGTATCATTATTTGACCCATCTGGGTAACTCTATTCTGTCTTTTGATGAGGCAGTACCTAAAAGACACTTTTGTTAGGGGATATCAACAAGGAGTTTGTAGGAAACCTGCTGGTAGCAGGAGATACTTTTAGTTACTGTCTTGATGTAAAGTAACAAAGAGGGAAGAAAGCAGACAATGGATTTCAGTTTTTGCCTAGGGGTTATCAACACCACAGTTAGGTTAACTCAACAAAACATTCCAGAGTGTGAACAATTTATCTTTTCAAATTAAATCAATCCATTGTGTGAAAACCAGAAAACGGAAGAAATACTCTGGTAGGCATTTAATTGTATGTATTTCCCAGTTCCTCTCATATCGTCTTTATTTTCTAATTTAAAGGAAAATAAACGTTCTGATAGATGCAAGACATTTCCCTGATACTCTCCTCCGGTAAGCAACACAGCATGTCACTGTGAGAAAGGGCAGGCTGGGTGTGAAGTTAGAAAATGGAGCTGCTGACCCCAGCTCTGCTTTTTTCATAGCTGTCTGAGATGTCCCCGTTTTGTAACAGCTTTCAGTCTCTGTTTGTCTCATTACTCAATGAGAAAATCAAACATACTTTCAAAGCTATTAGATAAATTACAAGTAGTAAGTGTAAAGAAGCCAGTATACTACTTAGCAAGGAGTGAAATTTTAAGATACTACATATGAAGAGTGAGATTTTAAAAGATTCTGAAATTTACAATAACACCAACTACTGTTTATTGAGTGCTTAGTTTGTGATATTCCAAATCTTGAAATTCTCAAATATGTCCTCTTGGGGCCCCTGGGTGGCTCAGTGGGTTAAGCCTCTGCCTTTGGCTCAGGTCATGATCCCAGGGTCCTGGGATTGAGCCCCTGGGTCAGGCTCTCTGCTCAGCAGGGAGCCTGGCTTCCTCCTCTCTCTCTCTGCCTGCCTCTCTGCCTACTTGTGACCTCTGTCAAATAAATAAATTAGTTAAATAAATAAATATATATATATATATATATATATATCCTCTTAAGTTTATATCACCTGAACATACATACCATATATTTTTTTTATTATTTTATTTATTTATTTTTTAAGATTGATTGATTTGTCACAGAGAGAGAGAGAGAGGGAGCACAGGCAGGGGGAGTGGCAGGCAGAGAGGGAGGGAGAAGTAGGCTCTCCACTGAGTAGGGAGCCCCATGCAGGTCTCGATCCCAGGACCCTGGGATCATGACCTGAGCCAAAGGCAGATGCTTGACCAACTTAGCCACCCAGGTGCCCTGATAGCATGAGATCAAGAAGCAACCTTTGGAGAGGACTGTCTGCTTTGAAATGAGGTATCACAGCTGTAGATTCTAGTTTATGGAGTAGGCTTGGCTGCCTGAGTGCTGGCTCGTCACCTAACCTCTACTTTCCCCTGAGAAATCAGCTTCTTAGCTGGGAGTAAAATCAGCTGTACTACCAAGGCCATAGCTGACTGGCCATGAGACCAGTACCAGAGACAAAGCTGTCACAGAGAGACATACCATGACTTAAGATAATCACCTTCTCCTTGTTTAAGAAGAAATACCAGTAGGTCTGAAATACCAGATGAGACTCTTGAGAAGAACAAAGATACCCCAGAATCATATAGCAAAAGAAAAGAGGCCAAATGCATATTTAACTCCCTCTTCCTCCCCTGCAATTACTTAAAGTTCCCCCTGCCCCCAACAGATCTCCATTTCTTGCAACCTGAGCAAGGCCAAACTAACATAACTAGAAAGTATTACACTGAGTAATCTATTAAACATTTTCCACTTTGAAGAGAGTGTACAGTTCACTGGAGAAGGAAATTCCATTTGCAAAAAAAAAAAAGCCAAAGACCATGAAAAAAGTTGGACTGCAATGCAAATTAATAACGAGCCAGCAGTTCAACTTATAGCACACTCTGAGGGTAGAGTTTCATAAAGATAAGGCTCTAAATCAACCTTTAAATTTTCCTAAACATGCCACCTAAATCATACTAACACCAGGCACCTAGATGAAATCCCAAGACACATAACTCTCCACTTGTTAGTGATAGAGAATGCCTATCCATCACCTCATCTTTGAAATGCTTATGTCACAGATTAGTGACCTACATGCCAAACCTTCAATCTTTACTTCTCCATTTCCCAAAAGACTCTCTGTGATAGGTATCCATGAGAAGTTTCTAGGGAAATAAAAGATTTTATCACCAGTTAAGTTCAAGAAACACTGCTTGACACAAAGTTCAACAATTTTATCCACTCTGGAACTTTGGAGCCTTTCACTTTGCACATGAATAAAGCATTTCTCAGACTCCTGAAAACACAGAGCACAGCTCTCTGTTGGATGATTCTGCAGGAACTGATGTTCTACTGATTATTTTTACTATGGGAATGGCTGCCTTCTGGGAACAAGGCAACAACTGTAGCAAGACAGTTAGAGCACTAAAGAATTCAAGAGCTAGACTCTACCTCTGAAGGGACACATCTTTATAAATGCTAGTTTAATGAACTCCGAATCTACTGTTAAAGGCCAGAATAAGAAATGGCCTTTGTGTACTATGTCCTTGCCATTCTCACAAAATTGCCATTGAAACATTGATCAGGTGCTGTTTGGTACTTCCTACGTGTAAAACAGTGATATCTTTTTCAAAAAAAATGAAGCCTATGTGATTTTTGTGTTTGTCTTTTGCATTTGATCTCAGAAATATCTGAAATAACTTGTATGCTCAAAGGCAGGGTCTTCGCTCAAAAGTGGCTTTATAATGACCATGTTGTATCCCCTCTTTGTTAGCTGTCATGTGTCTCTTTAACTATATCTCAAACATTTCACGTTTTAATCCTATGTATACCAATACCTTTTTTAAAAATTATTTTTTATTTTTATTTATTTTATATATTTTATATATATTTTATTTTTATTTATTTTCAGCATAATAGTATTCATTATTTTTGCACCACATCCAGTGCTCCATGCAATCCGTGCCCTCTATAATACCCACCACCTGGTACCCCAACCTCCCACCCCCCGCCACTTCAAACCCCTCAGATTGTTTTTCAGAGTCCATAGTCTCTCATGGGTCACCTCCCCTTCCAATTTCCCCCAACTTCCTTCTCCTCTCTAACTCCCCATGTCCTCCGTGTTATACCAATACTTTTTAAATGGAAAGAGTTCATTAAAAGTGAAGCTGGTTTTAACATTCTTGATTTTTCTGTAAATATTTTATAAATATGAAAAAACTACAGTATCCTTCCTAAAACTACACATAAACATAGAGACATTGTCACTCATGACAAGACTGTCACTCAGCTCCACGGTGGAGCGCTTCATTGAGAAGCAGGAATAATGTAAAAAAGAGGTGCACGCGACTGCTTCCCAGGTGAGTAACTCTGCCAACTATAAATCTTAACTAAACTAGTTAACCAAAAATGAACAAGGGTCTTGAAAAAGTCCCTGCCAAGGAATGGATTCAACATTAATGGGCAAATTGAAGCAAACAGAAATACAGGCGAGCTGACACAGGTCCTTCTGGTATCTACCTACTAACTCAGGAAACAAGTGTGGTCTGAAGCCAAGTTGGGCAAAACTTGGACGGGATCAAAAGGATGCTTGCTTCCCAAGAGATATATGCAAGCAGTAAGAAATACCCTTGGCCCTTACTTTAGAAGTAACCATAGGTCTTTGGGCAAGTTACTGTAACCATTTGGAACTTCTATAAAAGGTCTGTAAAATGAAGTGATTAAAATAAGGGATCACTAACGTCTTTTCCAGATCCAATGTTTGATGACACAGGTAGAGCCAAGGGAAGCAGAATTACAGTGATCCCAAAGATCAAGCTCAACAATGGGACAGTCAACAACAGCAGGGTGAAGCGAGTTCGGGAGAAAGTGGGTGCCCACGAAGACAAAGAGTGGTGTGATTCCCTGAGCTGGTGGCTGCCTGCACTCAAGGGAATCTGGACGCTGGAAGATGGCTGCGCTAAAACCCAGGAATGGATCCTGCTGAGAGCAAAGGATGTGAGTGTGTACGTGCGAAGGGCTGGAAGAGCAAAAGGCAGGGACAAGCTCTAGAGACAAGCTCTTTTTTTTTTTTAAAGGAGAGAGAGAGAGAGATTGAGCACAAGCCAGGGGAGGGGGAGCGGCACGCAGAGAGGGAGAGGGAGAAGCAGGCTCCTTGCTAAGCAGGGAGCCCAAGGCAGTACTCGATCCCAGGACCATGATCATGACTTGAGCCAAAGGCAAATGCTTCACTGACTGAGCCACCCAGACACCCCTAAGGGGAAAACTTTATAAAACCAAGACCTACCATTTGAAGTGGATATGTTGGTGTGGGGAGGGGTATTTTTAACAATTATGGGGGGCATTTCTGGACTTTAGTGATCCAAGAAGAAAGATCCAGAGGTCCTGAAGTGTGTACATAGTGACACACACACACAGTGGAGAATGTCCCTGCATCCTGCAGGCCTTACAAATAACTGAGAGGCCATGCATGCAAGCAAGCAGCACTTGCTGTAAAAACTGTTAGGATGGGGGGGCCTGGGTGGCTGCCAGTGGAGTGTTCGACTCCTAGGTTTGGCTCAGGTCATAATCTTAGGATCCTGAGATCGAGGCCTGCATTAGGCTCTGCACTCAACAGGGAGTCTGCTTAAGATTCCCCCCAACAATACCTCCCCCACTTGTGCTCCCTTTAAAATAAATAAATGTTTAAAAAAAAAAAAAAAAGCCTGCAAGGATGATCCAAAACAACATCACTGCATCTCTTTGCATGGGTTTTAAAAGGTATGGTATCTTCTTTCTGGGAATGTACCTAAGATGTATTTTGAGAGAATACTGAAATTGTTGTATTCAAAATGTTTATAAAAGTTGTTTATGGAAAGTTGCATTACTGACATTAACTCTGAATTTCTAGACAA
Organism: Mustela lutreola; assembly: GCF_030435805.1. Lineage (NCBI taxonomy): Eukaryota > Metazoa > Chordata > Mammalia > Carnivora > Mustelidae > Mustela > Mustela lutreola. The sequence goes on from NC_081300.1 coordinate 38,416,614, forward strand.
TCTATTGGTCTCCAACTGTAGGCACAGCCACCACAGTGCGCGGTGGTTCTACTCCCCACCATGCCTTCACGGATGCTCCTGCCTGAGCGCCGACAACAAGGGAATACAGAAGGTCTGAGTAATCATAACGTCTTTATTTCTCTTGTATGCTATGTTACTGTATATTACTTATATATTTTTAAAATGTGTATGTAGGAAAATTACATTTTCTGTGGCTTTAGAGATTGTAAAAGGGCTTTACAAAATATGTAATTTGGAAGAGGGTCACTACTTCCAGAACTCTGATTCTCTATCAGTGGTTTTACATGTTTTGGGTCTACAGTGACTTTGGTATACTTGATAAAATTGCAGATGAAAACTCTAGGTGGCAGGCTGCTAACTGTCTCCCAGGACCCCTTCCGCCCTTCATACTGGTATAGTTACAGACGCCTCCCATGAGTTTCAGCAGCATAAAAGATAATATTTCTGAGACTCTCTTGCAGTTGGTTGTGACCACAGGATGAAAGTTCTCAACATAAGCATGTGAGCACACACCACTTCCATACATTGGCCTGCCACAACCCTGGAGTGAGCACAGGGATGGGTCAGCTTCAGCCTTGGGAATGAGCTACTGCTTAATCACCAAGGGCCAGTTAAACTGTCTGCTTGCAGACTGTGATGTAAGAGAAAAACTGCTGCCACCGTTAAGCTGCCCTTTTCTGGAACTCTTTGTTATAGCAACACAGCTTCCACCCTTCCATCTTGGAAATAAATAATAGACAAATGCACATGCATGTGTGTGTATGCACACACACACACACACACACACACTCTCATATGGCAAAATGGGGAATTTTTTTTTTTTTTTTTTTTTTTCAAACTGTATCCAGCTTTATTAAAGATACTTTTCATAAACAATCATGGTATTTCAGGCAGGACATGGGCAGACAATCGTTAACAGTATACAACAACTTTCAAACTCCCTTCTTCAATGGACTACCAAAATCAGAAAGCCACTATAAAACCCAATGCAGTCTTCATGTGATGCTCGGAGCAGGGACGTTTAGAGTGAGGGCGGACAGTTCACATTTAGCATGTTGTTTAACAACTTTTCACAAGCCGACCCTGACTTTCAGGAAATGAAATGAAAATGGCAGGATTATCCATCTGAAGATCCACGAGCTAAAAAAGGAACTCTTTTGAGGGACGCCATTTCAGTGGTGACACTTTGTCAAGTCCAGATTGCCTGACATACTGGGAACCATGTCTTGGGGGTCAGGTTCCAACAGGTCTCTGGGTTTAAGGGAGTCAAGTCTATGTTGAAGGCAGAGAGGGAGAAGAGGACATAAAAACTGAATTTTAGTTTTTTCCACACCACCAAGGGGTTTGTACCCAGGCGGCTCATGTGTGTCAACGTCAAGGAACCCCTCCTCCAGAATATTAGAGAACCTACAGACTTTCTTGGTGCTCTGAGCTAAAAATTTTGCAGTGGTTGGGTGGCTAAGAGCCTCGTAGGAAAATGAGCCTAAAAAATATCAGAGGAGTTTTTGTTTTGGAGCAGTCACAAGGAAACTCATTTTGTCAGCCAGTGCTGCAATCTATAGGTGATCTAGGAGAGCACTCTGAAATATAAAAGTATGATAAAATGGTTGGCTCCTTCCCCAATAACCTAAATTCTGTCAAATCCCTTATCTCTATTTTCAGGACTGCAAGCAAGAAATCTTAATGAATGCCAAACCATATTTAGCTGTGTTAATGTACATACCGAGTAATAATCATTTCAATTCTACAACTATAATACAGCTCTTCTTTAAATGAGAGAAATTGCTAAAATGTCTTTTTTGCTCATTTATAAAGGGTGAAATATCTAAAGCAAACATCTTGCAATAGATACATGAACTAGAAAACAAAGAGCCAAAAAACAAACTTCATAATTAACCACTATAAACAAATAGGCTTTAAAAAGAATATGAGACGAATTTTAGCAAAATAATAGCAACCGTAAAATCAACATTAGTTCTCAAATTTTTTGCCGAAACAACATTGTCTGTTTTCCCTTTCTGTATCTTTCTTCTAGATCTCATCTTAGTAAGCAAGTAATAATATCTACAGAAAAATCTATTGTGCATAAACTGGAAATTGCGGGCGTGTGCAGAACGAATGAATTAATTTCATATCGTACTAAAATACAAGAAGAAGGACTGCACATTCTATGACTGTATCACCAGCTTTTTTAGGCAACTGCAGGAATGGTTAGAATTTTAATCTTCTTGACAGAAGTTTTGCGTTGCTGAATGATACACAAGTGACCAGACCACAAATGTGAGAATGTGGGAGCCTGAAGAATTCATAGGGAAGCAATACCATAAAAAATCAGCACTGTCTGTGCAAGGGACTCCCAGTCCCCCACCCCCGACACAGAGTGATCCAATCAGGCCATATGCTCTCACCCACAGGACATGTATGACCTATGAGCAAACAATCAAGTCAACCACCGGATTTATTCAACTGATTAACAGGAGGAATGGCTTTTAAAATTCCAAGCTGTTTAAAATCAGTTACCAGTGACACAATTCATTATCATAATAACTGAAAAGTGTTTCCATCTAATTAAATAATAACCGTATACTGACAAGTTAACAATTAGTCATTTGGGAATTCAGACAGTCCATGATGTGGTTCCTACCTCAGAAGCAAGGGTAAAATGCAGCTATATAAATATCAAATACAATTAGGGAAAGGAAGCCAAGCTAAATTTTAGAAGAAAATTATGTATATTTTGAAAGCCTGTTTAAGGCATATGGCACAAAATCAAATTAAAAGTTGATAGGAAGAATATTTATCCAATTTGTATATAAAGACAAAAAAAGAGAGCAAATGTGAATGCCACTGAGATTGGAAATAAAAAATGATGTATTTTGCCAAAAGGAATAGAGAAATTATGGCAATAAAGTAAATTCAAACATCTGTTTACAAAATAAGATGTAATTTAGTTAATTTAGAAATCAATTCAAGAAAACCATGATATCTACATATTCATTCTCAAATGACAAAATTGCTCTGTTGGGCTAAAGTACAGGAAACTAAATAGAAAATCTAAATGATAATAAATCTGAAAAAAATGAAAAATGTATACCATTTTAAAACAACATTATGGAAAAAATACAATGAGATACATAAAATTTGGCAGTGTTTTATACATAACTTTATCATAAAATTTAAAAATCATTTTCTAAAATAAAGGGTTGGTGAAATATTAAAAAAAAACTAAACTTTCCAACTCTTCAGTAAAGGAAATAGAATCAAAAATTCAATACGGTCAGGATAAACTGCAACTTCATTTATTTCATTATATGGTTAAAGTCAATAACTTGATGCACAAACCTCTTATGGTTTAAAGAAAAAAAAAGAGAGAAAGACAAATTCATTAAAATTTTCACCAGTAGATCCATATTTAAATAAGTAGGAAATTCTAAATTAGATCATCAAATCAAGGACAAAAATTCAGGAAAATTTACATTGGTTAGAATCAATACTCTTTTAAAAAGACTTCAGAAATATATACCTCTCATAAGACAAAGAGGAAAAAATCTACTTTTTGTGTCTTTGAACATATTTTCAGAAGCTCATAGGCATCCATTTCAAAGTGAACCATGACCACATGAAAGAGAAAATATAAATTAAAAAAAATGCTAATTTTGAAAAAATTCTTTCTAGTCAAGACATTCCTATTGTGGATGCAATTTTTTAAACTGAAACTATTGCTGATTACAGTTTCCTAGCTGACCTTAATGAAGTACCAATGAAACAAGGTACAGCAAAAAGAAAAATAATACACTTCATCCAGATCAGAAGCCATGATGTGGCTTTTAAGTCAGATCTACCAACCTCAGGACATCGTGGGCAAGGGGCGTAGTGGGAATGGAGGTGACTGGGAAGCAGGGGTGGGAAGGAAAAGCAAGGTGACTGTAGCTGCCTGTGTCATAGAACAGATGGGCTTATGCAGGGCCAAATTATGGGAAGAAGAATAGTGGTTTTTAAATATTTTTGCAACCTCTTATTGAAGTGTAACATATATAGAAAGTGAACAAATCACAACCATATAGCCTGATTCATTTTCATAAGCTCATCACAGTCATGTTACCAGCATCCAGAATAAGAAACAAAAAATAACAAGACTCAGAAGTGCCACCTCCTCTGTACAAATCCTCAAGGGTCATATAACATAATAGATGACTTTTTCTTACGTTTGACATAGTGATGGAATTAGACAGCACATATACTTTGGTATGTCAAGCACTCTTGCTTTCTGTTTCTGAGGTTCACCCACTCTGTAACAGGTAGCAGTAGATCACTCACTGTCACTGTGATAAATTCAAACACTGAAATAGGATACAGAAGTTTACACATTCTGCTCTTTGTGGGTATTTCAGCCATTTCTAGGTTTTGAGTTTTGTGAACAGGATGGCTACAACAAACGTTTTTGCTCATGTGTTTTGGTAAACATAGAGATGATTCCTTTAGATATAAAAGTGGGAATTTAAATGTTCAGTCAACTTTAATAAATATTTAAGTCAACTTAAATAAATATATTAATAAATATTTTTCAAAATGTCTGTGTACTCCCATCAAAGTGACAGCTGTTCCGTGTGCTTCGCTTCGTCACCTGCATTTGTAACTGTCTACGTGTGTTTTCCATGTTTGTTTGTAGGTAACACTATCCGTTTTCCTGGGTATGTGGCTGTCCTGCATCATGGTTTCATTTGTGTTTATTCGATGACTAAGGAAGCTGATTACCTTTTAAAAAGTTTATTGGCCTTTTTTAATAACATACTTTTTGAAGTGCCAGGTCAAATTTTTTGCTTAAATTAATAAAAACTATTAACATTAACAAGTAAATTTAGTGACATTTTTAGATCACAATCCATAGAAATCAATGTCATCACTAGGCTCCAAAGAGAAAGTAAAAATTTAGAAAGATACTAGCATATACAATAGCATGAAAAAGACTTCGGGATAAATAAATCCAAATGAAGGAAGTGTGAGGCCTCTATATCAGTGGTTCTCACTGATATTAGCCTTGAGAATTTTACCCCACAGGGGACACTGGGCAACATCTAGAGAAAATTTCTGATTATTAGAACTGGACGTAGGGGACCCTAGTGACATCTAGTAGGGTAGAGGCCAAATACATTAACAAACATCCTACAGTGCATAAGCCAGTCTTCTAGAAGCCTATTCCCAACCTACACCCCGCCCCCCAAACAAAAGATGATCCCATGCAAAACATTTTTAGTGCTGAGGTTTTAAAACCCTGCGGTATACTGAAAACTACAGAAATTTTTAAAAATGAAAGATCTAAGTAAATGGCAGGAATGGAATATACATTGGTTATAGATTGGAAGATTTGCTCTTGTACCAATGTCAGAAGGGTATGAGGAAATTCTTTGGGGTAATGAATATCACTTACTCATTTTCTTAACTGTGGTAATTGTTTCGTGGGTATATATCAAATGTCAAATTGTCAACGTACACACTGCCAATGTGTGCATGGTATGTTAATTATACCTCAGTAGAATTTAATTTTTTTCATTCTCAAAAAATCATAATTTGCAAAAGCTGACTGAATTTGAGAAGTTGTACATCTGCTAAAGAAACTGAATCTGTAATTAAGTCTTCCACAAAGAGATATCCACACCTACATAACTTTATGAGTTTCCAAAATTTTTTTTTAAGATTTTATTTATTCATTTGACAGACAGAGATCACAAGTAGGCAGAGAGGCAGGCAGAGATAGAGGAGGAAGCAGGCTCCCCACTGAGCAGAGAGCCCGATATGGGGCTCAACCCCAGGACCCTGAGATCATAACCTGAACTGAAGGCAGAGGCTTTAACCCACTGAGCCACCCAGGCACCCCAAGTTTCCAAATATTTTAAAAAGAAGTAATAATCATATACAAACTGTTAATAAAACAGAACATTTGCTAAGTGATTTTAAGAGGCCAGAATTACCTTTACTAGCAAAACCTGACCAAGATCCAAAAGAACAATTACAGGCCAAATTCCCCCTTGGTCATTAAGGTAAATGTCCTGAACAAAGTATTAGCAAAGTGCATTTATACATGTGTGTGTGCGTTTTGTTTATTCTAGGAATACAAAGTTTGCTTGCTATGTGAAAGACCATTGGTCATTTACCACATTAATATAATAAAGGAGAAAACAATCATCTTAATAGATGCAGAAAATAGACCCTTTATTAAAACTCAGAAAACGAGGCAAAGAATGAAACATTCTTAATATGATAAAAAGCTTCTTTTAAAAATCTGCTTTAAGCTTCTGCATAAAGTTGAAATAGTAAAATCTTTGTCCCTGAAATTGAAAGCAAGAAACAGATGGAAGCTATCACCACTTTTATTCAACACTTCATACTGGAGATATTATACTGCACAACAATGTAATAAAGACCTAAGTATTTTATAAGAATAAATAAAACTATAATTACTATAGACAACATAATTGTATACTCAAAAATTCAAAAGAAAATATTATACACTTTAAAATTAATGAGTTAAGCACATTCAGTAGGAAACAATCAATACACAAAAATTTATTTCTCTATTATCAACAAGAAACAGAAACAATTTATAATACCAAAAAAAAAAAAAAAAAAACCCAGCAGACATATGGGAACAAATCTATTGAAAGGTGTACAAGACCTCTCCTAAGGGAACTATCAATGGTTTTGAGAAAAATTAAAGAAAATCTAAATGAATAAAAGGACAAACTATATTCATGGGTGAGAAGACAAAACATGGTAAAGGTTTCAATTCTCCCCCAAACTGTTCTATATCTTAGATGCATCCCTGATCAAAATCCATGTACTTTTGATACTATTATTCCAAAATTTCTATGAAAGTACTAAGGGCCACTGAAAGTCAATGGAAAAAAAGAAACAAAGTTGTTAGACTGCCTCTACCAGATATTAAGCTACCAATAATCAAAATAAAATGATTTGGTGCAAAAAGAGACAAAAGACCAATGTAAAAGAAAAGTGTCCACAGCAGATACACATATATCTGGTGGCTTGTTTTTTGGTTGGTTGGTTTGTTTTAACAAATGTGACATTACATTGCAGCGGGAGGAAGGAGGGCCTTTTTGATAAAACATGTTTGGCAAATTGAGTATGATATAAAACAAACAAAATAATCTGTGCCTCATTATCACACACATATTCAACTCTAGGTGGCCTATGGATCTAAATCTAGAAGTATCATAAGGACACTTTTCATCGTGACACAAAAAAGTCTTATTAACAAAAATCAACAAATTGGGGTACATTAAATTTAAGAACTTCTCTCCATCAAAGGACATCATTTAGAGAAGCATCATTGAGAGATAAGCCAAAACGTGAGATACCACTAAGAACTGCCACAAATCAATAAGAAAAAAATGACCCAACAAAGAGAATGGACTGAAGACTTGAACTGGTAATTCATGAAAGGAGATATCCAAATACCCAAAACTATACGACACATCACACAACCTCATTAGTCATCAGAGAAATGAAAATTAAAACCACAAATAAAATTACAAAGATTGACAACATCCCATCATGGCAAAGAGGTAAAGTTGCCTGATAGCTCACATACTCCTGGTGGAATTAAGGTGACCACTTTGCACAGTTGTTTATTGCTATTTTAAGAAGCTGAAGACATGAAAACTCTGTAATCCAGCACTTAGGGCACAGTCATCTGCCCCAAAGACTTCTGTACTTAGGCAAAAAACAAAACAAAACAACAACAACAAAAAACATGGATGAAAAAGTACTCAGAGGAGTACTACCCAAAGCCTCAAACTGAGAATAAGCCAAATGGCCATCAAGAGAATCAATAAGGAAACTATGGTATAATCACCCAACGGCATACTACACAGCCACAAGGATACATTAATTGCTGCTACACAAAACAAAAGGTATGACCTTTACAAACACAATATTTACATAAATGAAACAGTATGTATGAATGACTTCATACATACACAGTACAAAAATAGAAAAAACTAAATGATGGTGACAAAAGTCAAGGTAGTGGGTTTTTTTGAGTGAGTGTTAATTAAAGAGAGCAAAAAAAGTTCTGAAGTGCAAGGATATTTTGCTCTTTTAAAAAAACCTGGGTAGCTCAGTGGGTTAAGCCACTGCCTTTGGCTCAGGTCATGATCTCAGAGTCCTGGGATCGAGTCCCGCATCGGGCTCTCTGCTCAGCGGGGAGCCTGCTTCCTTCTCTCTCTCTGCCTGCCTCTCCGACTACTTGTGATTTCTGTCAAATAAATAAATAAAATCTTTAAAAAAACAAACAAACAAACAAAAAACAACAAAAAAAACACCACACCTGTGTGCCAATTCAATGGGCTGTGTTAATTTTTAAAAAAAATTCATAAAATAGGGACGCCTGGGTGGCTCAGTTGGTTAAGCAGCTGCCTTCGGCTCAGGTCATGATCCCAGCGTCCTGGGATCGAGTCCCGCATCGGGCTCCTTGCTCAGCAGGGAGCCTGCTTCTCCCTCTGCCTCTGCCTGCCATTCTGTCTGCCTGTGCTTGCTCTCTACCCCTCTCTCTCTCTGATAAATAAATAAAATCTTTTAAAAAAATTCATAAAATAAAAAAATTTCATAAAATGACACAATTATGAGATGGGCATCTATCTGTGTGCATATCACACTTCAATAAAATGTTCACATAAAAATAGGGGAATAATTACGTTTTCCTTCCATTACTCCCTCAATTTTAGAAAAAAACTGATCTATAGAACAGCTAGGATTAGATAAAGAGGGCAAATGTGGAAGACCTGCCATTGATAAAATGAGAAAGGACCAAAGCACAGTGGGGGCTTGCTTAGAATAATAGAGGCTTAACATTTTCTACAATTATCTATAGTTTGACATTTTTTAAAAAGATTTTATTTATTTGACACAGAGAGAGAGATGACAAGTAGGCAGAGCAGCAGGCAAGGAGAGAGGGGGAAGCAGGCTCCCTGCTGAGCTGAGAGCCTGATACCGCTGGATCCGAGGACCCTGAGACCATGACCTGAGCAGAAGGCAGAGGCTTAACCCACTGAGCCACCCAGGCGCCCCGGCTTACTTTTTTAAACAAACAAACAAAAAAATGTAGAGTTCAAACAGTTTTTCTCCTCAATGTGGTTCCTTTTATATAAATGTAAAAACTTGTAGTCATTAATTGATCACATTTTTAAATTTAAATAAAGATGTCAGTCACATGTGGCATAAGAAAAATATTTTCAGTTATATAAAAAATTGTGGCATTATCTTCAAGCTTTGGAAATGGATCTCTGTTGGTGGGATGGACTCCCAATACTTTTTTTCCCCAATGAAATATACTCTTAAGGGATATTAAAAAAAAACAATAAATTGTAGCTTCATATTACTCTAAAGTTATTTCACTTTTGTAATATAAAATGTATGCATGTGTATTGTAAGACATCCAGAAAACAAAAATATTCCTTATTTCTTAAGAATCAAATGTATATTAATATATTAAAATATAAACTATATTGAAATACGTTAATATAAGCTATCAAACATATAATATCTGAACATTAGGAAGAGTTTATTCAATCTTGTTTTACAAAGTTTTTTTTCCTAGTTTCCTTCCTTTCCTTTCAACGGAATGTCTGAATAGATAATGAGATGAATAATTTAAATGAGAACACAGAGTACAAAAAGTAACATTTTGGAAACTATCCCAAGAGAAGATTAAAGAAAATGGGGAAATCAAACCACATGAAGCATTTCCTCAAACCATCCATTAATGCATTCTTTCCTTTTTCCCTTCACTCACCATTTATTTAATGATATCTCTATGTGCAAAACACCAGATTTAAGTAACAAATATCTTGGCACTAAAACACCAATTAATAAAAACATTCTATTAAGACTTGATGCAAAATTATTCTAAGAAGAAAAATAAATGAAACATATATTCTAAGCATCATTCTGAGCATCACAATGATGATGATGTAGGAACTTTGAGCTCCTACAGTTCAATGGCATACTTCTGTTTTACAGCTTATCATGTTATTTTCAAAGACTGTAAATCCTGTACAGGCATCTATTCAATAAGTTTATTCCCATTGCCTACCACAAAAGCAGGATACTTAGAAATAGGGCCAATGTTTATGAGTTCCAAAATGCAATTTTATTGTGACCACTGAATATCTATTTTACCATTCCCCAAAGCAAATACAAACAAACACCTCAAAAATCATGAAAAATAATGATAGGTTAAAGGTACAATCAAAAGAAATAGAAATAGTCTCCTACTGAGAAAAAAGTACTTTAAAAATTACTACAGGTAGTTAATATAGGTATTGATAATGGTAACTGTCAAGCTGTCTACATTGTTTGCAGATAATCTGTGCTTTAATACAACTCTCTCTTTACAAGTTTCTGTAATATAAAAAAGCTTAGCAAAACTGCAACTTCTGACTGAAGAATAAATGTGAGATATAATCAAAGATGATAGGAAGAATATAAAGCAGGTTTTTTTGAGGCACTTTTACTCACAGAAATAAGATGTTAATATGAATTTCACTGAAAAATATTTGTTGAGTACCTACTGTATTATAGCATATATCAAAATATCCATCTATTATTTACATGTCATTTTGGAAAAGTGTGGTTTATTGAATAAATGACTTTGGCATACTTGGTAAACCAGCAGAGAAAACAATTTGAATCAGTATTTATTAGCATATATAAGTGTCACAGTAAAAATCTATAGGTAGTAGAGTTCCATTTCCTGAATGGTGTTGTGAATGTGTGAACCTGTTCCCTTGTGAAACAATCATAATGGTGAAAACTATTTTTAAAAAAATGAAGTTTCTGGAATTTGTTCTAAGAGATAGCAAATGAGGAAAGAGTTATTCAAAAAATCTACTAAACCTTTGTAACGACAGCAAAAGTCCATGCCACTTAGGCCCCAGCCCACTCCCTCTACTCAACAGGTTTCTGTGAAGTAACTCCTTTGCAGGTGTTTGTGGCTGAAAAAGAGAGACTGCCTCTCTTCTCAGCCCAGTCAAGGTATACAGTCAGTCACTCAGTGAAAGAGGCAAGACAATTTTATCTTTTATTCCCTCCAGCCCTAAGTTACAGAGGCTAAATTCCTGGCAAGTATAGCCAAGAAGTTGCAGGTCTTATTTCCTGCCTAGTGACCACTCAGGTGGAGGCTCTATCCCTGGTATGGCAGGCCAATATTAGCCCTAATTTTAGTCCACTTAGAGGGCAGAGGTTCTATCTCAGCAGTGGCAAGATGAGAAAGACCAGGTGCTACCAGCCATACCCAATGTTCTGCTCTGGAAGCAGAAGAGTCACACCTGTTCCCACCTCTGGAACACTGGCTCTAGATTTTGCCCAGACAGAGAGAAACTTCATAAGAACAGAGTATTTCCAGGTTCATTGGCCAAACTAATCCAAAAGAAAAGAGAGAGGACCCAAATTAACAAGATTATGAATGAAAAGGGAGAGATAATGACTAACACCAGGAAATAGAAACAATCATCAGAAATTATTATCAACAGTTACATGCCAATAAGTTAAGCAACCTAGACAAAATGGATGTACTCCTGGAAATCTATAAACTTCCAAAACTGAATCAGGAAGAAATTGACAACCTGAATAGACCAATATCTAGTAACGAGATTGAAGCAGTGATCAAAATCCTCCCCCAAAAACAAGAGCCCAGGACCTGATGGATTCCCTGGAGAATTCTACCAAACATTCAAAGTAGAAATAATAACTATTCTCTTGAAGCTGTTTCAAAAAATAGAAACAAAAGGAAAACTTCCAGACTCTTTCTATGAAGCCAGCATTATCCTGATCCCCAAACCAGACAAAGACCCCACCAAAAAAGAGAATTTCAGACAAATATCCCTGATGAATATGGATCCCAAGATTCTCAACAAGATCCTAGCTAATAGGATCCAACAGTACATTAAAAATATCATCCACCATGACCCCAGGTGGGATTTATCCATGGGATGCAAGGGCGGTTCAACATTCACAAATCAATCAATGTGATAGAACAAATCAGTAAAAGGAGAGAAGAGCCACATTGTTGTCTCAATTGATGCAGAAAAAACATTTGACAAGATAGGGCATCCGTTCCTGATTAAAACGATTCAAAGTATAGGGACAGAGGGAACACAGCTCAACTTCATAAAATCTATCTATGAAAAACCCACAGTGAATATCATCCTCAATGGGGAAAAGCTGACAGCCATCCCTTTGAGATCAGGAACACGACAAGGATGCCCATTCTCGCCACTCTTGCTCAACATAGTACTAAAAGTCCTAGCAACAGCAGTTAAGACAACAAAAAGAAATAAAAGGCATTCAGAATGACAATGAAGAAGTCAAACTCTCTCTCTTCGCAGATGACATGATACTTTATATGGAAAACTTTCAAAAGACTCCATCCCCAAACTACTAGAACTCACACAGCAATTCAGTAATGTGTCAGGATACAAAGTAAACGTCCAGGGTCCCCCAAAAGGAACCAATTTTATTTAAAACAGAATGGAGAGAAGTTCAAGCCAAAAGGGGATCTTGAAACCAATGGAGATTTTGCTGGTGAGTGATTAAAGGACACTGGAAGCTCTCTAAGGGCAACAAGCTAAATAAACCTAGGCTAACTAATTTATGAGAGAACCAGGGAAAGCGTTAGCTAAAGACCCCTGCTGGGGGCCAAAGAAACCTCAAACACTGGTCTCAAAACTAACCCTGCAAAGGGGCTCTAATTTAATTGGATCAGAAATTTCTGGAGAAATTTATGTCCCAGGGCATTGCTGAAAACAATATAGCAGTTAGGCAGCAATTATTGGAGTCCAGGGTTTGGGTGTGATACCAAATGGAACTGTAAAATTTTTGAGCATCCTCTGTATTTACTCATTAATCGTATCCCCATTGTTTACCAGGGAAACAGAACACTTAAGGAACCGGCTCACAATATTTATGAATGGCAAATGTAATTTCATTGTGACCACTGGAAACCTAATATGAAATAATTACCTCATTCCCCAAAGCAAATACAAACTCCTCAAAACTATTACTATGATAATATAAAGGTATAAACAAAAGAGATACTTGAAATACTCTCCCTCCTTAAGGGAAAAAAATACCTTAATGTAGTATTTACAGTGGTTTGACAGAGAGAGGAGGGAAAGGGACAAAGGGAACTCCACCACGACTAATTTTGGCCCAGGCGGTGCTCTTTGAGGAGCAGTATTAGAGGGTTCACACAACAGGGAAAATCAATTTAGATAAAATAATCCAGCCACGTCTCTAGCCAAATTAATTATAAAAGAACAACAGAAAAATCCTTGGAGAAGGGGCAGAGGGATCACTGTATGGATTGTACAAATATAGCTTGAAATGTCCGGAGAGAGAGAAGAGGAGGGAGAGAGATGCAATGAAAACAGGTAAAGGAGACTGGCATAAGAAACAATCAGAAAACAGACAGAAAAGGAAATTTCTGGTGAGAGGCCCTGACTTTGGATGTTAAAAAAAGGCTTCAAAGCAGCCATCCCAAATACCTTTAGATAACCAAATGACCTGGCTTAAATAAATTGAGGAAAGTATGATAACAATGTCTCATTAAATAGAAAATATCCATAAGAGATAATGATTATGAAACAGAACCAGTTAGAAATTCTGGATTGAAAAGTAAGATAATTAAAACAAAAATTTCACTAGAGAGGCTCAATAGTAAATTTGAACAGGCAGAAAAATCACCAAACTTTAAGACAGAGCAATAAAGATTACATATTCTAAAGAACTAAGTGAAAAAAGAATTATAAAAAACAAAACAAAGAAACTCAGAGTCTCAAAGAAATGTGGGCTCCAATTAAATGGACCAACAAATGAGTAACAGAAGTAACATCAAGAGAAGCAAGGGAGAAGGGAGCAGAAAAAATATTCAAAGAAATGATGATTATGAAAACCATAAATCTACAAATCAAAGACACCACATATACTTTAATTAGGATAAATACAGAACTATTCATGCCCAGACACTTAGAGTAAAAATGCTGAAAGCCAGAGAGAAAATTTTGAAAATGAAAGAGAAAAATGATTTATGTCCAAAAGGACTACAGCAACATTATCAGCTGGCTTCTCATCAAACAAAAAAAATGAAGAAAAAAACCATTTACAATAACATTAAAAAGAAAAAAAATAGGAAAGGATAAACTTAACCAAAGAAATACAAAAGTTACACTCTTAAAACAAAACAAAAAGTTGAAAGAAATTTAAGTTCCAAGTAAACGGAAAGACAGCCTTTGCTGATGAATCAGAAGACTCCATATTAAGACGCTGATACATTCCAAAGTGATCTACAGATTTAAGACAATTCCTATCAAAATTCTAGTTGGTTTCTTTACAGAAATTGACAAGTCATCCTAAAATTTACATGGAAATTCGGGGTCCCACAATAAAGAAAACAACCTTGAAAGAGAAACACAATTGCAGGACTCATAATTCTAAAAATCCAAAGAGAAAAGCTTAAGAAAAAAAGATTAAAATACATTGGAAAATATCTGTATTATACTGATGAAGAGAAATATTCTTAAGCTAAACACCAAACTCCATGTCACAAATAAAAACTAAATTTTTTTGTAGAGCTACTAAAAACTAAAATAAATAAACAGAAGACTATAGATGTTTGGGGGGAAATGGGAAAACCATCCAAACAGCTCCATCACAGTAACATTTAGTCCTATGCTATTATGCTGACCTACCTCGCTCCTTCTGGCTTGCGTGTTCACACAGCTCTACTCTACGCATTCTTGACTAAGACCTGCAGTCTGCTCACCACTTTGCTTCCACCCAGTCCATTTTTCCTCTTCTTGCATCATTTCGTTCCATTTCCAGGTGAGATTTTCTGATCTATTACATTCTTAAAGTTCTTGCTCTTCTCATCATTTGGGCACACTCATATGACAAAGGCCTGGTCCATGATGGACCTGACCATTCTATATCCAGTACTTTCGGTAAACATCTGCTCTTCTCAGCAAACAGGTTTGATAATTAAGTCTTCAACTCTGAGTCACTTACCATTCTCCTGCTAGCCTACGGTGGTTTTTCACTTTGACCTTCCTCAATGACTTTTCCAAACTACATTCTCCTCAAGCTTTTTACCTTCTTCCTTATCCTCATCCTACCCATCACTACCTGTCCATGCTTTTGATTCTTACTCCTATATGGGAAAAAAAGAAACTGTACTAATCATATAGGAAATCCCTAGGTTTTACAATACCAAACTTCACACCCATCTCCTTCACCTACTTCCTCCCTTTCTTCCAGTATTCCTGGAAATGGTGCCCTGACTACTTTCTACGGAAAATTTCTCCACTGAGGCTTTGATTGCTACCTTCTCCGCCCCTGCCTTTTAAGGGGTCATTATAATAAGCAACCAACTTGCCATTTTTGTCTTATTTAACTGCTCCCTCTCAAGGGACCTCTATCTCTTTGATCACCAAACACGCAAACTCCTCTCCCAACTGTACAAATAAGTCAAATAAACAAAATCCTACTTTTATCCTTAAATTATGCTGTTTCTATTTTCCTTATGGCTGTCTCACTTCATAACCAAAATTTTTAAAAGACAAATCTGTCTATATTCTTTCCTTCTTTAGCTCAATCCTCATCAAACTCTAATCTGGTCTTCTTACCTATCAAATAAATGAAACGGTTCTAAAAAGTATACTAATTAGAAAGGAAATAAAATCACCATCCTTAGTAAGTGGAACGATTATCTGGGAAACTCAAGAGCCTAAAATGAAAAGCAATTCAAAATTATCAAACACTGAGTAAGAAGGCTAAGAAAAAAATAACTTTCTAATACACCAAACCCTACAACTCTATTATGGCAGAAAAGACCTCATTTATGACAGTGATCTTATAAAAGCAATTTGACCTCAACGCAGTCAACAAGTAGTTCTAGGACCTACTGCTCTGTTTCTCTATTCACTTCACATATAAGGGGAAGATGGCGCTCTGCCCAAATTCTCTCTTTCCATTTTCTTTTGAAGATCCTCCAAACTGGTATATCCTCTCTACCATGCCTCCAAAAGTGCTCCTGTCAAGATCACCAGTAAATAGCATATACAAAATACAATAGTTAACTCTCAATCCTCACCTTATGCAATACTTAAATATTAAATAAATCACACCCTCCTCCGTAAATACTCACTCCTTTGACTTCGGTGATACACGCATGGTCTTCCTGTCCCTCACATCACTGGCTATTACTTTCTCTTCTCCTTTGCCAGCTAAAGCTCTTTTATTCAGCCGTTAAGATTTGGAAATCTTGGGCTTTGGGCCCAAACCTTGATCCTGGGCCTGCTTCTCATTCTGGTCTATACTACATTATCATTTATATCCATGGTTTTAACTAACATCTAGATGTTGGCGGCTGCCAATTCTTTTCTTCAAACTCCAGCTTTGAACTCTGCTTTAACCTTCATGCTTATAGAGCCTACTTCTTATTCAAAATTTCTGCATTATTCAAGATTATTCAAATGCACCTCCAAAACAACATGTCCAAAACAGAAAATAAGATCTTGGAATTTTACCCACCTCAGTAAATGGCACCACCATCCAACTACAGGGCTAACCAGACCCTGAAGCTGAGAGTCAGAAGAAAAGAAGGCAATTATTGTTCGAAGGAAGTGTACCTTAGCACCACAGAGAGAACATTCTGGAGTTCTTCCACTGAATCTTTATCAGTGTATATATGTGAGCAAACTTAGCAGAAGCCACGTAAGGACTACTTGAAATGAATAGAGGTAACAGAACCCAGTGTTCACAGAGTCCATTCCCACCTGTCAGACTAGAAAAACACATGCCTCAGTGATGAAAGGAATTTGCAGAGACTGAGCACGGCTCCGGTTCTGCCAAAGATATCTTAAGATTTCAAAGCGTCAAAGTGCTTTCATGTAACTTAACTGGATCAGGCTCACTTAGATGCCCCTCGAAAGCTTCTCCTCATGTCTCCCAAATGATATGCCTATGCGGCTCTGTGAACGTGTATTACTTCCAGAGCTGGACCGGAAGCTCCGTGAAGGCAGATGCACAGAGTCTTGTGTGACATGATGTCCCTACTGGCCAGCACACTGCATGGCCCACTGTAAAACTTGAGTTAATACTTGTAAAAATGACTGAATTCTCACAAATCTCCAGTTTATTAACAACTGTTCTCAAAACCATTGGTATCCTGTTGTAGTAGTCTTGTTCTTTGAATTGTCACACTGGGGCTCTTTTTTGAACTGCTAAATCTTTCCTATGCCGCATTACTGCTCTCTCTCTTTTCATCCGGAGTGAGAGGTCAGTAGGCATTGGATCAGTATTAGTTACCGAGATGGCTTCTGTCAGAAACTTTGTTGGACTTGGTATAGATCTCCTGGCTCAGAAAAGGGATCAGCAAAAAGTACACGTGTATCCCACTGATACTTGCTCAAGTAGAGGGTTGGCCCTTGTGAGGAAAGGGATTGGTTCCCTAATAAAGAATGCCTTAATCATATATTTAAGGACACACATCAACGAGACTAGGCCTCCTCTTAACTAGCAAAACAGCAAGCTTTTCGACAGAGAACACAAGGCAACCCATCAGCAAGCACAGCCTGCAAACGTGCCCCCCACCTTCCGCAGTGGCCCCCTGCTGTTCAGAGACTAAGTGCTAATGAGCCTTCCCAAGGAAAAGTAAGAGTCAGTACAGAGATCTCTGCAATGCTCCACCCTTTCCTCCAGCCCGACCACTCCTAGCTGGTTGTGTCTAAGAGAAATCTGCAGTCCCTTTCAGACAGACCCCACAAAGAGGGTTCCTTTCCAGGCAGCCCCTTTCATTTTAGTAATCTTAGCTCAATCTAACCTCACCGGCATTATCTCCTGCAGAAAGTCCGCAAGGTTTCTGGCGTCTGGATGGCATTCTTCCCCTAGGTTTTAGGACTGATAAAGAAACATAACGGGAAAAGCCAGTGTCTTTTTAAAGGAATTTAGAAGCAGGGAAGGGAATTAAATAATGCTGTCACTTTAATCTAGAGTTTCCAACACTACTACACTGTTCACTCCCTGCTTATAATTGATTCTTTATTTCTTTACAACCATCTTTAATAAATTTAGCAAATGGAACCAAAGTGTTTTCTTAGGCAACTATATTTTTTGAATGGGGTTTAATTACTGCAAGTTCTAAAGGTGATTTAATGAGTGAAATTTCATTTTCTTCCTTCTACCCTTGAGCCTAATTTAGGGGTGAGTCACTGTATGACACCTGTTCATAATGGTCCGTCGTGACCTGGACATTAGAATGTCCCTTATTAAAAATGACAGGCACAGGCACTAACGTGTAATCTGCCATCTGCATGACTCCCTTTCTCAAGCACTATTCATTTGTGTGATAAAACAAAGTTAAAGTTCCTTGCTCTCCATTCTCATTAAACGGAGTTAAGTATCACACATATACATATTATCTTAAATCCTACATAAGATGAAAACAAAGGTGATTATGTAAATACTAAATGACAGTACCAAACAGTTAATCATCCAGTATGCCTGATTGTACGTAGTTGATCACACATGCCCAAAGATGGCCTCTCAGGCCATGAGGTTGCCTCGCAGTAAAGCCTATAAAGGAGGAAGAAAGTGGTTTCATGCACAGAATGGGATGTTCTCCAGACTAAATAAATGCAGGTTCCTCAATTAACTTCCTTATGCACAGGATTGAAATCCGCTCCATTTGTCAGATTGCCTTATGACATGCAATTACTTGCACATATGTACTTCAATCCAGTCTTACACATTATTTGACCTACTTTGAAGCAGATACTGATAAACAGGATTTGATGTTAACTATCCAGGTAGCTAAGACATGGATCATATCCAGATAGTATTACTGCCCTCCATAAGCATACAGCTCAAATGATGAGCATGGAAATATCAGGCGTGGTCTGCAAGGATATCTTTGGCCACGTATGATTTACTATCGCCAGTAAGTGACTTAGGCTAGAAGGAATATTGGATTTTCTAAGTACTTTAAGATATGCTTTCAGGAGCAGGGGAAAAAAAAAAAAGCTAGTGTCAGTTCCATTAAAATAATTACATCTCAAGTACACACTTACTTTTTACCTAAAGGCCTAAGATACCAGTATTTTTTCATATCTTTAATACTTTTGAATTTCTATAATCTGTTAGGTAAATTGACATTTCATTATAAACATTATTTGCTGAATAAAATAACGGTATAATTTTTAAATCAATATATACAGTACATAGAGCAATCTCTAAGAGGAGCCTGAGTTATTGCAAATGCATGAGCTATTTCCATGGAGGAAAAAGATGGAAAGCCCTTTCCCATTTGCATTTATAAAGGCTGCGTGACTTCTTTAAATATATACACTGATGCCAACAGAGCCATCAGAAATCAATAAATCACATTCTCATGTGCTGTAAAATGTCTGACACACACATTCATTTTCCTAGTCCAAAATTCTCGGCAAAAGGAACTGTGTAAATGTTCCATTTTAGTTTAATGACATTCTCCACAGTTAAAATTATGTGCATTATTGCCAGTGAGTGCAAAAACCTGAAGAGCACAAAGCTAGATAGGATTTTAAAGAGCCTACACAGTACATATCCTTCCATGGCTAGTCATTTAACAGACCATAGAGACACAGATATGAATGCAGAACAAAATTGGGAGATTAGTAAGAATGGATTGAAATGCTGCAATTACCATTTGGACAAAAATAATAGGCATAATTTATTTAGAAGCAGTTGGGGGATGGTCTTGCCAGTGTTTGGAGAAACAGCCCTAATAGTCCCAGTACCACCACATGGAGGCAGAAATGAATATTACTTAAAATGATACAGATGACAGAAATGACAACAACTTATTCATCAGTGATGTTCAACTGGGAAGTGTAATAAAAACTTAAATATGACTCCACTTTAGTTGACATTTATTCCGCCAACTGCTACGTATATTTTAAAAGGTCACAGCATTGTTCCATGTAGATACAGTTTATGAAGTACAAATTCTTAAAGAAAGGAGGGATCTGCTATGTATATATGCAAGGAACTTCTAAAAATTATCCAGGCATATTTTGCAGAGAGTTACGCACAAGGGCATGTCCAGCTACAAACATAAGCACTGAATTTATTCAGGCAATATTCGTACCTGGGAACTGAAGGAAGAACTAGCTACAATTCTCCCTGTTCCCTAGTGTTGACTAACGCTGCTCGCACCCTTTAGTTTCTTTGGGTTTGATCTCTGAACCAACATGTGGTGGCCAAAAAGATAGCTTTGACCTATGTGTTTACCAAAACCTGATTACACCTGAAGTGTGTTATTTTGAGGCCCTATACTGTTTCACTCAACGACATATCCTTCTTCCCTTGGTGCCATGTTTTCCTCTGCCTGAGACCTCCACTCACTCCAGCCCCCAACCCTAACTTCTCTCCCTAAAGCCTGGACCCCATAATGAACCATTCCAACAAGCACCTCAGAGTTCCCTAAAATCTCTCAGCTCTTTCAATGTGCACTTTTAAAAAATCTCCAGTCTTGGCAAAATCCAACTCCTGGCACATCTAGTACCAAGTCAAAGACACAAAACCTTAGCACGGCTGGAGCAAAAAACATGGAAGCAGACCAGTAGGACCCACTGTCGTCTAACCTCACACGGGGCCTCAAGGCTGATGAGCAATCACTTTTTCACCAGGATGGACCCTCAGAACCACCCTTCAGGCTGCCTTCCAAAGCCTTGGTACTCTCCTGACACCCATAAGCCTCTAGTGGCTGAGCAAACACACCCCTATGCAGCTGAAAGTCCTTCACTTTCCCTCTGTGCTTCCTGTTTGGTTCTTCCTCACTCCTCCATTCCTGCTTCTCTCTCATCTCGGCAATCAGTACTTTTTTCCCCCTTAAACCAGCCTCTTCTCCAATACAGTCCTGGCCCCATCTATTCTAAAACTTGGTCATTTTTTCAAATCTTCTTTCTTCTACCTTCAATTTCTCCCATTGACAACCTCAATTTTTGGACAAAAACATGTTTACGTCTACCCTGGCTTTTAAGACATAACAATCTTTTGCTATTCTCAAATGTGCAATAAACACTTACTGCCTAAACTACATATTTAATTCCTCCTTCTCACCCAAACCCTATGACCAAGTCCTGATGGTTTTATCTCTAAAATGTCTGTGTTGGATTAACTTGTGCCCCCACCCCACCCCAGGTTCTCCTGTTGAAGCCCCAGCCTCCAGGGTGACTGTAGTTGGAGACAATGCCTTTACAAAGGAAAGTAAGCATAAACGAGGTCGTAGGGCAAGGCCCTAATCCAATATGGCTAATGTCTTTACGAAAAGAGGAAGGGACAGCAGGATGTGGGTACATGGAGAAAAGGCCATGTGAGGACACAGCAAAAAGGAGCCTATTCTGCAAGTCAAGGAGAGAGGCCTCGGGAAAATCCAACCATGATAGCACCTTGATCTTGGACTTCCAGCCTCCCAGAACTGTGAGAAAATAAATTTGTTTTTAAGCCACCCAATCTGTGGTATTTTGTTATGGCAACAATAGCAAACTAATGTCTCATGAAATAGGCCTTTTTCATTCTTTAATGGTTTTGGCTATGTTCTTGGGTTTATCCGACATGTTACACTAGCTTCTAAGTGGATTCCTACCCTATATTCATTGATTCATTCAAAAAACATTTACTGAACCCTTACTACATGCCAGGCACAGGGTCTAGAAGAAAGCCACAAAGCCACTGTCCTGGGTTCTCATGAGGGAAAACAAATGAACAAATCCAAAAGCAAGTAGTTATTGACAATGATTGAGTGCTGGGAGGGAAATAAACAGAAAAGTAAGTCCGAGAACAACTGCAGAGGCTACTGGACGTGGGAGGGAGAACAAGAAAAGCCTTTGTGAGGAGGTGACACTCACGGGGATGAGAAGACGCGGACCTTGCCGCAAGACGCCCTGAAGCTTTTCTAGCAGCGCTCTCGGCAAGCACAGGGATGAGGAATAGAAGGTTAGGTGTAGGTCTGAGGGGCAGGAAGGAAGACAGAATGACTAAAGCAAAGCAAGGTGGAAAGTGGGAGAATCTCTCTCCTCTACTTCACGCTGTACTCCTTCAAAAGAATCCTTTTCTAACATATAAATCTAACAATGTCACACTGCAAACATATAATCTTCATAGATTCTACATTGCTCAGACACAAAAGGCCTTTTTTTTTTTTTAAAGCTTTGCACCAACCTCCTCCTTCTAAACTCAGTTTACTTCCTCTGTAGCCATCCATCTCAACTTTTATGTTGATGGGGAGCAGGTACTTCTCTGCCCATGTTTGGAGGGCAAGGGACGCCATGCAGAACAAAGAGCATGAACTTGGAGACGGACAAATCTGTGTTCAAATTTTGGCTCCTACGTTTTTACTTGGAAGAAGTTGGGTAAATCCTTTCTTTCTCCCCGATCCTTATCCACATAGATATACAGAGGGGTTAATAATATGAACTCTTTAGAGAGTTACAGCAAGAATTAGTGATAATTGATGTAGGAGGCTTAGCACTATATATCATCACTATTATTACTGGCACATACGGTTTCCTCTACTCAAAATGCCCACCACACTCCTTTTCCTGGTAAACTTCCTCCATATTTACAGATGAAGTTTAGATGACACATTCTCTTCAAAGCATTCTCTAACTCCTACCTACAAAATATGATTATCTCCTCATTGCTCCTATAGCACAACGTGTATACCACCGCCATGGCCTAGTTCTGTAACGATAGGCTTTTACATCTCTGTCTCCCCTCAAGAACCATCACCTCTCTCTGGGTTGGAACTGTTACTCTCTCAGTGTTTGTATTATCAGTGCTTATGTGGCACATAATAGGTGTTAAGGAAACACTGGTTGGATGAATGAGTGAAATATATATCCAGCCCTTCCCTGCACCACTAGAATTCGCCTGCATCCGTATTATTCTGCATCTTCACAAAGTCTGTCAGTCAGGAGTCCCAGTAGGCACAGACGGCTCATTCAAGTTAGCAGCATTTAAAGAGGGTGGATTAAAGGGACTACTTACAAAGAAAGGGATGGTCAGGGTGCAGGAAACCACCAAAGATAGTTCAGGAAACTAAAGCTAATAATGGGAAGTAGTATTGAACCTGAAGGGCACCAGGAGAAAGGGTTTGTCAGAACTTGGACAGGAAGAGAGCTACAGGGAGAAGACCTTCTGATAGGAGCTGGTGGATGGATGCATCACGTGCTGAGCCACAGGGCTGGTGAGGTTCTCAATCTCACTCTTCTTTAGCCCAAAGCTCTGTTGGGGCTCCCTTAGAGCCGAACCCAATTAAAACTCATCCGGCCTTCTCTTCCTGCTTCCAAACAATATAGGCCCCTATGCCAGAAAAGGAGCAGAGGGACGCACGACGGCCCAAAGTGCAATCACAGAGCCTAGCGGGCTGAGATAGTATCCACACGGAGGGAAGCCCGGAGAGAAGCTGCAGAGCCATTGCACGGTGAAGAACACTGCCCACCCAGAGGAGCGGCCTGATATGTAGTGTCAGAGGTCAAGCCGGAAGGGAAAAGTGCCTGAGCAGGATGGGTGGGTAAGTAGCTTGCCATGGAGTCCAGGCCTGAGTGTAGTAAAGATGACCATCCATGGGGCAGTATGAAAGAGCGGCTACCTATAAGGGGATTAACCAAATATTTGGACATGTTAAGTGTAATAAAAAACAGGGTTTCT
Organism: Mustela lutreola; assembly: GCF_030435805.1. Classification (NCBI taxonomy): domain Eukaryota; kingdom Metazoa; phylum Chordata; class Mammalia; order Carnivora; family Mustelidae; genus Mustela; species Mustela lutreola. The sequence goes on from NC_081300.1 coordinate 38,440,398, forward strand.
CTCTGTCAGTGTCAGCTACGGAAAAAGAGAAAACTAGAATAAATCATGGGGTATTAGATTAGGACTAGAGGTAAATTCCTAGTTTACAAGATAGAGACATAGATATAGAAATAAATGCCAATATAAATTATTTGTGTTTATACATTTTGAAAGACTTACACTCTTTCTTCTGTAACATGTTCCTTGTCTCCCTGACACAGAGGTTAGGAGGTAGTCTCTTTCTCTCTCTCTCTCTCTCTCTTTCTCACACACACACACACACACACATTACAGAGTACACGTGCTGTGAGCTCCTGATTCCTAAGTACCATCCTCCACTCAAGGGAAACATGGCTCCTTGAAGAAAGGGTTAGTTCCAGAGCCTGGGCAAGAAAAGTATAAGAAGAAACTGGGACAATGCGGTGTGCTTCAAAATAATGAAGTGATCTGAAGGCAATGGAGACCTCAGAAGATACAGAAGCCAGCTTGGACAGGCTCTCAACTGTGGGGCAATTTGAGCATAGTAATCTAGTGAAGACATGAAAAACAATGAACCTGTACAGATACAAATAAATGAATAAACTGAAGGTCTGAAGACGAAGGATATTTATATCATTTAAAAGAAACTCCTCACCAAATACTATTTAAAGATGAGGGAAGAAGTAACTTTGTACTGCAGAACATTTTAATCAAAATGATCAAGTAAACATCAGCAGTATTGGGACAAATAAAAATTATGTGCCAATGAATAGGTGCCAGGTGCAAATATATTAGAGTCATAATATATTGGAGGAAGGGGGGTCCTGGAAGGATTACCAGGCTGGAAACTAATTCTCTAATGTATCTTCAAATTTCTAAAAGCGTCTGGTTATTTAAAAATTAAAAAAAAAAAAATACAGAAGGCATATGTCCCCCTGGTGCATTAGTCCATACGTGGTTTAGCCTCCCACAGCAAAGCAGAGTGAAGAAGGCTGAAAGGTAGATCTAGAAAGGCAAAGGAAAGATATCCCACCTACTCCCCACTGACCTCCTACCGTCCATCTGGCACTGCTGGCAGTCTACAACCTGCACTTGACGATCTCTGAAGTATTTGCTACTTCCTGTCTATTCCCTGGCTCCTTCCCATACTCTTGCTCATCCACACCCTTTCATAAATACACGTATTCCTCTGGGATGACTGTATCTGGTAGCCTCACCAAAACCCATAGCTGACACCATTATCTATGTAGATTTTATAAACTAACTCCATCTCCTTCAGTTTTGAAACCTGTATAATTACTTCTCAACATTTTATACAGTAGAAGCATCTCAATCCAACCTGCTAAAGCCAAACTCAATACCTACCCCCTGGAGTGGGCACTGTTAGTGGACTGTCAAGGTTCTCCCCCACCCCAGTTGTGTATCCTCTAACGTAACTTCCTAAAAACCAGATTTCTAAAGTAGCCCTGACCTCTATCACAGTGCGCCCTTTTACTTGAGATGGTGAGCACACCAAGGGTAGTCTAGTGGCTCTAAACAATTTGCATATTCCATTTCCTTAGCTAGAGGCATTTTTTAAGAAGTGGTTGTGTGATCTTAGTAGTACCAGTAGTGTGAATTGAGACCTTTTCCTTGAAATACTAGGATAGAAGCATTTTCCCCATGAATGTGAACCAAGAAGCAAGTACCCATTTTTTGATTCAGGTAGCCATCCTATCACAAAAGGGAATTAGAAAAAAAAAAACAAAAAACAAAAAACAACAAAAAAGGGGGGGATTAGAATAGTGCCAACAAGAAGAAAGACAATTTTTAAAATTAATTCATAAATAATAATGGAAGGGGTTCCTGACAATAAGTAAATCTCAGGACCCACCAGGGCCCACTCTAACTTCTATCTTCCAATTACCTAAGCCAATAAATCCCTTTATATTTAAAGCAGTTTGAGTTTTATTTCTGCTATTTGCAGTATAATGTGTAAAGGAGAGTAAAAATACATATAAAGCTAGTTGTGAAAATGTCATAAAACAACCAAAAGTTAATGTATATGAAATGTAAGATAAGCAGGCCTTTATGAAAGACAGAAAAGTAGAAATATAGAAAAACAAAACACCAGACAGGTTGGCAGAATGACAACTGGCACTGATAAGATAAAAGGGAAACCTAGCTTCCATATTTGAAGATGTAACTACTGAATGATCCCCAGCTTTCAATGGTCTAGAGTCAGAGACTGGTAGGGACTGCTTCAGGGGGGGGAATCTGGCAGCAACCGGGGGAGTCAAAGGAAGGAAACAAGAAACCCGGGACTTTCACATTCTGTACCGATACATAAAGACAAGCTTTCACAAGTGAAATTCTGAGGTATCTCTTAGAATTATAGTACTTTCCACTGTTCAAATAAATCCATGTAACTAGCTTCACATTTGCTTGCCTTTTCCAGTCATTCTGGCCCAGAAAGTGGTGGTATTCAACCCCATGGATATTTCTAAGCTGTACTGAAACAGCAGCAGTTTGAGGAGCTTGCTGCATCAAGTCTCCTGCCCCTTCCTGACAGGAGAGAGGGTGCTTCAGCTCACCTCCAGCAAAGCATGCAGAGGCCGAGCTCTACGTTTCCTGGTATCAAATGGTTGACAGGCCCATAGAGCCCTTCAGTTCTCCAAGTCACCCTAGATAAAATATCCAGTTGCCTTCTAGACCCTTTACAACCCTATCCCACAGGCAATCTGTCATTTATTCCTACTCAAGTAGGTTGAAAACTATGTCTGGAATTCAGTCCTTTCTTCTCATTTCCAAGGCCAATGCCCAAGGTCATATGTTATCTCATATCTCAACTACTGCAATTGTCTCTTACCCAGTTTCCCTGTGTCTTATCTTTCTGCCTGTCCAATCCATCATTCACAGGGTTACTAGCTCCTAGGAGAAAATACGGAGTGCACTTCATTTATCCTTTTTCCTTCCCCTATGTCCAGGCATAAAAATATCTGTTTACATTATTGTAAGCAGGTCATTTCTCATTTGAAAAACTCTATGATGGCATCCACTGGTTTCAGAAAAAGTTCAAAGAGCTTAACCTGCAAGCAGGTCACCAAAGTTGTAAACCCACTCCCTGTCAGCAGAGGAGCTCCCCGCTTTCCCCCCATAGGAGGAGCCAGTCATACAGAACTACTAAATTTTCTGGAACAAACAAGCAGCAGATCTTTATAAATGACATGCTCTCCCTCTACAGAATTCATTTTCCACTGGCTCTACTTGCAAAACCCTTACTAGTCCTTCAAGGCTCAACTGAGGTATCCTTTCCACCTATAAAATCTTCTCCAATACTAGTTTCTGATTAAAATATCTTCATCCTCTGTACCTACAGAAGACTTTCTTTACAAGTCTACTTTGACATTTGTGTTGCTCTTCCTGGTCTTACACTAATTTGGTTTGCCCAGTTATTAGACTTCTTAACCTAGTAATGAGCGTAGTGTACTGTAGATCAGCGTGAGGTGGTCTTTCTCCCCTTTCATTTTCTGTATTTAGCAAAGTGTATAGAGTACACAGCGCACGCTCCCTAACTACTGCCTGAGTAATCTGCTGGTGGACTGCTTGTTATATGAGGACAGCTACTGTGCCTTATTCATTTACACTTCTCATGCTGACTGGAAGGAATGAACAGAAATTGCTACAGGTTGAAAAAAACACTAGGCTTCGTCTGGCCTTCTGGCCTTCTCGCCTGGCCTTACCGAAATATCTGGCTAAACCTAGGGCAGTCTGTCATTTCTTCATTCCAAAAGATTTATTCGGTGTGCCAAACCTTATTCCAGGAGCAGCGGACAGACCTGTAAACAAGAGGAACCACTCGTGTGCGGAGATGAAGGAAATGGTTCTAGAGCTAATAAATCAGTCTCTTTGACCAATCCCCCCTAAAAAAAGTTTTTCTTAACTTCCAAACTCAGTTCTCTGCTACACAAATGTAAAACCTGAGAGATGAGTGGCTTCTCCCTACACCTTGTTCAAGTACTATTTGACAAAATGTAAAAGTGCTACCACTCGATAATGATGGTGATGATCACATTATCTTCCTCCTCTTTAATTTCAACACTATTCTCCAAATTCGAGCCCTCATTTTGCCTTTTTGGAACAACTAAAATTGCTTCCTAAGAACCCTTCCCACTTTTATGCTTCCCATCTCTACATTCCCTTTCAATACTGCCAGAATAATTTTCTTAAAAAGCAACAATCTTACTCTATTACAGCTGTGCTCAAAAGCCCTCAGTGGCTTTGCAAACACAGGGAGAACACTGTTCAGACTCCTTAGCCTCATACAAGGAATCTTCCAAAATTGAATTCCAATTTGTCTGTCCAGATTCTTTTGCACTGCTCTTCCTACAATCCAGACTCCCACGAAAATAGCTCTTGATTTTGTATCTTTGAACTTTTCACTTGATAGATTTCCATCTATTTTATTCAAATCCTGCCTACATCTCAAGGCCCAATGCAAGGACCTTAATTTGTCTCCGATTTTTCCCTTCTGCATATGAAAGCTCAGTATACCTTGTGCTTTTCCCTCTAGTCTTAACTGCTTCTACCTCACATTTTGATTATTCATGAATATAACTTATGTATCCAACTAAAGCATACTTAATCATCAATAAATACTTAAAAGGCACTTACTGTCTTTCCATTACTCCAAAGTACCTAAAACATAGCATATTCATAGTAAACATTAAGCAAATTTTCATGGAATGAAGGCAAACTCGCAAGCAGAAATGTGCCCCAAATCAAAATAATCTTTTCCTAAATGTGAACAATAATCCCCACCAAAGAGATACATATGAGTGGTAGAAAACCACAGCTCATCACACTTTAAATATATACGAAAGAAGGCAGCTAAGTTAGTAGAAAATGGAATCAAATAAAAAGCTAAGAAAATTTATTCAAAGTCATATGGAAATATTGAATCAATCTTGCTCATTTCAGTATATGGATGTACCTCTCATTTTGAAATGCAAATACATAAACACATACACATTATGTCCATCAACTGGAAACTATATACAGGGTCAAAATTTATTGAAATAAGAATCACAAGGAAATTTTTCCTAGTTGCCGTTTAATAACTTTTGTGAAATTTAATAAAAGTTTATGTGATGAAATATTTTTTCCTTTTCTAAGGAAACAGCTTTAGAGGATGATTGATGCCTGCTATTATGAGTCTATATTTGTATTTCCTTATTTTAGAGGCTTTTCAAAATACAAAAATAAACTTAAAGCATTTCCAGTTATACTGAAAAAAAAAAGATAAAAGGTGATTATTTATAGGCAATCATATTCACGATGATAGAGTCTCGGAAGGCAACTGCAAACATAAATTTTAAATGCTTTTTGGAAAGAGTTGAGAATAAAAACATTTACATAATTTCTTAGAAACCCTGGCTTTTTATTGCTGTACTTCAATATTCCCTCCAGGCAAAGGAGCAGCTACTTCAAAGATTTATTTGATAATGGAATGTTTGATTTCTTTGTTTTCCCTTTCCAATGTGGAAAGGTCTGTTGTTTTCACTCCGCAGCAGTGTGCTATTTTTTAAAATTTGAATTGGCTCTCTACTGATAATAAAAATGGTTCTGTTTTAGCAAATTAAACACACCACAGTCTATATATTATAAATAGACTATACTGTTATAGAAATGGTCCACATATGTATCTGTCATCTTTGATAACGGAACTGCCACTTCATGATAATATACCTTGTGACTAATATCAAATGTCTTAAAACTCCCACTTACCTGCCTATCCACTTCTGGGAGCAAAAGCAGGAGGTATTGTTGAAAATGCTGAGGTAAGGAAGCAAATGTATGTTTATTTATTAATGCCCTCAAGTTAGTGTTGACAAGAATAGATCCTGGGGTTTCTATGTCAATGTCCTCAGCTTTGGTCCATTTCAAGTGTCCTGTGATAAACAAGCAAGAGCATTAATTCACTGCAGATTGGGGAAAACATGCACATGTACGTACACATATATCTACATATTGAACATATTCAATAATACATCTAATGGGGTCACTTTTAAAAGTGACATTTCAGAAAGAACTCTCCAAAGCTCCTTTGCGGTTTTATCCTCTCTTACTTGTATTTTATTTTCATAATGTATACTTCACTCAATACCATCTATATATTTTAGTCAAAGTAGTATCATGTCAAGACAAAGAAGTATTTTAATTATGGTCTTCCAATTAAGCAAAATTTTAAAAACTTTGGGAGCATAAATGCTAACAACTACAATTTTTTATGGACTCTATAAGACCATAGATCAATAATAATAATACTAAGAGTTCTGTTAATTTTAACAGAGGCATTGATAGCTAGCTCAGAGTTGTGTGATTTCCCATATATCAGGCTGACCACTACGCACTGGATTAGTTCAAAAGATTCCTACTCGGGGTATTTTGAGAGCAATAATTTAAAAAGCAATCCTTTATAAAAATATTAGTTTCAAGGTCTAAAATACCAACAAACTTCGAAGGATAATTCTACAACTCAAGGTACACTGAGCTTCAACAGAAGGCTCTGACAACTCAAAATTACGACATACAAGAAGATAATCCACTCTAACAAACAGCCAATTGAGGCATCAAAGAGAAGAATTACTTTCAGTTACTTGAGTTAAGAGAACACCTTGAATGTGAGCTGTTTTAATAGAGTATATTTTAAATCAAGGGTTAGCAAATTATGGCCCATGAGCTATATCCAATCCAAATTCTGTTCTGGTAAATAAAGTTTTACTGGAACATAGTAAATGCCCAGTTGTTTAGCAACTGCCTAGGTGTGCCTCTGCACTACAATACAGGGTTGAATAGTTATGCCAGAAATTGCATGACCTATATTTACTATTCAGCCCTTGGCAAAAAAAAAAAAAAAAAAAAAAAATTGCCAACTCTTGTTTTAAATAATTAGTGACAAAAGACAGAATAAAAGTCATTATTAGTAAACAGGGAACTATGATGAAAGAATGAGCAGCTCTGAAACAGAACCAGACAGAACACCTAGAAATGAAAATTTAGTTTTTAAACCAAAAAAAAGTAATGGACACAGAAGAGAAAAGAATTATTAACTAAAACACAGAGTTGATGAAAATATCTAGAATGCAGCATAAAAAATGACAGGTCCAAATAGGATAGTGAAGAAATATGGGGAATGGCATAAGCAGTCAGAATGAACATCGATGGGAGATTCAAAACAGCAGATGGAGGGTAAGCAGTATTTGAAGAGCTAATGACTCATATTTTTAGAACTGAAAAAATTATGAGTTCTTGGATAACGCAATATACCAAATCTCAAGAAGGACAAATACCCACTTTCAACGGATGTGTTGAAATTACAAAGCATCAAAAACAAAAAGAGTATCTTACAACAACTTTTTAGAAAAACAGATTACATCCAGAGGGATGATAATAAGACACAGAAATTTTATCAATGAATGATAGATAGCAGTAGAATATCTTCAAAGGATCAAGAGAATATAAGCATCAATCTAGATGATGGCAATGATATAGGAACATTTTCAGGATTGGGGAACCGAGGTGGCTCAGTCAAGCTTGATTTCAGCTCCGGTCATGATCTCAGGGTCTTGAGAATGAGCCCTAGTCAGGCTCCACAATCAATAGGGAGTCTGCTTGAGATTCTCTCTCTCCCCTCTGCTTGTCCTCTGTCTCTCTCTCAAATGAATAAAGAATCTTAAAAAAAAAAAAAAAGGAAACTCAATAGAGAATCTTGCTAAAATAATCATTAGTGGCTGTTCACAACAAATGAAGAAATTAAATCAAAGAAGAAATAAATGGATTACAGAAGCCATGGTCAACTAAGAGACTAATAGATCAGAGCGTGTCCAAGTAAATATTAGCTTTGAAGGATAATACTAAGACTAGTGAGAGTTAAATAAAAGAAATAAAGAGGAAATAAAATGGAAAATAATGCATGTAAGATGGGACAGCTGACTGAAAGGAGAGTGCTATACAAAGCCCGGTCTGATTTGGGAAGGAGAGATTTAGACTAGTTCTTTGCTTGGTTAAAGCTCTACAGGTGACCATTAGAAGCAACAAGAAAGAGTGATATTTCCAAATAAGTGCATGGAAGGAAATCTCAATGCATCAAATGGAAGGAATAAAGGCAGGGAGAAAAATTAAAAATTAAGTCAAAAAAATAAAAATAAATGGGTTTTCATACTAGATTTAAAAAGAAATACAATCCAGCCACATGCTGCTTACAAGAAATAAACTTAAAAATCATAAGGAATGGATGAAAATGAAATAAACATGTAGTAGGCTGAGACTCAAAACAACAAAATAATATAACAATATTAACATCAGACAACATAAACAAAGGTAGAAAACCTTGTTGGGGATGATAAAGATCATAAAAGGATGAATTCACTAAGAAGATAAAATGACCTTAAATCTGCAATTCTTTAAGCAGCATATCATTCAAAAACTTGAAACTGAGAGAACTTAAAAGGGAAAGTGCCATTACATGATGCTAGTGGTAAGTCTTAACATCTTCTACCAGAAACTGAGACACCAGACAAAAAACTTGTCTTAATAAGAGAATTTTAACAACTCAATAATCATTGTTGAACCAATGAATTAAACATAAGGCACTGCACTGAGCTGTTAGAAAGCAATGTTTGTCATAACTCAAGGAGCAGTAAAACACACAAGAACTGACCAGCAAGTCTCTACAAATAATGATGAACAGTATTAAATTTCATCTAATTAGGTAGCAATAACACAAACACAGCAACTCTCCAATCCTCCCACATCTGTTGTATATTTAGACACTCAAAAGCACATTTCTAAGTATTTCATAAGCTAAAGAGAAGAAAATTTAATAGAAATTAGAAAATATTTGGATTCTAAATGACAATGCCAAAATTTGTGAAATGCAACTCAGTATAAAAGATAAAGTATATCTATTACACAGTAGGAAAAAATAATGAAAATTCAAGGATTAGTGTATGAATCAAGAAGTTAATAAATAAGAAAAATTTGGGAAAGGAGGAAGGATTATAAAAATAAGAGCATACATTCATGAAATAGAAAAGGACAATGAAGACCATCAACACCAAAAAAAGGGGTTTTTGTTTGTTTGTTTGTTTTGTATTAGACTAATGAAATAGATATACCTCTGGTAAGACTTGGTATAAATATAGAGGAATGAAAGGTAGGGACATAATTCTAGATATAGTATACATGGCACATAATGAAAAATGGATTTTAAGTGGCATAATAAAATACTATGACTTTATCCATATCTTTGAAGACCAACTATTTTCAGGTTTATAAATATTCAAATTTAATTTAAAATAGGAAACCTGAATAAATTTGCAGAAACTTAAAAAAATGGATAAACAGGAATCTTTCCCACTTCACATACATACAGAATATATAAGTTGCCCTAACAATGAGTTTTACCAGTTTGTTAAGGAACTCTCCCATTTTGTACATATTCTAGAGAATAGGTTTATAAAGAAATATTTCCGATTCACTTTTTCAAGTTAATATACCTTTATCTCAAAATAAGGACAAACAAGAACAGTATAAGAGGAAAAAAAATTATCTTCTCCCATTCCATGGGTTGCTTCTTAGTTTTGTAGACTTCTCAAGACATTAAAAATAAAGCTACCTTACAACCTAGCAATTGCACTACTAGGTATTTATCCCAAAGACACAGACACAGTGAAAAGAAGGGGCAGATCCACCCCAATGTTCATAGAAGCAATGTCCACAACAGCCAAACTGGAAGGAGCCAAGATGTCCTTCAACAGATGAATGGATAAAGATGTGGTCCATACACACAATGGAATAGGGTTACTCAGCCATTAGAAAGGATGAATACCCAGCATTTACATCCGCATGCATGGAACTGGAGAGGATTGTGCTAAGTGAAAGAAGTCAAGCAGAGAAAGAATTATTATATCATTTCACTCATATATGGAACAGTGCAGAAGACCACAGGGGAAGGGAGGGAAAACTGAATGGGAAGAAATCAGAGAGGGAGACAAACCACGAGTGACTCTGGATTCCAGGAAACAAACTGAGGGTTTTTTTGAAAGTAAGTGGGGGACGGTGTAAATGGGTGATAGGAATTGAGGAGGGCATGTGTGGTGATGAGCACTGGGTGTTATAAGCAACTAATGAATCACTCAACACTACATCAAAACTTAATGAAGTACTCTATACCTTGGTTAACGGAACATAACAAAAAACAAAGAAAGAAAAAGAAAAAATAGAAAAAAAATCACCAACCAATATGACACAAAAAAGTACAAAACTCGTATCATTAAAAAAAAAATCTAAAGCAAATCTGACAAACTCTAACATTTGTTTGGTCAAGGAGATAGGAACACAGGTGTCTTGCTTTATTAGTATCTGTATTTTTCTATATGTTTAAAGTATTTCCTAACTAAAAAAAAAAAAAAAAAAACATAAGGGGAGAAGAATTAGGGAGAAGCTTCTTTTCTCAGCAGTGGAGGCAAAGGCAAAACCTAGAGACAGAAATGTTGAGAAATATAGGAAAGAAATTTGTTTAATTCTCCTTTATGGCCTAAATAATCTCAAATAAAGGAGCTGAGGTCATTTACCAAGAGTTATTCTGACTGAGGAGGAGTGCTAGGGAAATAAGAAAATTGTAAGACTTTGAAAAATATATTGTAAGCAATGTGAAAAGCAGTACTTATGCTGTAGATTACTATTTAGTATGGTTCAAAATCTTTAAGAATATCATTGATAAAAGAAGATTCAGAGAGGCATATAATTTTTAATGACAAACCCAAAAGAAAATCTGTTTCAAAGATGTCCAACTAAACAATAACATGTTCCATAATTTTGGAACAAAGACAGAGCAGATGAACTTATTGCTAAATTTGTAGCCACACAGGGTGTTTAATCCCATTTTAATTATCCTTACACACTTACTCTTAATTGGCTTAAGAACAATCCAATTATATCTGATTGTCTTATCTCATTAGAGCTGGTACCTCATCTCCCTACAGCATTCAGAGGAAGAAAAAGATGTCATTTTAGTATCTAATTCCTGGATACCAGAGAGAATAAAGTAGCTGAAGTCCAGAGAAGGATCACTTGCCAAATTACCACAGTGAGAATCTATGCCATGCAAGAAGATACTAGGCTGACCTCATGATAAAAATCATGATAAAAATCATGGGGAATATTTCCAATCAAGGTCAGGGAAATTCTCTATTATTTTGACCCAAGGGACTTAAAGACCACCCATCTGAGAAGGCTGCAGACTTTGGTGTACTTGTTGACCAATGGGTAGGTAGTCTGTAAGCTTAAAGACTCCTATTTCAGGCACCTGGGTGGCTCAGTTGTTAAGCATCTGCCTCAGGCTCAGGTCATGATCCTAGCATCCTGGGATGGAGCCCGCATGGGGCTCCCTGCTCAGGGGGAGTCTGCTTCTCCCTCTCCCACTGCCCCCACTTGTGTTCTCTCTCTTGCTGTCTCTCTCTGTCAAATAAATGGATAAAAATCTTAAATAAAATAAAATAAAATAAAAGCTCCTATTTCCCAGAAGGGAACCCACAGAGGATTTATGCATAAAATACACAAACACAGAGACACAGACATAATACTCACCTGGAAGGAAGAAGCCCATGCAAGAGGCAGACCAGGGTCTTTTGTTACAAGAGGAACTACCCAAAGAAATACAAAAAGAGTTCAAAATGAAAGAATTCTTCATTGTCTCAAAGAAATTAGAGAGGAATGATTCTAAAAGAGCTCAGAGAAAAACAGACTTTAAAGATTCAGTCTAAGGGGAAAAAAATAATCATAGGACAAAAGCGAATCATCTACATGTGATTCAACATAGACTTCACAAATGAAGTGAATGAGTCTATAATGAGTCTATTGGGTAGTATTGAATGCATTAAAAAACAGCACTGAGGTTAAAGAACTATGGAGATAATGGTTACAAAACAGAACATAAGTGTTAGCAACCCTGATGTTTAAAAATAATAAAGCTAAGAAAAACATGGGGGTAGGAGTGTCTGTAATTGTGTTTATTCATACATCCTTTCTAATAGATTGTCCAATGTTGTAATGAGTATCAAAAATATCACTATTTCAGTTTTTCATATTTTAATACCTTTAGAGAGAATTTTAGATATGGATATATTTTGTGGCAATGTACAGAAATTTTATTTTTTTGGTTTTACTTTTTTATTATTCAGCTAAAATTAAACTTAGTACTTTCAATGAAAATGGTGAATACAGTTTTTCTAAGATGATCTCTGGCTATAGATATGCAATAAGAGATGTCGAATCACTTTTTTCCACCAGGTGACAATAAGCAAAGTCTGACTCAGAAGAGGGCCTTCACCTGACTCTGCTGGCACCCTGATCTCAGACCTTCAGCCTCCAGAAATGGAGTTAAGGTGGCAGAGTAGTAGAACCCTATGCTTGCCTCGTTCCTCCAACACAGCTAAAGAAATATTGGATCATTCTGAACACCCAAGAAATCAATCTGAGGACCAACAGAACAAGCTGCACAACTGGAAGGAGAGAAGAGGCCAAAGTGTGGAGCGTAGCAGGTATGGACATATGATCTAGGGAAGAAAAGGACTGTGTCTGCTGCAGAGGGGAGGAAGCCTTGATTGCAGAGAGAGAGGAGGGAGAGAGAGAGAGACTTCTGAGACAGCGAGCAAAGCACAGGGCCTCACACAAGGAAAACTCATCCCCAAATCCACTGACTGGAGAAACTAGGGGACTGATTGTGTTGAGTGTTTACAACCCATACAGCTTAAACCCTGGAGTTTTTGAGTTCTAGGCTATGGCTGTAGAGCCTGGTGGGTGTAAAGGTGATCCTGTGGAGGAGGGGGGTAGAGGCCTGGGAACAGATGGTACAGTCTGAGAATATACTGGGAGAAATTTTCTCCCTTCTTATAGTGCATCTAGGAGAAGTGGCTTTGCCTTTTGGGACAAAAGAGCCAGCAGGTGCCACTGCACTGTCCTATCCATTACCAGAAGCCCAATGGGGTTCTGGGGGCATCTAACTTGAACTCATGCTGCCCTTTACACTGTAAGCTCCTGTGCACTGGAGTGACCGCCCTTCTGGGACAACATGGCACAAGCCCCAGTGCAGCTAGACCCTCCCGAGAGGACCGCATGGGTCCACACTGCACTGGGTTCCGAAAGTTTGGAGTTTTAAAACAGCCAGTATGCCTGAGATCAAACACACATACACAGTAATGCCGGGCAAGCAGATGGCCCAGACCTAAAAGAAGCAAAGGCAGGAATCTGAGAGATGCCTCGGACACATGAGGAGAGACTTGTTGCTCTTCTGTGAGGGCTTCTTGGACAGCAGTAGGTGTCCCTCCGTGGGGACAAAGGAGAAGGCTGATGCCATTTTAACCCATCAACATGGGACAGACTTCACTGAACACCACAGCACCCACAGTGGAAGCTTGAGCCACTTACACCAAGCCTAACCTCACTGCACTCTGCAGGTGCTACTTTACTAGGGTGAGTCTGAGAGCCAGAGCAACAGGCACCTCCCCCACAAGACCAGCACACACCCCACCCCTGCCAAAGCACCAAGGCTACTGACCACAGGAGAGCTTCAGCTCCAGTGGAAATAGGATCAGGCCTCTTTTAACAAGCAGGCCCAGCGAACAGTGGGGTAAAACTTGCCATACCCTGGATAAGATCTAAACACTTCTCACTGCAGGCAAGTAGAAATTCTGCAGAGAACTGACCTGAGGGAAAGAGTAACCAAAACACAGCAGCATAATGCACACAGTATCCACCAGAAACACTTCCTGAAGTACCAGACTCTGGACAGTGTATGACCTCTTCTTAATAAAGTTATTGTTCTCAGGAGCAGGAAATATAACAGGCTTTCCTTACACGGAGAAGAAGACAGAGACCTAGACAAAATGCCAAGATAGAGGAATTCATCCTAAACAAAGGAAAAGGTCATGACCAGGAATCTTATTGAAACAGACATAAGTAATATGTCTGAACCAGAATTTAAAAAAAAAAATCACAAGGACACTAATTGGGCTTGAGAAAAACAGAAGACACCAGGAAGTCCTTCACTACAGAGATTAAAAACTAGTCAGTCCAAAAAATAAAAATAAAAATGCTATAACTGAAATGTGAAACTGATTGGATATAATGACTACAAGGATGGAAGAAACAGAAGAACAAATAAGTAATATAGAAGAAAAAAATATGGAAAATAATGAAGCTGAAAAGAATAGAGAAAGAAAAATAATGGGTCATGAATATAGACTTAGGGCACTCAGTGACTCCATAAAGCATAACACTCACATCATAGGAGTCCCAGAAGAAGAAAAGATGAGCAAAGGGGGCAGGAAGTTTATTGGAGAAAATTATAGTTAAAAACTTCCCTAAACTGGGGAAGGAAACAGACATCCAATTCCAGGAAGCACAGAGAATTCCCATCAAAATCAACAAAAGCAGGAAAACATCAAGATATATCACAGTAAAATTTGCTAAATATAAAGATAAGGAAAAAATGCTAAAAAACAATAAGAAATCCCTAACTGTATTCCAAAGGAAGACAAATAAGGTTAGCAGCAGATCTCTCCACAGAAACATGGCAGGCCAGAAGAGAGTGGCGTGATATAATCAATGTGCTGAATGGGGAAAATATGCCGCCAAGAATACTTCATCCAGCAAGGCTGTCATTCAGAATAGAAAGAGAGATAAAGAGCTTCCCAGACAAACAAAACCTAAAGGAGTTTGTGACCACTAAACCAGTCCTCCAAGAAATATTAAAGGGGATTTAGAGAGGAAAAGAAAGATCAAAAGCAACAAAGACTAGAAAATCACAGAGAAAATCTCCAGAAACAATGACTTAGCAGATAATACAATGGCACTAGGTTCACATGTATCAATAATTACTTTGATTGTAAATGGACTAAATGTTCCAAGCAAAAGATGAAGGGTATCAGAATGGATTTAAAAAAAAAAAAAAAAAAAAAAAAAAAAAGGACTCTTCCATATGCTTCCTACAAGGGGCTCATTTTTGACCTAAAGACACCTGCAGATAGAAAGTGATAGGATAGAGAACCATCTATCATGCTGATGGCCATCAAAAGAAAGCCACAGCAGCCACACTTACATCAAACAAACTAGATTTTAAACTAAAAATTGTAACAAATGATGAGAAGGGCACTATATCATAATAAAGGAGTCTCGCCAACAAGATGATCTAGGAATTGTACATATTTATGTCCCCAATGTGGAAGCACCTGAATATATAAGTCAATTAATAACAAACATAAAAAACTCATTAATATTAATACAATTTAATATCCTGCTTACAGCAATGGACAGATCATCTAAGTAGAAAATCAACTAGGAAACAATGCCTTTGAATGACATGCTGGACCAGATGGACTTCAAAGCTATATTCAGAACATTTCATCCTAAAAAAGCAGAATATATTCTTTTCGAGTGCACATGGGACAGTCTCCAGAAGAGATTACATACTGAGTCACAAATCAGGCCTCAACAAATACAAAAAGACTGAGATCATACCATACATATTTTCTGACCATAATGCTATGAAACTTGAAGTCAAACACAAGAAAAAAATTGGAAAGACCACAAATACATAGAGGCTAAAGAACATCCTACTAAGCAATGAATGGGTTAAACAGGAAGTTAAAGAAGAAATAAAAAAAAAATACATGGAAACAATTGAAAATGAAAGCAAAAATGGCCCCAAACCTTTAGAATGCAAGAAAAGTGGTCCTAAGAGGGAAGTATACAGCAATACAGGCCTACCTCAAGAAGGAAGAAAAGTCTCAAATACACACACTAACCTTACACCTAATGGAGCTAGAAAACAAACAGCAAATGAAACCTAAAGCCAGCAGAAGGGAAATAATAAAGATTGGAACAGAAATAAGTGATAGAAACAACAACAACAACAAAACTGAAACAGTAGAACAGATCAATGAAACTAGAAGCTGGTTTTTCAATTAATAAAATAGATAAATTCCTAGCAGATTTATAAGAAGAGAAAGGACCCAAATAAATAAAATTACAAATTGAAGAGGAGAGATTACAACCAACACCACAGAAATACAAACAAGTATTAAAGAATATTATGAAAAATTATATGCCAACAAATTGGGCAATCTGGAATAAATGAATAAATCCTTAGAAACATATCAACTACAAAAACTGAAACAGGAAGAAATAGGAAATTTGAACAGTAACCAGAAAAGAAATGAATCAGTAATAAAAAATCTCCCAACAAAGTCCATGACCAGGACCAGATGGCTTCCCAGAGGAATTCTACCAGACATTTAAAGAAAAATTAATACCTATTCTTCTCAAACTATTCCAAAAAAACAGAAATGGAAGGAAAACTTTCAAACTCATTCTACAAAGCCAGCATTACCTTCATTTCAAAACCAGAAGAGATCCCACTAAAAAGAATTACAGGCCAATATCCTTGATGAACATGAACGAAAATATTCTCAATAAGATACTAGCAAATCAAATTCAATAGTACATTAAAAGAATTATTCACCAAGATCAAGTGGGATTTATTCCTGGGCTCCACGGGTGGTTCAATATCTGCAAATCCATCAGCACGATACACCACATTAATAAAAGAAAGGATAATAACCATATGATCCTCTAAATAGATGCAGAAAAAGAATCTGACATGAAGCACCTCTTTATTCTTGATAAAAAACTCTCACCAAAGTAGAAACCAATAGAATATGCCTCAACATTATAAAAACCATATAAGAAAGACCCACAGCTAAAAATCACCTTCAATGGGAAAAAACTAAATGCTTTCTACTATGGTCAGGAATAACAGAGGGATGTTCCTGAGAGTTATACTGGGTAACTCTCATCATTGTTATTTAACATAGTACTGGAAGTCCTAGCCTCAGTACTCAGACAACACAAAGAAATAAAAGTCATACAAATTGGCAAGGAAGAAGTCACTTTTCACAGATGACATGATACTCTATGTAGAAAACCCAAAAGACTCCATCAAGGTGTACCTGGGTGGCTCAGTTGGTTAAGTGTCTGCCTTTGGCTCAGGTCCTGTGATCCAGCCTCACACTGGGCTCCCTCCTCAGTGGGGGAGTCTGCTTGTCCTTCTGCCCCTCTCCCCTCTCGCACTCTCTCTTTCAAATAATAAAATCTTCGAAAAAAAGACCACCCCCAAAATTGCTAGAACTGATACATTATTTCAGTCAATTCAAAGGTTACAAAATCAACATACAAAAATCTGTAGAATCTCTATACACCAATAATGAAGCAGCAGAAAGTGAAATTGAGGAATTGATCCCATTTACAATTGTACACAAAACAAAAAGATACTGAGGAATAAATCTAAACAAAGAGGTAAAAGATTTGTACTTAAAAAGTCTAGGGGCTCAGTGGGTTAAAGCCTTTGCCTTCGGCTCAGGTCATGGTCTCAGGGTTCTGGGATCGAGCCCTACATTGGGCTCTCTGCTCAGCGGGGAGCCTGCTTCCTCCTCTCTCCCTGCCTGCCTCTCTTGTAATCTCTGTCTATCAAATAAATAAACTATTTTAAAAAGTCTAATGCTATATAAGTGTTCAATAGAAACTAAGTGTTCTATAACACTTATGAAAGAAATTGAAGATGACACAAATAAATGGAAAAACATTCCATGCTCATGGATTAGAAGAAAAAATATCATTAAAATGTCTATATTACCCAAAGCAGTATAGACATTTAATGCTATACTATGCTACACTAATGTTATACTATACACTAAATGTAATCCCTATGAAAATACTACCAGCATTTTTAACAGAACAATCCATCCTAAAATTTGAATGGAATCACGAAAGACCCTGAATAGCCAAAACCATCTTGAAAAAGAAAAGCAAAGCTGGAAGCATCAATATTCCAGACATCAAGCTCTATTACAAAGCTGTAGCCATCATGACAGTACAGTACTGGCACAAAAACATATTCATAGATCAATGGAACAGAATAGAAATCCCAGAAATGGACTCACAAGTATAATGTCAACTAATGTTTGACAAAACAGGAAAGACGATCCAATGGGAAAAAAGTCCCTTCAACAAATGATGTTGGGAAAACTGAACAGCCAAAGGCAGAAGAATGAAAGTGGACCACTTTCTTACACCACATACAAAAATAAATTCAAAGTGGATGAAGACTTAACTGTGAGACAGGAAACCATCAACATCATAGAGAAGAACACAGGCAGCAACCTCTTTGACAGCAGCTGTAGCTGATGGGGTACCCTCTTTACACTGTTTGTGGAAAAGCAAACTGGTACAGCCACTATGGAAAGCAGTATGGAGGTTCCTCAAAAGTTAAAAATAGAACTACCCTATGACCCAGCAATTGCACCGATAGGAATTTACCCAAAGGATACAAAAATACTGATTCAAAGGGGCATGTGAATCCGATGTTTACAGCAGCATT
The DNA here is from genome assembly GCF_030435805.1 of Mustela lutreola. NCBI lineage: Eukaryota > Metazoa > Chordata > Mammalia > Carnivora > Mustelidae > Mustela > Mustela lutreola. Next base: position 38,458,834 of record NC_081300.1, read on the forward strand.
ATCAACAGCCAAAAAATGGGAAGAGCCCAAATGTCAATCAAATGATGAATGGATAAAGAAGTGGTACGGATACATAATGGACTATTACTCAGTTATCTAAAAGAATGAAATTTTGCCATTTGCCATGACACAGATGGAGCAGAGTCATTATGTTAAGCAAAATAATTTAGTCAGTGAAATACAAATACCATATGATTTGATTCATATGTCGAATTTCAGAAACAAAAAGGATGAACATAAGGAAAAGAAAAAAGTGTGTGGGGGGGCAAACCACAAGAGACTCTTACCTACGGAGAACAAACTGATGGTTCCTGGAGGGCAGGTAGGCAGGGGGATGGGCTAGATGGGTGAGGGTATTAAGAAGGGCCCTTCTTGTGATGAGCACTGAGAGTTATATGCACATGATTATAAAAAAAGATGTCAAATCATGTTTATATAACACTGTGCAAATTATTTTGGATGATAGGATTTAGGGACATTATTCGAATTTTATTTTAATTTTCCTTCATTGATTTATTTTAAAAGTCTGTAACATTTTATGAAACCAGCAAAATTGTAAGTCTTCACTACAAAAAGATTAAACCAATAAAATACACTGGAATGAATCCTAGGAGTTGGGCTCAGTAAAGACTTTTATCAAAAACCTCTCAGAGATAATCCATTAGAAGACTAGATTTGTTTAACAAGTACTTTTTAAACTCCTACTGTGTGATCATGTAGGAAGAAGCATAATTAAAAACTGGTTTAGGTTAATGACCCCCAGTTGAAGGAACTTATATTTCAGTTAGGGGAAAATGTGAGAAATTAATACAAAACAAGTAGAAGGAGAGAATATAATTAAGCTTTTTTTTTTTCAATGTTTACAACCCATCCTCTAAGTGCCCTAAGACCGTGGGATGATAATGTAGCCAGGGTTAGCACAGAAAGCTCCATAGGGGAAGTTTTAAATGAGTTCCATCTTTTGCTCAGGCCAGGAGAGAGGCTATGAAACAACTGATGAGGCAAGAAAACTCGTACTTCAAACCCAATTTTCAGCTGTCACCAACCTTTCATCTCACCAGCTGCGGTTTCTACTGCCTGATTACTTGGTGATCTAATATTTCCTATGATACTAATTTGCAAGCCCTCTGACAATAAAAGAGCCCAGTAGATATTGTTAGCATTTGTTTGTATGCTTATCAGAACAGTGTTTCTACTATGTATGATGTAAAAATGGGTGACAGACCTATTTTTATTTTAATATCATTAGAGAAACAGTCTTTAGACCCATTATTTTATTCAATGGCACCCACTCACTCTGTTACCATGTCTATTCAATCAGAGAGCCACTCAGAAAAATAGGCTCATAATTTTCATACGTAAGCCTGGACAAAAACAACCAAACCAAAGAAAATAAACAAAACAAAAACCTATGTTAGAAGTAACGGGTTCCCATGCTTAGTGATAGATTTCTCGTAAAAGTTTCAAGATCACCATCAGAAGGACTAGAATGATTGAGGGAAACAAATCTTCAATAAATTTTTAAGAAAGAATTATTTATTTATTTTACAGAGAGAGAGAAAGAGAGAGCAAATGAGGAGAGGCCAGAGGGAGAGACTCTTCAAGCTGACTTCCCGCTGAGTGCATGGCCCTGAGATCATGACCTGAGCTGAAACCAAGAGTTGGACGCTTACCCAGCTAAGCCACCCAGGCGCCCCCAGTAATTTTTTACTGTGTGTTCCTCACCCTCTCCAGGGAAGCTGGCATGTGAAGGGACCTGAAGGAGGTTTGTAGTGCATTCTTCCAGCAGTTTCCCCAGGGAAGCACCCCAGGCCCTTGGCTACAATGCATGAGGTTCCAGACCCAAGTGAAATCTCTACCTGAATAAAGTGAGTAGCCTGCAATTTGACTGAGAATTGCCATAGACCAAAAGGAAGCACTTGGAGGACAACGAGAAGTATTTTATATCCTGTTAGGGAAATCTCACAGTAAGGATGACAATTTAGACTTACACCCTAACCTCTGATTTTTACTGCATTTAGTTTCAGTGTTACCAATGTCAGTTAAAAAAGATTCCACCATTTGTTTTGTTTCAGAATGATTTCAACAGGTTAGGAGTTCTATACAGGGACCTCTACCTAGAGAAGGCAATGATGGCTCAGAGCACATTTCTAAAACTGTATGAATTAAAATATCTGACCCTGATGGGGTGAATGCCAGGGAGAAACAGCCCTCCCTGTCTGGCTGGCTACTGGGTGTTAGCTGGTTCATCTTTCTTTGCTGTGTCTGCTGCTATACAAGAATGACCCTTCCTAGGAGCACAGGACCATTTTTATTCAAGGATGTGTAAGCATGCTGAAACTTACAGGATGTCTCATTCATCCAAACTTACCCCCTCAGCTACCTAAACACAATGCATTCACAACTCATTCAGCTCTTACTAAACGAGAGGGACATAATGGGTGCAGGGAGGACCTCAAAGACAGACAGGAAGGTCACTGTACCCAAGGAATTACCAACTTAATGGCAAAGACGGGAGAGCAAAATGTAAATAAATATGCCTCAAGGAATCTTAAATACCATTCTGATTTGAAAATGCTTCACAGTATTGAGATTCTTTTACTCTGTAAGATTCATAAGGTCACAGAACATCAAAAACCGTACTTTCTAAAAGATATATGGGGTGTTGTCTAGAAATGGTTACATTTAAGACTCTTTTTTTCATTTCATTTTTCCATTTTTTTTCGCTTTTTATTTTACAGTGCTGGGCCTCTACTGAACGCTACCTAAGCACCACGGACTTCCTCGGTGCAGAATAAGTCACTCCCCCTGTTGCTTGCTACTTGGGCATCAGTCCCATTGCTTCCCGGTAATCACCTTCAGCTTCTCTTGGCAGTTTTTTTTTTTTTTTTTTTTAAACTTAATGGACTTATTTTAAGTCACATCTTCCTCCATCTGCCTGATTTTACAGGATAGACAGGAAATCTTAGAGTTGCTAGCTCGCCCTTCTCCATGTAACTAGAGAACCTGCATTTTAACGAATGTGGTGGACTCGTCACGTGACAGAGGGTCTACTGCTCCTCTGTGATGTCTGCAGGTCCATACTGAGGGCTGGATGACGTGACATTCAGAACCCCAAGGTAATCGTCTACACTTCAGGGCTAGCTATACCCTGACTAGTGTCTTCGCCATGTCAGTTACAGAAAACTTCCCTGACACCCTCTGGGCTTCAATTTCTTCAGCTGAAAAATGAAAGTAACTCTACTGTACATAATTGTAGCAGTACTAAATGAGATAATTTATCTCAAAAGGCATAGACCACTGCATTAAATATGGGCAGTAAATATGATATCACTTCTACATCCCTTCATTAAAGTAGCTTCATTATTCCTTTACTTTGCAGTCTCTTTTTTCTCTTAAAAGTTTAGGTTAAAATGAACACAGTGGTCTCCTTTATCAACTTTTTAATTTGCTAACAAGTCAGCTGAAATAATCTGACAATACAATTTTTAACATGTTAGATAGTTATTGCCACGCAGGGCTTCTAGGTTACGGTGGTTAGAAGACAAGAGCTTTTGACTAAAGACCTGAATACCTGGCAGGATCCGGAGGAATAATACACACTCTTCTTGACTCCCAATCCTGAAGTTAGCCAAGTAATTACATAAGGAGGCCCCTGTGCCTTGAATTTTTTTTTAAACTCATGATATGGCATTGATTTTACTGACGTTGGTAGTAGGTCATTTTTAACTGAAGGTCACTGACTTTTAAATTACTTAGGGTATCATAACATGGCATTTTTTAGTACATTCTTTACATATCACTTTCCCATTATAGTTTTCTATTTTAGAAGCTACTCCTATTAAAGTACTTACTTTTCAACCCCCAAAAGACTAGGAAAAAACATAATAACATATATATAAGTGAGGTTATATAAAACACACATTCATGCATTTTGGGCTACACAAAATATTATAAAATTATTTAGCTTTGGAAATAATGCAAAAGAGGTAATTATGCTACCCACTAAGAATATAAAACAAATATAAATTCTGCTTTCCTAAAGAGATCTTATCTAAGGATATATAAATCCTATTCAAAGACTTTTTATTGAAAGCATGCTCCCAGGGTTTAGCAAAATTCCTGGTATACAATAGGCAATCAGTAAACTTTTATATATAGTATATAGTAAACCTTTACTATATACATAGAGAGAGACAGAGGGAGAGAGAAAGAGAGATAGAGAGGGAGAAATTAAGTAAAACTCTCACTTGAATTTTATAAACAGATGAACTGCATATAAGAATTACCCTCAGTTGCCAAGAAAGTAAGTGGCAGAACCAATAATAAAGTTCAGGTCAGTGATTTTGAGTTTCTACCAACCATTTTACAAAATGTTACAATGATCCAGTCATTATCATGACCCTTCCTTGGGGGTGGACCAGATGAGAGAGAGATGTGAAGCCATTAGGTCCAGACATCCAGCAAGGCAGGTTCCGGAGAGAACTACAATGTTCAGCTCTGGACAGGTTTATTTTTGTCTCTAATTCTCATGTTCCGCTTTCGTTGAATGCTGCTGTTGAGTTACTGAGGCAAATGACCAGGAAGGAAATCGGCAGAAGAAAACCTGGTGCTGACTTGCAGGACCCGGGGACTGTGCCTCCTATACTTCTCGGCAATTTTACACTATTCTTCCGACAAGCACTACTGAATATTTCAAGCAGCACAGATAAAAAGCAAAGCAGAGCAGCTTTACGGCAATAGACCCCAGTGACAATGTCCTTGATGGCTGAATGAACTCTTTCCCAAAAGTTGCATTTTTTTTCCTCCAATACAGTATATTCTGATAAACTGAAGCCCAGTTGCAGCAACAAAATATGGCACAGTAGATAAAACCATGACTTGGCAGATCATTTCTTGACTACACTGATCACTTTAAATCTCCTATCTGTACCCAATAATATCACTTATAAATTCAGCAGTATGCTTAAGCCCAATCTGTTGGAACTGTATTTTCTTATTTGGTATCTTTTTTGGTTTGGATAAACTGGAAAGACTGTTAAGTTTCCCTGTTTAACCATTAAAAAAATGTTCTAAGAATTTTCCATCATTTCATTGAAAAAGATATAAATCTCTAAAATGTGAAATGACATAGTCTATTGAACACTCACCCAAACCAGACTTTTTTAATCGTTTTAAGTGCTGACTTGTTTGTTTTCCAGTGGGAGATTTCTGCCCATGTTTCATTTCTTTATCTGAACTGTCTGCTTCACCATTTTTAGATTCGGATCCTAAAAAAGGAAATAGTTATTATGTCATTATCTTCCTCTTGCTGTCCTTGAAAAGAAAAAATCTAAAATTATTTCAAAAACCATAGATATAATCTTCTTTTCTATAAGTTAATTCACTACCTTTGGCCACAATCTGATTCCTCTGCTGGATATAAAGAGAAAAGCCCAATAAATCAATCAAACAGAACAAAAAGCAAGAACAGATGGCCTAATAGTGAAGTCAAAAACACTTTCACTGATCTGATAGCTTTTAAAAGAAACACTCAGATCCTTTGTAAAAACACACGGATAAGCTTCGACAATTCTACACCATTTAGAGATGATGCAAGATGGAGACAGAAACATGAAGGAAGAGGAGAAGCTTGAAGACCAGGAGAGATCATACCTTTCTAAATAACTTAACATTGAAATAGGACCAGAAAATGCAAACATCAATCTGTAATAAATAGAATGGTACACGGCTGATAAAGTGACAGAAGGTAAATTAGAAGAAAAGGTCAGGGTTGCACTGAGGTGAGAAGAATGTTCCCAGAACACAGAAACTAATAAAGGATGGCTGATTTTTGCAGCAGAAGACTGAAAAACAAATTCACACTCACGGAAGAACTGCTTTTGATGGCACTACACATCAGCATGTGGTCCACCATTAAAGTTCAACATTCAAACAAAAGCCAAAGCAACAACAACAAAAAAATCCACGGAGCAGTACCACACATTTCCTTACACCTATTGACATTAGCAAATGAAGTCCTTTGATGATGAGCGCGCTGGTGCCTTTTATTCTCTTGAGAGCGAAATGCCCTATTAGTTTGGACTCACTGAAAGAGTCAAAAGTATATAAAAAGAAATTTAAACTGAAACCTCAAGTAGAAATATTATTCGGTTGCAGAGAAAAGTCGTGACATCTCTCTCAGTGAAGAAGTCTCCTCCGGGAAGAAACTGGCCAAGCATACAGTATTTTAGCTCTTTACCTGAAGGCGAATCCGACTGCTCATCAGACACCTTTAATGGTGTCAAAACAACACGAGGAACAGTCTTGTTTACCATCATTGAGACTCCATTTCTTCTCTTCTGCTGCTGCCTCAAAGCCTACAAAACATGATAATAAAATGTAACGTAAAAATATAGCCAACATGATTTCTCCTAATTGAATTAAATGATCCATTCACCCATCATTAGATACAACCTCTTAAGAGACTTAAATTCCACAGAGTCACTAATTTGTCCTGATTCTCAATAGTCATCTTCATGTCATTTTCCCTCAAAAGCAGATGGTCGGGCTTTGGCAAAGGGCAGCTACCTGAGCCCATTTTGAGTCTAATTCTGAAAACAAAGCAGCGCTTACAGGTCTGTTCTACCTTAGCCCTGTGGCCTGGGAGCCCATGCAACTTGAAACCATGACTCCCAAGTGAAAGAAATGTAAAATAAATGTTTCGAGACCGGGATAAAAATAGATGTGTCTGCACTTCTCTTGCAGGTGCGTCCTCTCCAGTGCACTGCTCGGTCAATCAAGTTAACACCGAGTGTCGTCAGTATGTACGGCAGGTAAGGACTACGGTATTGACGCACTCGCTCAGCCGTGGGGAGCGCTGCACAGAATCACTGAACATGGCAGGAATCATTTATTTCTGTGAAGGGAATCAGTCCTAATCTTGGAAACCTTGCAGCACTTGGCTTCTGTCTGCTTGACTTTGGGCATTAACCTTCAGAACACGAACATGACGGTGTTCTGGCAAATCCAGGAAGGAAGAAAAAAAAAATGGAGACGAGAATAAATCTCTGCAAATGGGAATGCTTTGTGTTTCATAAATGAAACAACCACGGTGATGATAATGTAATAAAAGACATTTAAAAGTTCTGAAATACAGCTTATCCGGTGGATCGCTTTACACAGAAAATTACCTGTAATAAAAAGGGTCTTCAGCACGTGAAACTGAAGAGACATTAAATTCACAGTTACAGGGATGCTAAAACTCCTCGGAAGGTTAAAAGGCTGACCACAGACAGCCTCAGACATTTTTATTCCTGGCTTCTGTGTCATTTCGACCAATTTTATAACAACTCAGTTAGCTGATTAATGTTCTTCGACTAGAAGTTGTCATAACCGCCTAAAATACTGCCTTGCCCGTTTATCCCCTGCTGTCAGAAACACTGTCATTTTATTTGCAAAGGGTATTAGTTGAATGTCCAACTTGTAGATCCTAAGATTTAGCAATCAAATAATTATAGAAGTAAAAAATTAAATGCCATTTAGATGCGAGAAGGCCTATTCAGATGAGATTTAGAATTGGATGGAAAAGCGGATGGCTTGGGAAATCCATTACAAATGATACTGTTAGCTAAGGATAACACAAGCGACTTCCCTTCAGTTCTGACATCTGCTGAGCTTTTATAAAGTAGCAGGCACTGGGTGGGGGACAAGGGTTACAAAAATGAGCAAAATGCCCTCCTCCTCGCCTTCAGCTTGCTGTCAATAATGTATTTGATGAGCACATGTGTGCTATCAAATATTTAAGACATTTACCCTTTCTTTCCTCCAGGTGTACACAACTGCATTAAATCTCCACAGCCCGGTGAAGAGCTCAGAGCACTTTATAGACATTAACCCATCAGTCCAACAATAAAACACAACGAGGCAACACGGTGCCTTATATTACAATTAAGTCCATTTTTGCCCACTCTGTAAGACAATAAAACTTGCACAAAGAATGATTAACTTTTAGGAGTCTATGCGTCATGCTCATCAACCTCTTCCCTTGGCAATCCAAGTGGGTATTTTAAAAGCATTCATTTTATGTTAGGGTGGGTAGGTACATATTTGAAAATACTGGTTAAGAAAAAAAGTGGTAAAATAACAAAGGGCCTACCTAGAACCTGGAATCATAAAGATGACAAGTCTTTTTATAGTACTTGTGGTAAATAATTATTAAAGTGATAAAAATTCTGTCCTCAACTTTTATAGCTGAAAGGACTGTCCTATAGACAAATTAGTAGTTGGACAGAAAGAAACCATGACAGAGATGAGATAATAATAATAATAATAATATGAGGCATCTGGGTGGCTTAGTGGGTTCAGGCCTCCCCCTTTGGCTCAGGTCATGACTCAGGGTCCTGGGATTGAGTCCTGCATCGGGCTCTCTCCTCAACAGGGAGCCTGCCTTACCCTCTCTCTCTCTGCCTGCCTCTGCCTACTTGTGATCTCTGTAAAATAAATAAATAAAATCTTTAAAATAATAATAATAATAATAGTAATAATGGCAACAACAACCCATAGCATCAAGGTGGAGCCAAGGTAGTGGTAGAGGAATACTAATCAATATAGAGACCATTCAATGATAGTTTTCTAAATATGTATTTCCTGCTCAGAAACTTGGACAAGTTCTAAATATAGTATTTATTTATTTATTTAAAGATTTTATTTATTTATTTGACAGAGAGAGATCAAAAGTAGGCAGAGGCAGGCAGAGAGAGAGAGAAGAGGAAGCAGGCTACCCGCTGAGCAGAGAGCCCCATGTGGGGCTTGATCCCAGAACCCTGGGATCATGATCTGAGCCGAAGGCAGAGGCTTTAACCCACTGAGCCACCCAGGCACCCCTAAATACAGTATTTTTTTAAATGCTGAAATGAAGCAATGTATCCATAGGAGACCAAAACTAAATGTCCACCATATAAAATAATTGTCTTAAGTGTATTTAAAATATGCATACCTTTCTGTTTTACTTCTGAAAAAAACATGCATTCTATTTGACCCTGAATAACATTTCTAGGGGCATACAGCAAAAGCTGGGAGGTTGTTTTTTTCCCTGTGAGGCTAGTCAGAGCAGTTCAAGTAGAGAGCTGCTCGGCAAACCTGGGGAGCATCCCAGGCCAGTTATCAAAAGGGGCATCTCGATTCCAGTTACTGATCCACAGTCACTCCAGGCTAACCTGCGGATTCCAGTTCACTTCCCAGAAAGCAGGATTTATCTGACTCTGGAGACAAGGGACAGCTTCCAAGCAGATCAGAATGTGGGTGGAGGTGGAGAAAACAATGCACAGGAGCTCAGCTGTCTGGGGCAGAGTGGGCTCCACACAAAACTCTGGCACCTGCCGTGTGCGTGAGGTGGGCAGTACAGCGGCCCATGCATTATAGTGATTCCTGTTCTCTTGCTGGAGGGTGTTCCTCCTGCAAGTAAAGAAGCTAACTGTCCATGGGGTTTTGGGTTGTCTAACTCGATTTCTGCAACGAGGTACACATCAGTCGCTTGAACATATGCTGCAGGTCTCCTTACGATCCCCTGAGAAATGGGCAATGTTTTTCTGGACACTGGGGTGAGACAGTGAAAAAGGGGGAGGCTGAAGTAAGTGAGAAAAGCATACACCCCATGAGGGGAGGCAGTTAGTACTCAAGAGATGCAACACAATCGGATTTTAAGGCGATTTTTCCTGTTTTTAAACAAAGTACCAAGCAAAACAAAGATGACTCTGAGCTAAATTCAGCCTGAGGGCACCAATCTCTGAGATCTTCTACACACCATTCCCAATGCTCCTCACCTCCCCAAATAAATGGGTCTGACCACTGCCCAACAAGTGTTAAAACCCCCCTCTTCTAATGTGCTGATCTGCAGAAGATTGGGGACCGGTGCAGAGGCATCTTAATAACTGTGTGAGGTGATGGGTAAGGGCAAGGTTGCAGAGTCAGAGAAAGAAGGAACTAAGCAGCTGAGCATGCTGGGTAAATTACTTGGCTAAAATCTCCCTATGAAACAAATACAATAGTGTTCAATAGTGTTGGTAAGATATTTTAAATAGGAGATCCATAGAACAGTACTTAATACTATTTGTAGCATATAGGAAATATACAATAAACGTTACTTCTTATATAAATGATCCATTCTGCAATGAGTGCGTTTTTTTGAGGACTTACTCTGTTGTAGTACACTGCAGATCCATGGCAACGAACAAGACCAAAAAAAAAAATTGTTTTATTTTACATTTTAGCAAAAGACTGACAAGGAACCACATAAAATAAGCACAATAATTTTACACACATACAAGCACTAAGAAAATTATGCCAAGACGAGGAGGTAGAGTAACTGGGGTGAGAAGAAAAATCTCTCGAGAGGTAACAGTGGAGACAAAACCCAAATGACAAAGAACTGGCCACGTGACAACAGTAGAATCTCCAGTCAGGGAAAGAGACAGTACTCAGACCTCTATCAGGAAAGGTCTTTGGTGGTTCAAGGAATAAATAGCTGGGGTAGCTCGGAAGGAGGACTAGGAAGATTACAGAAATGGAAAAGAATTCCCTGAAATGACTGCCATGGGTTTATTAGGAACAGGAGATTTATGTTCAAAGCAAAGGCAGCTCTACAAGCCCGGTCTTCCCCCCGGGCACACTCTAGCACTTGTGCCCCCAAGACACCACAGAGGCCCAGCAAAGAGAAAGCACAGTGTGTCTTCCACCAAAAGAGCATCCTTCGCCTTCATTTTCAGGCTCCACTGCATGAAGTATGTTGCATCTCACACCCTGGACAGGTTTCTTAATAGTTCTGAGCATTTGGAGCAATTTAGGGAACGGGGTCCTGGAACACTCTGGCTCAGAGCCTCTGCCTGAATTCTCTTCCGTGCGTGCAGCGCTCTTCCCTCAGACAACCGCATGGCTCACCTCCTCATACACTTGACACTTGACTCATGGCCTTAGCCCATTTGGGCTGCTCTATCAAAATACCCCAGGCTGGGTAACCTGTAAAGCACAGAAATTCATTCTCCACAGTCTGGAGGGTAGAGGCCTCGATTACAGTGCCAGTGTGATCGTGACAGGCCCCCTCTGGATTGCGGGCTTCTCTCTCGCTGCACCCTCACACGGCAGGCAGGGGCCAGGGAGCTCCGGTGGGGTGTCTTTGTAAGGACACGGATTCCATATATGAGGCTCCAATGCTGTAACTTAGGCACCTCCCAAAGAGCCCATCTCCCAATACCACTACACTGAACCTTAGGATTCCAATATATGAATTTGAGGGGACATAAACCTTCAAATAACACACTCTTTACTGCTTTTCCCACCATATTCTCTATTCCCACCACCCACTCTAATTTATTTCCCCCTATGGAAAATATATTATACTGTGTAATGTCATTTTCCCTTCCCTTCCCCAACCCAGGATATAGACTCTGAAAGGCAGGGATTGTCATCATTTTTATGTTTTTTATGTTCACTAACATATCCCCAAGTGCCCAGAAGATTACCTGGGCTACACCAGGTGTCCAATAAATAAAAGATAAATAAAAATTTATAAAGATAAATAAAAATTCTTAGAAATAATTTTAATAAAAATAGAAAAGCCCTCTTCTCTCTTTAAAATAGGTAAGTGGTTTACTCAAAAGGCAGAAATCAGCATGAAACAATCAAGAAATAACTTTATTCTCCTAATATTGCCTTACAATTTCTGACCAATTTCCCTTTCTCATTTCTGGACAATATTTTACTAGAACACATAGCTTCTTGGGTCGCCTCCAAGTATTTATACAGTCTCATTTTCAGGCTTAAAGATATGAGGTCTAATATGAAGCCTTCTTTCTGCTCTCCCCAGGCTACACATAAGTCTCCGCTCAAAAAACTTCATTAGCAAAGAGATTCCTGATTTTACTCATCCTCCATTTCCTTCTTCTTTTTCTAGGTGCCCCAGGATCAGAGTTAAATGCAAGTTAAGACAAGGAGAAAAAGAGGTCAAAGTTGTCTCACCTATTGCTATCATAGTCACAACATCACAATCTTTGGGAGGCAGAAGGCCAGCTGCTAGTTTTGTATGGTGTATGTTATCTAGTTATACAATGATGTTAACCATATATCTATTATCTACTTACAACTTTATATATAGTTATTATCTAGTTATAACTATTTAGAGAGTATATATCATGTATATGTTTGTGTGTGTGTGTGTGTGTGTGTGTGTGTGTGTGTGTATGCCTCCTAACAGTGTGTGAGACAACAGGTTTCCTTCCTGGGAAAAATTCCCCCCTTCTCTAGTGTTTCTCTCTGAGTCTTCCTCTCACTGAGACTATACTTCCCTTCACTAAGATAGAGAAGATGTAGCAGAGCTCTATCCAGTTTTATAAAATCCATTTAATTAATGCTCCTTCAAATGACTTGAGCTATTTTCTATATTAGCTGTTGGGGGACGGTCCAGGGCCATCTGGCGTCTCTCACTAAGTCCTCTGATATTGTGTCTAGCACTCTCTTTACAATAGGTATACTTCTACCCCACTGTCCTCAGCTTGGAGCTTTAGCTAAAATTCCAGAAGAACAAGAAAATTCCTGTTTGACATTATATATTACAAATAATAGAAGTTAAATGCAAGTTAACATTATTTAAATTTGGATATCCCACAGCCTGGAAAATATAAAGCCATGATTAGATTAAGAAAATAAGACTAGGAGGGTCACTTTAATTTTTTTTAAGATTTTATTTATTTATTTGAGCTAGAGAGAGAGCACAAGCAGGGGCAGTGGTAGGCAGAGGGAGAAGCAGGCTCCCTGATGAGCAAGGAGCTCAATGCGGGGCTCAATCCCAGGACCCTGGGATCATGACCCAAACCAAAGGCAGACGCTTAACCAACTGAGCCACCAAAGCATCCCTAGAAGTGTCGCTTTAGCTGGTCGTGGGAGGTTTGCTCTGCATAAGGCTACCCTGAAAGAGGATATTTTATTGTGTTGTGACAAATTATGAGAGGTGGTTTTTTCTATTACACACCAAAAGTCTCAATTAGCTAGAGGTGGCCCTTTGCTCAATCTGTAACATGGTTTTATTCTGACACTGACATTACATCAATAAGACTTACTGTATTCGTCTAGATTCATTTGAGGGGGCATATGCTTTCCAAGACTTAGCTCTAGTTTGGAATGTTAATGGGATATCTTATTGAACAATTTTAAATCCTATAATTTCAAAAAGATATCCAAATTGGCAATGAAGAAGTCAAACTCTCTCTATTCGCAGATGACATGATTCTTTATATAGAAAACCCAAAAGACTCCACCAACAGTGGAGCAACGTGGCAGGATACAAAGTCAATCTGCAGAAATCAGTGGCTTTCTTATACACTAACAATGAAAATACAGAAAGGGAAATTAGAGAATCAATTCCATTTACTATAGCACCAAGAACCATAAGATACCTGGGAATAAACCTAACCAAAGAGGTAAAGGATCTGTACTTGAGGAACTACAGAACACTCATGAAAGAAATTGAAGAAGACGCAAAAAGATGGAAGACCATTCCATGCTCTTGGATTGGAAGAATAAACATTGTTAAAATGTCTATACTGCCCAGAGCAATCTATACTTTTAATGCCATTCCGATCAAAATTCCACTGGTATTCTTCAAAGAGCTGGAGCAAATAATCCAAAAATTTGTATGGAATCAGAAGAGACCCCAAATCGCTAAGGAAATGTTGAAAAACAAAAATAAAACTGGGGGCATCACGTTACCTGATTTCAAGCTTTATTACAAAGCTGTGATCACCAAGACAGCATGGTACTGGCATAAAAACAGACACATAGACCAGTGGAACAGAGTACAGAGCCCAGATATGGACCCTCAACTCTATGGTCAATTAATCTTTGACAAAACAGGAAAAAATATACAGTGGAAAAAAGACAGTCTCTTCAATAAATGGTGCTGGGAAAACTGGGCAGCTATATGTAGAAGAATGAAACTCGACCATAAGTAAGTTTATCTTTGTCATATTTGCAAATGACAGTACAGACAAAAGGTTGATATCCAGGATCTGTAATGAACTCCTCAAACTCAACATACACAAAACAGGCAATCATATCAAAAAATGGGCAGAAGATATGAACAGACACTTCTCCAATCAAGACATACAAATGGCTACCAGACACATGAAAAAATATTCATCATCACTAGCCATCAGGGAGATTCAAATTAAAACCACACTGAGACCAGTTAGAATGGCCAAAATTAACAAGACAGGAAACAACATGTGTTGGAGGGGATGTGGAGAAAGGGGAACCTCTTACACTGTTGGTGGGAATGCAAGTTGGTGCAGCCTCTTTGGAGAGCAGTGTGGAGATTCCTCAAGAAATTAAAAATAGAACTTCCCTATGACCCTGCAATTGCACTACTGGGTATTTATCCCAAAGATACAGATGTTGTGAAAAGAAGGGCCATCTGTACCCCAAGGTTTATAGCAGCAATGGCCACGGTCGCCAAACTATGGAAAGAACCAAGATGTCCTCCAATGGACGAATTTTTAAGGAAAATGTGGTCCATATACACTATGGAGTATTATGCCTCCATCAGAAAGGATGAATACCCAACTTTTGTAGCAACATGGATGGGACTGGAAAAGATTATGCTGAGTGAAATAAGTCAAGCAGAGAAAGTCAATTATCATACGGTTTCACTTATTTGTGGAGCATAACAAATATCATGGAGGACAAGGGGTGTTAAGAGAGGAGAAGGGAGTTGGGGTAAATTGGAAGGGGAGGTGAATCATGAGAGACTATGGACTCTGAAAAACAACCTGAGGGGTTTGAAGTGGCGGGGGGGTGGGAGGTTGGGGTACCATGTGGTGGGTATTATAGAGGACACGGATTGCATGGAGCACTGGATGTGGTGAAAAAATAATGAATACTGTTATGCTGAAAATAAATAAATTTAAAGAAAAATAATAAATCCTATAATTTCAAATCCAGAAAGAAATGCCATCAAAACTTAAATCAGGGTGTCTGGATGGTTCAGTGGGTTGAACCTCTGACTTGCTCAGGTCATGATGTCAGGGTCCTGGGATCCAGCCTATATTGGGCTCCCTTCTCAGCAGGAAATCTGTTTCTCCCTCTCCCCCTGCCCCTCCCCACCTTATGCGAGTGCCAGTTCTCTCTCTCTCAGATAAACAAATAAAATCTTTAAAAACAAAACAACTTAAACAAGAAGAAGGCAAGTGTAAATGCAGTCTACTGTGAAGGAATGTACCTTTAAGCTGCTCACGTCTGTAATGTCCAACACGACCAAACCCCACAGAGAACATGGTACTAACCAAGCTTAATACTTCCAGGTGTTATTCAGTATGAAAGAAATTTATAGGCTTAAACTTGGAAATAAACTTATTTTTTAAAGGAAATATAAAACAGAGCTAAACCAGTCAGGGAAAAGTAAAGATCCTATCATGAATCAGTTATAATTCTGGCTTTAAGCAAAAATAAAGAAATCAAAAGATGAGGGCTGAGCATGCTTTTCTCTAGACATGTATTGTGATAGTCTCTTACAAAAAGAAACAATAACAAAAAAAGTCAACCCTTTAGATATGCATTTTATTTTTTCAACAGAAAGCTTGTCAGATAACTCTAAAAAAATTGGAATGGTTTCTCATTTCTACTCTAATGAAAAATAAAATAAAACCTAAAATCACAGGCCATTTGTGTTAACTTGGAATTTGCATAAACAAGTAATGCCTGTTTTATTGTAATAGGAAAACAACACTAACAATGTAACTTAAGAATGCACTGAATGCAATATGCCCTTCACTGAAAAATCTGAGAATATCGCATGCTGTGAATGCTAAAATAGTTAGAAATACACACATAGAAAACAGTTGGCTGAGTCAGGCACTACCAACTTGCACTGTTGCTCTCAGGCTAAATGTCAACACTCATGTTCAAGAAACTGCTATCGTGCAACATAACCTTTGGAATTTCATGGTATTGGTCAAATATATAAAGCTAAAGCAAAATACCAACACCATATCTGCTTTGTGATAAGAGAAGAGGGCAAAATACCTGCAACTTTATGAATAAATTCTACCACCCTAAATAAATAACGAAGTCGAATGAAACAACAGCAACAACATAGAAAGGTTCTGTTCTACACCATGTTACATCCCATCGTCACAGAACTCATCCGTCCCTAATCTTTCATTTAATTCTGCTGTTTAAAAACTTCCAAAATTTAATATTTCTTAATCCTTCCTCTTTAAAATTCAAAATCTAATCATTCCGTATTTTTTAGGATCATTATAACTAAAATAACAAGGCGGAAAGAAGTCAGGGAACAAGGTAATAATCAGCAAGCTGCTACTCTCCAGAGGCCTCAGAATGTGTTTATTTGGAATACGCATATTCAGAAAAAAAAAAATCTACCACAATAACAATATATTATTCATGCAACTATGTCTAACATAGGATGTTAACTAACATTTTGATGATCAGAAGGTAAAATAGGATACATAGGATGTTAACTAACATAGGATGTTAACTAACGTTTTGATGATCAGAAGCAATGAAAATATTCTATGTCAGTAGTCAAGGGACATTCTAGCCTCCATGTTGCCTAGACTGTAGTTACACTGCAATCAGCAGTATTGCCGAGTAAAAGGACCCACTCTCTATGCAACATAATTTGGGGGTTATGGAGGCCTCAGATCTGAGAAATTATGTCTGGCTTATTTTGCCTGAGGGTTTATTTTATTATTATTATTATTATTATTATTATTATTATTTTATTTACTTTTTTTTTTTTTTTTACTACATTTATGCTTATAAAGCTACTGGGTTTGTTTCTCTTTTTTCCCACCTACCTCTTTCTTTTTTTTTTCTCACCATAACTCCACCTACTTTTTTTTCTCACCATAACTCCACCTACTTTTTTTTCTCACCATAGCTCCACCTACTTTTTTTTCTCACCATAGCTCCACCTACTTCTTTCTAAGAATGTATACTGGCCTATGGACAGCCAAACTACTAAAGGCCGACTGACCCTGAATACACTTCCAGCAAAACGATAAGAGCTGCATAATTGATATATTTTTGAGTGTCTGCCAGTAATGTGTGCTGAAACTGAACATACACAAGTCTGTGTTCAAAAATAATATTCTTAATGATGATGATGTATTGCTTTTCTTACGTTATACAAATGCTGAAGAATGTAAATTTCTAGAGATAATGTAAAAAATTCACCTATCATATTATAGACCATATGCTAAAAGGCAGTATCAGTTAAGAGGGAAGAATCTGAAACTATGATTCTGGGTTCAAGCATCATCTCCAAAATGTACTCGCTGAACAACTGTGGGCAAGTCATCTAAATTCTCTGGGCCTTCTTTCCCTCACTTGAAAAATGGGAATACTCGTACATACATTAAAGGATTTCTATGCGGATCAAATGACACAGTATATATAAAATACAGAGCATAATGTGTAGAGTTCCGAAAAGTAAATGTCAGCTAATGTAATTGTCATTAGGCTCATTTGGCCGGCCCTACATTCATAAGATGATTTATACGTGCATACATACACACAAAACTTATATTTACGAATAGAGTACACATACATATGTGTGTACACGTATGTATATATATATATATATATACACTTACATAGAATTCTACATGGTCATAGCCATTCAACTACGCAAAAGAAAAGAAAGCTGCAGATTTGCTGAGGCTGCTACAATTTAAAATGCCTCATGTTCAGTCAATTTTTGAAATGCTGTCTTAAGAAACTCAGCAATTACAGGGAAGCTAGGCAAAATTCTGCAAGAGCAGCTTTTTTTTCTAATGAATTTCCAATACAAATTTGATTATTAATCAAACATTAGCATATCTGCTACATATTGTGCCATCTTCCCACAGTAGCTAATTTGCTATTTGGTTATACAATATGAAGTTTTAAGAAATTACTACACAGCTCTTCCGGGACATTAAGAAGCTTATAGGACAGGTTTCTTACAAAGAGGCTTAGACCCTAAGCAAGCAAGTGGCACTTTCCATGAACACATGCTCTGCAACAGCACAAAAATACTAACTCAAAGTTGTGAAATAAGTTAGTCATTATGAAAAATGTTCAAATGATATGAAACCAAAATGGAGAAAGTAAAAAATAGTGAGACATGACAAGACCTAGATCTGAATTTTTATCTTTATGTTTACATACAGGAATATTTCATGATGTAGACATTTTCTAAATCACTGCCCTTCAGAAGTATGACTTTCATTTATGACTGCATCTATGTTTTTTAAATGCTACGAGTACCGGTATCCAGCTTTATATCCTTCGTTCTCTCCTGGGTCATATTTTATTAACTGCATTCCATTTGCCACCTGAATAAGCCTTTTCCTGGACTTCCCTACTGTCATCCATCCTTTATTTCGTCAATTAAAAAGGGATCTCAACACTGAATTCAATTTTGTTCTTCGGTCTAAAACATCATACAAGATATAATGGCAAGCTCATCAAAGATTATTTGATGTAACAATAATTACCTTATACATAATACCAATGAAAGGAAATACTGCAATTTCAATAATTAATACAGAATAGAAAAGTAATGTAATTCAGTACAAAAATGTTGAGTTTCTTTCCTAAGTTTCCTTGTTTGAAGTAGGGGAGAAGGTAGGGACTGTCTAGGAAACTGGATAGGATATTAAGAAGCTTTACAGGTTAGTGAGACTTAAAAAAAATTAATTTTTTAAAAACATTTCTCCTCTTCCTTGTTATAAATACAGCATGAGAATGGTACTTCTATTCCTAGACTTGGTCAAGGTCTGCAGGAGATGTGAGGGAGGGGTCTGTCATAGAAAGAACAAAATAAATATGGAAGCGGAAGGCAGTTAAACAGGGGAAAATCATGAATTTTCACATGAACGGTCACATACATAAGCTTTCCACTTATGGAGCACATTACCATCACACAGTGTCCCCATCTAAGCACAGCATCGTCTCCTCCTCATCCACGCCCAGTTCGGAATGTGCTGGTGCAGCAGCAATAGCTAACGTCTACTGAGTGGCTATCAGGGGTCAGGGTTGCTCATTCTACCATGTGCTTTCGACGTCTCACCTCACAGACTTCTCTTGGATTGTTCCCATGTGAAAGGTGCTATTATCTCCCACATTCTCTAGACATGAAATTGGAGATTCAGAGGAGAGAAGTGTCTTGCCCAGAGTTGCAGGAATTCGAACCTGGGTGTTTCAGAACCTAGAAGCCAATCTTGCAACCATTCCCTCCCATCATCACCTTGGCGCAAGGACACAGAGATCAAGACCACGTAGGTTGTATCAAGATGATATTGCATGATTAACCTCCGTTCAGCACCAAACGCTCAATGGTAGACATTCTTGATAAAAGTAAGCCACAACTACTCTCTTTCCTAGTCATAACTTGATGCGTCTCAGTCACAAGGAAGAAATTATGGGTTTATTTTTTATATCAACTATTAGTTAAGCACGAGACCACAGAGACAGTATTTTCAAGATATGCAATGCATTTACGAATCCAAAATGTTTACTATAAACCTCACACAAGAAAATCGTAATATAAGTTTTCATGGCTCTAAGAACATTTTCCCTCTTCTATTTTACATCAAAGTTCTCAGCCAAGCCTCTCCTAGTTTTTCGCCTGGAGTAAAATTAGTGTATGAATAGAATTCAAGTAGTTGAATTCAGGACATCTCTGTTGCTCTCTGGCTGCTATGTTCCTGCAGATTTTACCTTCTCCACCTCACACCCATTACTTTAAGGAGGTCGAACAAAGAACGAATGGCAGCTCTCTTACCTGTTTCAGAGCCTTTTTGGTGTGTTGCTGAAAGGAAGACGCTAACTTGCTTTGCACCGCTGTGTTCGTGAGGCTTGAATCTCGAGTGGAAGATGCTTCATCGTTTACCTGCTTCGCACAAACTAGAAACAGAGAGAGATAATGATATTACTAATTTGAATTCCTTTTTTTATATCCACTGTAATTAACTCACTTGGAGCTTCTCTCCAATTGAAAATGGATACCTAAAATAAAGCCAAATACCACAGTGACAAGAAGAATATCTACATTTGAGAGAACAGATCACTTAATAACTGTGTGGTCACAGTTACACGTAACCTCTCTACACCCTGTGTCCTTACCCACTAATTGATGTTAATTCCTATCCCATAGGGCTATTGTGTGGACATAAAAAAGAGCATAATATCTGCCTTAAGACTTGGGAGTCAGTAGATACTTTCCAAATCTGAATATGCAGATTAAGCAACGCACAGTCTTTTGAAGAAACAATGTAAATTCATGAAATTGTGTTTCAAATCTACCAACGGCCCTGGTGCTCTTCCATTTAACAGCCCTCCTTCTATAGACTGCCTTGCCTACTGGGACATGTTTGTCTTGTCCTATGGGCCAAGTCATCTATCACGGAGAAGGAAAAATAAAAGCCAAGATGCTGTGAGTCAATTTAAGGTAATTATTTTCAAGAACATCATGCTTTCTGCAGAGAATCATATAATCTGCCTACTTTTACCAGAATCAAATTTTCCTGTTGCCTATCCTACAGAGGACATTTTCTACAAAAAGCTGTTTTTTAGACGAACCAATGTCTCACTGGCATGGGTGACAAGGGCCCACATTCACCCATGGCTCTGTGGAACCTGGGTTATGGCCAGCACTCATCTTTTGCCCTCAAACTGTCCACCAGAGAGAAGAGGCTGGACTCTGGCCACAGAGAGATGCAGGCCCTCTTCTGTGCACACCAGAGGGGAAGGTGTTATTTGGAAAATCAAAGTCAGGAAGTACTGTGATTGGGGGCAGAATGGAGGCAGATGTCAAAGGCAGGAGGCAAGCGGGTTAGATGGAAAAAAATAACTTGAGAACATATTGGAAAAGCTCAAAATATGACTTTTTAAGGGTACCAGGGTTAACACTAATCCAAGAAAATTTTTGAAGGAACAGTAACTTGAGAAGATTCTGACCTGAGCTTTAGAGGCAGGTGGAGGAGTAAAAATTATTCTAGTCAGAAATGGAAGCACATGCACGTGCACAGTGTTGCGAACACTCAAGCTGCTTTAGATAGACTCAAGCACATGTTGCCTAGAAATAAAAATGCAGCTCATGAAGGAGAATGTTGGGGGAAAAGAGTCAAGTTTTGTTTTAAGATAAAGTAATCAAGTTACTGAGGACCAAACAAAAGGAACAAGTTTCAGACAGTAATTGTTAGTTATTAATGCCAAGCGCTTTACATATGTGATTTCATTTCATCCCTGCCACATCGTTGCTGCTTCCTTGCAAGACATTATGGTACTGTCTCTGTTTTGGAGAGAGAAAACTAGAGCTCAGAAAGGCTCAACAGCTTGCCAACCGCAACAAAGTCAACAAAATAGCAGAGCTGGGAGTCAGGGCCAGACCCATAATTTTGCACTTAAAATATTTGTCCTCAAAGCCCAGAACTGATGCAGAAAATTCAGTGTCTAAAGAAGTTCAATTTGGTTGCATCCCGAAAGTACTGAAATGGGAAGTTGATAAGGGCAGAGAGACCAAGTCATTTAACCACAGACATGAAAAAATTAAGAACTATTAGTGACAGTGATTGGCCCAGGAAATACTTCGGTTGAAGAAGCCAAAGGGTTTGCCCATGGACAGACTCAGAGAAGTCCCTGCATTAATGACCAGGTGACTTGTTTCTATTTGATACCATATGATACTTTTCCTGAAAACAGTCTAAACGTTGTCGTTAAGAAATTGTCACACTGCTCTCATGGACTATGGCTCCTAGGCTTTTCTCCTTGCAATGATCACTACAGTAAATTATAATACTCGGCCAAGTCTTACTCATCAAGAAATAGCAGAAATTAACTATCGGTTTATAGTTCAAAGATAAATTTACTTTTACATGATTACATCGATGGCCTTTTTAATGTTCTGAAGTCTCTATGAAGTGAGACAAACTAAGGAACTGAGAGGAAGGTCACAGAGGGGACAACTGATTCCAGTTGGATGGACCTATATGTGGCAACAGAAGCCCAGCCAGAAGCAAAGTTATTTTATTACTTCACATTCTTGGAGTAGTATTTCCACCTCGAATATGGAAACTTACTGGTTAGTTAAAAAGGAGAGCCAAACGCCACCCGTGGATTTTAGGGAACCTGGGGAAAATAGCAGAATAGTTCTGCACACTGGACATCTAAACAGATTTACCGAATTGCTTAGGAAGTGCTTTTATTCATAAGTCTTGCAAAGGTAAACTCTGGTGAAGCAGGATCCAAAAACAACAGATGCTGAATTGGTCTGTATATAATGAAAGCCTCATCCCCCTGCACTCATCTGACTGCGACAATAAATGGTACAGTCAGCCCTCCTTCCAGAGCACAAGAGATATCTTAGAACTTGCTCTACTTCCCTCTGATTTAGGAAGCCACGTGGCATCACGATACCTGTTTAGCTATCAGAGGATATAATGCATACTTCATTTAAATTCACCATTCCACCAAGTTAATAGTGATTCATATGCATTTAGTGTTTCCAAAAGGAAGATTTGGTTCTATTTAAGCCCAGAACTTCAGGTGGAGGGGAGGACAATAAAATCAAACAGCATCCAGCAGTCCTATGAAGTTGTCTTCTGAAGATGATTCATTTTTCTTTAAATTAAACCTCTATTTTGCTGTATCTTACATTCCATCCAATGCTCAAGTGAAGCATCATGAGAATTCCTTCCTCCATAGTCAATTGCCTTCCTGATTCCCTCTTTGGAGCTTGGTCCTATTTCCCTGAATCAAACCATTTTTCCCACATTCTTCCTTTCTTCTTTTTTTTTTTTTTTAAGATTTATTTATTTGATGGAGATCATAAGCAGGCAGAGAGGCAGGCAGAGGGGGGGGGAAGCAGGCTCCCCACTGAGCAGAGAGCCCAATGGAGGGTTCTATCCCAGGACACTGAGACCATGACCTGAGCCGAAGGGAGAGGCTTAACTCACTGAGACACCCAGGCACCTCCCAAATTATTTATTTCTGATCAAATATTTATGGAACTTTTACAAAAAGTAAATGTAATAGAAAATGAAATCTACAAATGAGTGCTCCTTTGGGTTAAAAAAAACCCAAATATCTTATTTTTAAGGAAAAAGTCAAGAGATAATTAAATGCACAATCCATAGGCTCCAAACAGTGCACCTGCGTGTGACGTGTACATGCACATGGCAGGTGTGTGTGTGTACCTGTGCTGACAAAAATGGACCCTTAACACGGGTGTATGAATGATTTTATTCATTCTTTTGCCATGTATATGATGAGGGCAGCTGAACAGAAGAACATCAAGTAGCTGGACTGTGGAGGTTCATGCAGCTTCATATTCTGACAAAACACACGTTTTTCACTTTTACTTTGTTCTTGCAGCTTTCTTAATAACAGATGTGATAAATAAATAATGCAGAGATCATTTTAAACACTTGCCTGAATATTTACAGAAGGGACTGGGTTTGGCCTCTGAAATACAAGCCAAAGAAAAATCAATGTTAAGGAAAGGACCAAGGGAAATCCCCCGTATGTAAAATTACAACAGAAACGAGGAAACTGAAGAATTAGGA
This sequence comes from Mustela lutreola, assembly GCF_030435805.1. NCBI lineage: Eukaryota > Metazoa > Chordata > Mammalia > Carnivora > Mustelidae > Mustela > Mustela lutreola. Next base: position 38,482,434 of record NC_081300.1, read on the forward strand.
CAGATGTTTTATCCAATAAATATCATACACTGACAGGCAGCTTAGAAAATGATATCTTTTTGGCATTCAAACAAGATGGTTTTTGTTGTTGTTGTTGTTGTTGTTGTTTTTCTAACTTCACTGGCACGATTACAAAACGAATGCCAGGATTTATACCTCAAAACCCCACAAGACTGCCTGCCCTTTCTGTAGGTGGACAAAATGAAGACAAGGAAAGGTTTTTTTTAAAAAAGGTACAGAAATGTTATTTCTGCCTACATTTTGCTTGGCTGCCAAAACTAGGCAAAGCCAAAGACACAGTTAAAGGCTAATCTGCTTGTTGTAAATTCAGATAGGTAATGAGGTTCTTAGTATTTGCTGCTCAACTACCTCCATGCTCACTCACACTCAGACTCCCAAACCTCCCAGCCCAAATATTCTATTTGGAAGCCTCAGGAGCAGAGAGAGATGGAAGATTCCTCGTCATCATGAGATAGTCCTGAAGGCTAGAGAACCTGGTGACTGCCGGCAAGACTGGATTTCTGACTCGCAGAGTCTCCATGCTCTCCCCCTCTTCCCCTCATTCATTCACCCTTCAGCTTCAAAGGTCAAACTAGAAAATATGGGTTAGAGCTCATATTTTTTAAAGTTGAATGACAGAAGCTTTGGGCACTACTCCCCCCAATGTAATTACTAATCCATTAACAAGTGTACAAGAGGGCTTTGACCTTTAAACCAAGACACAAAGAAGGGAGAAATTAGAACGCAGCCTTGACTTTGTCTCTCTCTCATCTTAAGTCTTGTTTGCCTCCTCAACTCCCATCGTCTCTGATCCAACCAACCAAGAACCTGCTGTGTTTCCTGAACACAGTGACTTGCTGTATTTATTGTACTCACTCCGACTGTCCCTCATCCAAATACCCTTCTCCATTTCTTTGCCTGGAGAATTCATCTTGGTATAGCAACCTGGAACAGCTTCCCCCAAAGCCTTCCTGACTATGCCCAGCTCTGAGGTAGACTCACTCCTCCCCTTGCCTAGTTTCCTTGGAACCTAGTAATGTATTCGGGGCACTCTCTACAAACGATGCTTCTCTGCCTCTCACTACCCAAAAGTCCAGCCACTCAGGGACTTACACATTGTTGCAAAGATAGTTGCAGAGCAGTTGATCTATAAATGTTTATTAAGCAAAACTGTCAAATTTGATTTTAATGAAATTTATCTAAAGTGTCTATTTTTAATGTCAATATTCAATTACTGATTTTTAGTTAAGAATTCATGGAAGGGGGGGCACCTGGGTGGCTCAGTGGATTAAGCCTCTGCCATTGGCTCAGGTCATGGTCTCAGGGTCCTGGGATCGAGCCCTGCATGCATCGGGCTCTCTGCTCAGTGGGGAGCCTGCTTCCCCCTCCCTCTCTGCCTGCTGCTCTGTCTGCTTGCGCTCTCTCTCTCTCTCTCTCTCTGTCAAATAAATAAATAAAATCTTAAAAAAAAAAAAAGAATTCATGGAAGGGGAAGACAGCAAAGCAGAGTTCAGTTATTATGGAAAAGCATACATAAAAAGTGAATTTCTTTTCTATCTTATGAAACTTTTTAAAAATCATCCTAAAATCAATTAGGGAAAATATGAAAACCAAATAACAAAACATCCTACGCATATCGGTGGAAAGTCACATGACCTGCCATGCACTGCAAATAAACTTCCTTCTGCCATCCTGACTTGTTGCCTTATTTTAAGAGTAAAGTCACAGTTTGGGGCTTTTCCATAGTAAAATAAAAATAATTTGAAAGCCAAAATGAGAAATCACAATGCTTATTTGAAATGGCAGGAGCTATGTGAGGGCAGAACCACACCGCAGACCAGGATCTGCACACAACAGAGTCCCTGCAACAACGATATTAATTGCTGTATGTCCCACTAAACCACATGATATAAGTAACAGGCTATCAGAGGTAACTGATATTCCCAGGTCTAATCCAGGCAGGCAGAACAACCTTTGATCCATTTCATTTCTATCAGTTCTCCCTCCAATTACTCCCTTTCAATTTTCTGATCAAACTAGATGCTATCAAAATAGTTCTCTGTAGAAATAATCCTGACATTCGCTATAGGCTTAATATAGTTTTTATAAACAACAGATATAAATTGAAGAACACAGAGTGTATTAGGGATAACGCTGTGCACAGTTAGAGTTCAATCACATTTTAAAAGAGAAACGAGTCTTAGAGGAAGCTTATTTATTTATGAATCATTCATTTAGTTGCAAAACTTTTGCTGAGCACCTCTGTGCCAAACACTGTATCGAATGCTGGAGGACAACAGCGAATAAAACCCAAGACCTATAAAGCTTTTTTTAATGTATTTTTTTCTAGGAACTGTGGTATAGAACTATTAATTCTATCTGAGGAAAACCAAGTGTGTGAAAACCTACTAATGATAATTAAAATTTGTTCTGAAAGATCAACAAGCGCATAATTCAAAATATGATGGCAAATAATCAAAGAAGCTTATATTTGGATTGTGTCCACTTTATGTATCATACTTACATTGAAATTGCTCATATCAGATGTTCTGGATATACATAGTAACAAAATACATGCCAAAAACTGTTAAAAATGACTTAATGAGGACCAGGCAAACCCCATCTGACCCCAAAAATCTTTCCTGGACTCCATTTCTCTCAGAGGAAAGGTAGTTCCTTAATCCTTTTTGGATCCAGACTAAGGAGAACTACCTTCTCTAAAAGCATTCCTTATTCCAAGATAGGTACAGATACTGGAATTTAAACAACTTCCCTCATTCCAACAGACAACATTCAAAGCATATGAGATTCCAAGAAAGGCCAGAGAAACACTGGAATTAAAATAATGTAAATAGCAATTATCCCCTAAGAAACTTTCAAAGGAGAAACTGTCTAAACATTTTACCTATTGATACTCGATAATATTTAGAATATCATCTGCTAATAAAATATAGCTAAAATAACTTAAAATTTTATTGTATGTTATATCCAGCTTTATTAGCCCAATAAAGCCCTCTTCTTAGGCAGAAGAGGTTTGCAGAAAAGGGAGCAAATAAAATAAGAGGAATGGCTAATCAGATGATAATTATACTAGCAATTTCTATCAATAAGAACATGATCCTAAACAAGATGTAATCAGGCTGATATCAGAGGCTACAAGTGATGCTCATCCAGTATCACAGAAGTGAATGGACTGAAGTTTTATTGCAGGAGACCCAATGGTTCGCAGACACTTTGGTTTTCCCTGGACAGGACATAGAAGCTCCCAAGTTAACTAGGAAGAACATTTGTACACCGAGGGTACAGCTGTAGGAATCCCTCCTACAGGCACTCAATTTATCGCCGGAGCCATTGAGTTACACTAATATCTCTGGGTATCCATAAAAAATATCCCTTCAAACTCAGAAAAGAGAAACTCAAGCCAGAAATATCAGTATTTAATAGGAAAAGCATACCCTACAGGTACCAGATCTGTAGGTCCATCTACAGCCTACAGATGTGTCGGAACAGATTCCTCTGTCAGAATTATGGACAGCAGTGACACGATGAACTGCTTGCACGGGGCAGAACAGTGGAAGCTATTTCTGTTATGCTGCACAATACCTATGATCTTCTACACTGCATTACATTCCTGAAACATCTACACAGAAATACAGCAATCCACTCAGAAAACCAGAAACAGCAAGAAGCAAGCAAGAAGAGTATCATTAAAAGGTTGGTACAAGGTCAAGGGTGAACGCTTCCTCCACTTGTGGGCATCACCACTAAGTACTTTATCCTCTGACACATAAAAGACAACTCTAGTATATAATAAAAGGGAGTTAGATAAGGTACTGAGGTGGTTGGTTAACTGAGAAATGGCTATATGCTGTCGCTTTTAAAAGGAGAGAACGGGTTATCTGGCACCAATGAAAAAAGTACTTTACTTTTTGAAGAATGGGTGATTTGTTCATATATTCTGATTATAAACTAATAAATCAAACAGAAAGCTGGCTAGTTAAGATGAGTTAACTGAGGGAAATCTTTAATTCTGGTTTATTTGAGAGGAAGTTTTCTTTTATTATGAAATCACACTCTTTGCAATCTTTATCTCGATATTATGAAATGTTTCAGAGCTCAAGAAAAAAAGGGAAAAGTACACTCAAATGGGTCACTTTATCTTCATTTTGAAACTTTCTTTTCTTCCGTGACCTAGGCTATTAAAACTGACCAAAATCCATTTATACAAGAACAAAGTTCACAGTTCAAGGGGAAGTATGTAAGAAAAAGAGGTCCCTAATGGGTAAAAGAAACGGAAAATAGTAAACGGAAAATTTATGAAAGAGCTGGGATAAGTCATTTGAAGAAGTTAAGATGAAGGGGTGGTATCTAGATGATGCCCAGCTGTTCCTCATCATCAGACGGGGGGGCGGGGGGGGGGGAGAAAATTAGTTTAATTAAATGCACGTAAAGATTTCAGCATAAGGAAAACATTCTTGACTATAAAGGTTATCAAAACACAGAGACAAATATAAAGGAGCCTGAGATTCCTATCTCTCTGGACATTTACTATTAGAATATTATCTAGCTAAATTGACTGGCTTAAGTCAAATGCTGGCTTGGGGTCCAGCCCACATGAACTTGAAGTCCCTCGTACTTCTCATGAATGCTGTGGGCTGGGTTGAAAGAAGGGAGAAAAAGGAAAGAGTGGGCAGAGGAGGTCTGATATCCTGCTAATGGTCATTTCTGACTATGAAGAGTATTCTCTTTCCTCCATATTTTCTTCCATGTGTAACTAAAACAATATAATTTTCACATACTTAAGTTTCTCTAGGCCACCAATGTAGAACAGGTGTCTCCATGAGCTAACAAAGCTGTTAAGGAAAAAGAAATGTTAAAGCAAAGACAAATTAGCTTAACCTAAGAAAATCAGGGGACCGGTCCAATCGCTGAAATAATCCCCTTCCCTCATGGGCAAGATTCTAAGGAGTGGCTGGCAGGTAGAAGTTCATTCCGAACAGCCAGATGAAGGCACAGATTCCATCCTAAGTACCATCACGTGGGGGCAACCACAGACTAGCAACTGAAAAAACCCCAGCCCAACAAGACAGATACCACCACAAGAAAAGAAACACCAAAGAGGTTACCAACATCCTCCAAAGTTACTCGAAACGCTGTCGTCACAACTCCACAGTCCCCTTGTATTCTTTTCCCTGATCCCTTCTATAAAATTGCCACTGATAAACTGTCAGTGTGACTACTCCCTGAGGGCACGTAAACCTTCATTAGTACACTTCTCACTTCCTCCAGGAGGCTCCTCATCTGCATGTAATTGATGTCTCAACAGAGATCCTATCCACACACTTTAGGCCATCTTAAAGCACTTTTCACTTCTGAAAAAAGACCCCTTAAACTGCGGCCTCCGAGCCAATGAAAACAAAGAGTGAGCTGAATAATGTTTCATTAAGTTAACACAACCCTGCCAAGAATCATAGGATCAGAAACCCACTTATAAAGCTGGCCATAAAGAATAATGAAAAAGGACCATATAAAATTCTTCAAATGTTAGAATCATTATTTACCCTAGGATCTAAGGACTAAAATATAGGATATATGTTCTCTATAATTTTTTTCCCTAAATAGAGACTTTTAAAATACTAATTCCCCTGCTAGAATACTGCTTCCTCCCTGAAAGCCATTAGGGTTAATAACAAGCAGAACCTTTTTTGATCTCTGTGGATGAAAATTGTACATTCTCTAGTTTCCTTATTTTAATAAGTAGGATGGTCGCTTTTGATTTTAAACTTGTAATATAAATCAGGGCCATGGAAAGAGAAATTCATTTTTTTTCTTGTTAATAACAATTTATAAATAGAAGGTGAAGAGGGTGAAGACTATCTAGTGATGCCATCATTTCATATAAAATATGTATGGGTTTTGCAGCCAGGAATGCACTGTAAGTCAACTTAATATGTGTGAGCAAACTCATGATATACCAATGTATTATGCTCGGAAAACAACTCCGACACAAATATACCCATAGATCTCTGACTAAAATAGCCCATAAAATTCAAAATATTTTCTTTGGGTGACAGAGATCTATACTTATATTGGCATAAATGGTTATGGGTTGTCAACAGAGATATATCAAGTGATTCACCTAAATCACTCTTCAGTCTCCAGAGCTAAAATCTGTGACATCTAAAGAGTTTACTTTCTGGAGTTTGTATGTCTAATTCTTATTAACTTGAGAAACTCTTTGGTAGGAGTCAAAGAAACATACACAAAACTATAGCTCTGTGTGTCTTGCAAATCCTATAATCAATAATATGTCACTTCCCCCACACTGTAAAACTTTTCAAAAAGCTTTAAAACAAAGTATCTTGGCAAAAGATCACCCATTTAATGAGAATATTTCTCTGGCCAACTGATTGCAAGAAGAGGATTCAAGCATTCCTATTATCATCTCAGATCTAAAATTTCAACTGTTATTGATTGGAATCAAGCTACTAAGATTTTCTATTACCAGTTTTTTTTTAAGAGTCTTTTTAAAAAAAGAAGTATTTCTGTGCTTACCCTGTTTAATGGTACAGTGAATGGCAGTTGATATTTATTAATGTGAAAGAACTCTATGGTAGCAGAGGCTTATTCTTTGGATTGCCACAAGGGTATGTTACCAATTGAAGGTTATTATTCACCCCAGCACTTCCCACTCTTTCATCCCAAAGGAGGAATGGGAGAGGAGAGGGGAAAAAAAAAAACAGATGGTGGGACCCTCCCCATTTCCTTCCCCTGTCATTCTCTCCCTGCCCTGGCTCCCAACCCCACACATTCCCCCACCTTCTCTCTCTCTGATTATATTTTCAAAGTATATTTGTACAGCTGCTAGAAGTAGAGAAACTGTATCCATTCTAACTTCTGGTTCAAATATGTATTAGAAACAAAATCAGAAAGGAAATCACCTGAACTGCTTCAGTTTCATGAACTGTATTATTGATTTGTAAGAAGTCATGTGGTATCCCACTCCTTAATTCAGATAAGCCAGGGGTTCCCTTTTGTCAAATTCTCAAGTCTATAATCAGAACAGATTTGTACAAATGTGGGAAAAGCAAAACTGTATCAATGACTCCTGGCTAACAGTGTTCCCTGGGATTCCAAGGGAGGATCACGGCGGTTAGAGCCTGGGTTTTATGCTTGCCACTTGGATGAGATATTTCTCACAGGCAAAAATAAATAAATAAATAAATAAATATAGGAAATTTAAAAAAAATAACAGAGCCTAGAAAGATTATTTATCTCATAGGAACATTATGAGGATTAAACCAGATACGGCTTACAAAGTCTGGACAGTGGAGGCAGTCCTTTTCAATATCTAAGTGTGGCAAGTTTGATGGGTTATACACAGAAGTATATGGTATTTATGTGAATAGGAAATATCCTTGTCCTAAAAAGAAGCAATCATGGTTTGCCATAAGATGCAAACAAAAGTGGGAAAGTCAAGGAATACTCATGGAAACTAGCTATTTACTATCCGTTCAGTGATTCCCCAAAACAATTTCTCTAATGCAACTTCAAAGGAGAGACCAGAAAATTTAGTCTTGGTCACATTAGCTGGAGATGTGCAGGTATGTGTTATTTTGTGAAGTTCCTATTCACATTTCAAATCAGGGGAGTTTTCTTTCCCTACTTTGTTTTAGCTATTGGCTAAGTGCTCCTGCCTGGTCCTCCGCCCCTTTTTAGCCACTAAAACCCTCCCACTGTCTCCTCCGAAATTCAGTAGAGGTCAATTACCAAAATCTATTAGCCTCCATCTTTTCTCTGAAAACTTCTCTTCACATCTTGAGTTACAAAAAACCTGGCTCTCTCCAATGATCACTACTTCCCCTAGAACCCTCTCAGGTGGAAGCCCCTTTCTTTTCCACACATCTTGTACTACTGGGCCTGGAAATGGGATGGGTGACCTCTATTCCAGACTCAGCTCCATCCCATAACACGAGGCTGGGCAAACCGAGGGCTGCTGAATTTCAGCTGTGGCTGATGGTCCCTTCAGTCAGGCCACTGCGGAAGAGCGTGAACGCTCCAACCGTTCATGACAGCCTTACACTGGGGTTCCTTCTTCCTTTCCTCTCATCTCCGACACACATTCCATAATATTTTCCTAACCTCAATTTCGTGTATTCATCTCTCAAGTCACTTGTCCTTCTAACTTATTTTCTGTGGAACACCAGATCAAACAATCCTTCCACACCAAGAAGACCTCCCCCTTCACACCATCCCTCGCATAATCGTGTCCTTACCTCCATAACCACCTCAGCTACCGTGGAGGCTGATCTTAACTACTCCATTTCATGCACCCTTAACCCCTTCATCTCTCTCTCACTTCTTCATTCACACCTGGCAAAATCCCAACTCTGGTCAAGTCCGACTCTGTACCGACTCTGCACTTGTTAACAGTGGTCATGAACATGACTGGAAAAAGTACAGCCATGTTGTCTAGTCTTGTATCAAATTCAGAATTAGCAACCTTGAAAGTGTACTTAATGCTGCCTGACTGTAGACAAACATTTTATATAGTCTCCCTGAATCTGCAAAACTACCTCCCTGGTCCTCATCCTGAGCTGAAGAGTTTGTTTCCTATTTCACTGAGAAAAACGAAGCAATAAAAAGCAACATAAGCCCCTCCCACATATACTCTCCTACCTTCATTTCTATCCAAATACCCTGACTCTTCCCCTCTGCTTCCTTAGAGCACCTGTCTATACCCCTAAAAAAGGCCAGTCTCTTCATCCATTTACTAGAGCCCATTTCCTCTGCTCTAATCAAGCACATGGCCACAGGACAACTTCCTCATTATCAAATTTTCCTCCTCAACTGGATTTTACGCATCAGTCTAGAATTATTCTCCTGTTTCTCTCTCATATCAAAAAATTACTTTTTTTGGTTTCTACTTTTCCTTTTTGCCATTTTCCCATTTCACTTCTTCCCTTTACCTCAAAAATCGTTGAAAGCATCAGCTACATTTGGGTTCTCTATTTTCTGTCTCCCACCCTTTGAGCCCACTCCATTCAGGCTGTGGTCTCACCACTAGAAATTGTCATTGTCAAGTTCATCAACAACCTCAAAAAGCTAAATCCAATGGTTATGCTCAGTCTTCATTATGAGTTGATATATCTAAAAGTAGCTGACACATCTGAAGTGCTTTCACTCCAGAAACACTCTCTTTACTTGGCTTCCAGAACAGACAACATGCTCTCCTCTCCATTTATCCTCAGTCTCATTTATTGTAATTATTTTCCATACCTTCTCCAAGCTCTTAAAATTCAAACACCCCTGAGCTCAGTTTTTGAGCTTCTTCTCTTTTCTATTTCCCTTCAGTTCCCTTGTGATCTCATCCAGTTTCTCGTGTTTAAATATTGTCTATAAACCAACCACTTCCAAATGTATATCTCCAGCAAAGTCTTCCCCGTAAATTCAGAACAGATAAGTCCAATTATTTAACACGTCCACTCTGGTGGTAAAAATGAATGCCATACTTAATATGTTCAAAACTGAGCTCCTGATCAACAACCCCTGTCCCTGAAACTAATTCACTTCCAGATTTTTCCATCTTAGTTAAAGAGAGTGCTAATTCTATTTGCTAACACTTATAATTTGGGGTTATCTCCAACTTCTTTCTTTATTGCATAACCATGCTAATTCTAGCAGCTCCTGCTGGATCTAGCTTCAGACATATCCAGAAGCCAATCACTTTTCAGTATATCCTCTGCTACTCCTTTTTTCAATCCACCATCACTTCTTATCTAGATTATGGAAATAGCTTTCTAACTGGCCCCTCCCTCTGTTTTTGACCTTTATCCCCACCCTCATATATATTTCTGTAATTAGTGCTTCCGCTATACTTTGCTCCTGCTAAAATCTAAGTGAGATCCTTGTGTCTCTAGCTCAAAATCCTGTAAGAGGTGAACATCTTGCTCAAAGCAAAAGGCAAGATCAAGGCACTAGAGTATCTGGCCCTATAACTTCTGGGACTTCATATCTTACCATCCTCTCCTTTGTTCACTCTGGCCTTCAACCACAATGGTCTCTTGATATTCCTGGAACATTCCAGGCACTCTCCAGCTTCAAGGCCTTTGTAATAGCTGCATCTTCACCTAGAACTCTTTCCTCTTAAATACCTGCTCCCTTAGCTCCTTTCAGATCTTTTCTCCTATGTACTCCTCTCTCTCTTATCTCATTCAATTTGCCCCATATCACTTTTTGGCACTGAATAAGCTACACATTTTACACATTTATTTTGCTTATTACCTGTCTCTCTACCAACCTAAGATCTGTGAGAGGTCTCTTTTTGTTCTTGCTTTTTACTGCATAAACTGCAGTGCTGAAAACAGTATGCAGCACATAATAGAAGCTCAATATACAGGTTGAGAGAGAGAGAGAGACAAAGCACACAAGTGGTCACTAAAGCAGGCAGGGCAACAAGAGGAAGGACCCAATGATTCCCCTTCATCCTCCTAAAGAGAAACAGTTTGCCCCATTTACCAGCCCTTCCAGAAAGGCAGAAATTGCTATGCATCTTCCTTGTTCCCTCTGTAACCACAAGGACCTGTCGGAAGTTCACAGTACTACTACGGTGTGGAGCTGAGTTTTTTAAAAGGTATAAGGATCAGGACAACAAATTCAGTGAAAGTTGACTTTAAAAAAAAAAAAAAAAAGAAGTCTACAGAGTCAACATCAGCCTTTTTTACAAAGAATCTGTTGTTTCCTACCTTAATTCACAACCTCTATTGCAGATCAGATAGGCACCAAAGCAAAATAAGTCTCATGGGGACTATCAGAAAGCAGACCAGCTTAAAGGGCAGAAGTGTCCAGTCAGAATACAAAGAGACTCCTATGGCTGTTAATAAAATGAATGGCTTTGGGCTATTACTGAAATGCGATATTTCTGCAAGGATCCTTTAAGGTTTGTTTGTTTAAAGATAATTTACTGATTTCTATGAGTCCACCAACCGAGGCTTTAATGACACAGTCTTCCTCCCAAATCATGCTCTGGGTCCACGCTGTGGGACTAGTGGGTAGGGTAGGAAAAAGTCCAGCAGCGTTGGTGGAACAAAGATTTGTTAAAACTGCAGTACGGAAATTATACACACCAATGGAATCATAATGTAAATGTCTCAAGAAAGATAAAAATGAATTAACATGGATAGAATTCAGAGGCAGAAAATGCCCCCTTAGAATTCTGGAAGGGTCACTCACTTTTCAAAAGAGTTTTGAAAGAATATAACTTATTTGGCCCATGTTTCCTTGGGAGGAATATTAATCCTAGGCTTCATTTACAAAGGACAAACCTAAGAACAAAGCTGTCACAAAACTACTCGTGATCACAGGAAAAAGAAACATAATCAGAGAGAAAATATTAGCATTCTCTGCCTCACAGAAGAATAAAACCACTAGCTAACTCCAGCAACACTCTCACCTTACAGGAGAAACATACTGATAACACTCAAGAATATTATCCAGAAAAGCCTATTGTTAAAAAAAAAAAAAAAGGCAAAGAATGCATACTTTCCTTTCATGCCAACCTTTTGAATCAAAATTATTTGATGATGAATCTATGCAGGAGGTAAACACTTAGAGAAGGAATTGTATCTCTAACGGTTGGGAATTCAATCAGTGAATTCCTGGAATTCTGTATAACTTGTAAGAGAATAAGGTTTATATCTTGACATTCCTCACACATACCTCTATCTCCTTCTCCGCTGGCATTGGCCTCCGCCATTTCCGCGCCATCCAGTTCAGATTCACAGCCTAAATCCAATGTTCCGTCAGCTGGGCATGATGACTCCTCTTTCTATATTATTAAAAAAAAAAAAAAATGAAGACTTATGATGGAGATGTACTGGCAACTGAAAACATTTAAAATATTTTCAGGATCCTAACGTATTGCCACTATTACTTGTGATTTGGAATTTCAACAGATTTATATCTTAATATAAAATCACTCCAAAATCAAACCAAACCACTGGGAAAAGCACACTGCCACAAGATGATTTTTTAGGTCTTTTAAAATCTATATAAAAGTTTCCTTTTGGCATACATGGTTACCTTTTTTTTTTTTTTTTTTTTCAATTCTACTGTCTTCCTTATATTAGGAAATGGTTTCATAAGTGAGAATTTTACCAGTAAATTAAATACCCAAGTAGCTACAAAAAGCAACTGAAATAATACAAGTCTTTTTAATTAACCTGTGTAATTTTCTGAAACACACAATGAGAAGGGTTTAATGCTTAGTAGCAGAGAAAGAACCCCTGCTTCTTTGCCAGGTATAACTTTCAGCATTAAAAATGCCCTTCTCAAAGGACATTAATGAACATTAAATGTAATCCATCATATATTAAAGCAGTGAATTATTTTTAACTTATAAGAAATAATACACTGATTTTATTTGTTCCAAGTTACACAACCATGTGTAGATCATCAGCTTTTATCGTCTGGAATTTTTCATCTTAGACAGCATTTCCCATTCTAGTTGGAAGTTATACTAAAATAATTAAGATTCCATTATCTGAAGTTTTTTATTTCATTTCTCTATTTTTCTCACACACGTATGAATTATTTAAAATTCCCTTGATGTTACTCCTGTTTTAAAATTGAGTAATTAATTTAAACCAGCATCTTTTTGAGATGAATGGATAAATTTATTTTTATAAAAGACAGAAAGGCATACAGGTGTGAAGTCTGTATATCAGCTTATGGTCATTAAGTCAAATAGTTTATAGCAACTGTGATCATCTTAAACCCTTGGCTGAAGATTCATGGCACTCCTCCATGTAAATTTTTAAGAATCAAGAATTTTAAGGAAGCCACAACTATTTTCCGTTACCATATGTTAGAGAGAAACCACAGATATGCTTTCCTTGAAGAAAAATGTCATTGTTTATTCTTAATATGAAATCATTTTTTAAGACATCTGAAAACATTTAAAAGGCACAGGGGTCATTTTTCTACCCTTCACCCAAATCTAATTTTGTTTACCTTCACATGTCTGAAAAAATGCATGATACACAGTAATAACAGACATAATATGCAGAATAATCCGACTTACTTTGAGAGCATAAAGGCCTGACTTTCCAGGGATTTTGAAGAATGTTCCATCCCCTATTCGAGTGTTAGTGTGAAGCATTGCATTCAGACAGGCTAATGGAGAAGTTCCACTAGAAAATAAAAGTGTGCAAAAGTGAAGCAATCTGAGATGCAATTTCTGTAGCAAAATGTGCTCTCTGTCTCTCTCTCTCTCTCTCAAAAAAAAAAAAAAAAAAAAAAACCTTCTCACATGCCTTTTTAAAATATCCTCCCAACCCCGAAAACATCTACATTACAATAACAGGCCAGTCCAGTTTTGCCAAAGTTAATCAGATGCATCTGTCTTATAGGCTTCAGGCAAAAAGTCTCCTGAATTGAAATTGTGCTTTTATTCATAAAGCAACCAACACTCTATATCAAAGAAACCAAAGCCCAAACGTTTATGTGCTGTTATTTTACAAATAATACCATGAAGCCTCAGTTTTTAAATATTACAGACAACTTGATGGTTGCACTTGAGTGATCAAATAAACCAAGTTCAAGTACAGCTCCATCCTATAGGTTGAAAAGCAACAAAAGAATAATGAGAAACCAGGGAAGAACTGATTTGAAATTACAAGTGTTTAAGTTACCCACAGGATTACATTTCTCACATGGCCAAATAAAAAATCTATATCTGTGTTTATACCTGATACAGCTTCTACAATGACATCCTTTTCTCAGAGTTGTCAATAAAAAAATAAGTGTTTGGGAATTCTGCCCAGCTTTATGTTCTGTAGTAAAGATGCAAGTGACAGAATTATGAAAACAGATTTTTTAAAGATATCAAGTGGCATTAAACTAATGATTAAAAATTTCAAAGCACATTTGTACAAACATTATTGAAATGTATTCATTATACCTAAGAAAGATGTTTGTAAAATGTAAAATGCACGTGTTAAGTATTTTCTGGTGTAGACTTTAGAATCTCTTTTGGGTTTTGTTTGCATAAACTAGAATTTAGAGTGAGAATTATTACTTTCACTTACTTACGCTTCCATGTACATTTCACTTCCTAATATGCTGAAAGATCAATATTTGGTTGAACCACTATTGAGGAGAAGCCCTACTCCACCCCATTTGTGACTTAGGGGTTCTGGGTATTTAACCCAAAATATTCTCAGATAAGATTATGGAGCTCTAGGATAGGAAGGTTTGAATTTCCATGAAAGAAACAATATTTTATGTTTCTAAATTAAGAGTTTCTAAAAACAAAAATTAGGAAATCTCTTACCTACTATGAAAACCCACCAATAAAATGAAAAAAAGTGAAATCTATATATATATATCTCCTTTGTATGTATGTGTATACACACACACACACTTATATACACACACATATATGTATATGTATACATATATGTGTGTACATATACATATATGTGTGTATATATAAATGTGTGTGTGTATGGCATATAAACCCATATATACGACATATAAACCCATCAAGTTATAAATGTTTATGAGTATTATAATAAGAAGAACATAGTATTATTTTAGGAAGTAGCTTCTCTGTGCCAACATGTCAGTATGATCCCAATGGATCTGATAGGAAGCGAGTGCCCTAATCTGAATGTGCTCAGAGAACAATGTAGTAATAACACTAAAGTATACATGGTAATTGCAATGTATGTGCTTATGTAATATCTTTTTTCGTGAAGCTTCTTCAAGTTTACAGACCTCGTTTCATTATTTTTCCTCGCAAAAGACTTTCTGCTCATATTTCAAGTGGGCCAGGCATACCTTATACAGTAAAGTAAATTCATCTCCCCCAGAAATATCTCTGTCCATGAACAAATTCCAGATAAATAATGTTGTACATGTTATGCTGAGCACTCTGAAATGCCTATTTTTGTCATTTTCTCTTTAGATAAAAGCACAGACAATTTGAAGCTAGGAAATTATTATGCCAGATTTGTGGAGTTTTAATTTAGTGAAACTGTCAGAAACACAGACTTTCTGTAGGGATTTGGCAAGAAGATGTTAACACTACAAGTAAAAAAGAATCCAATACATAAAAATGAAAGAATGTAGACTTTTAAAAATATAACAATAAAATTGTCCACCTAACATCGAACCTCACACACATTCTTCCTGTTTTTTCCTAAAGTCCTAAAGATGAACGTGAAAGAATAATACAGATTTCGAGACAACTAAACAATGCTGAACAAATATAATTTACCATCACTATAATTTACATTTTCTTTCTAAGGTACAGTAAATGAAAGATAATTTTGGAAGATAAATTGAATATTAAGTAGCAGTTTAATGCTATGCTTGCTGCAAATGTAAGTGATAAGCACCCAGTTTCATATAAATAATAAGCTCTGTTGAGCATGAATACATTATTAAATTATACTGTTTATTAATTCCATAAACTCAAGATTTACTATGGAAATATTTAAAAATATGTACTTTACAATCACATGACATTATATCTCCAAGTCTCAATGATCACTATAATTCTCTCAAATCTTTCCGGAAACAAATATCTGAAATTTGTTTTATTTCAAAACTAAACAACATTTGCATTTTAGAAGAATAAGAAAATAATCTGCAATAAAATGCAAATTTTACATCTCAAATCACTGGCTGATTAGTCATTTAATTGTAAGCATACCATCTGCATTTCTGAACAGAAAAAAAATTAATTATATGATCCATTTTATTTAAAAACAATAAAAGGATAGCATCAACAGAGTTAAATGCTTAATAAAAGGCAACTTTCATCCTAGCAGAATACGCATAGGAAAATGAATTTTTTAGAAGTTTTTCATACCATTTGCTTATTGTGGTTATTCTCAACAACTCCACACAGTCTAGAAAATTTGGATTGCTATTCCTGAAGAAATGAATGTCTTAATGAACTTGTCATTAAACATTAATAAATAAAAGTCTTATTTATATATTTTTATTATTTTCATATTTTAAAAAGCCAGAAAGTATGCCTTGGCCCACTTTAAGCAAAACATATTTATATTCATACATACTTAAATATGTTTATATATGAATATATATGAATATATATATATTACAATGATTTACTGTGCGTGTGAAGGAAGGTGAGGTAAATATATGTAAAAAGTGTATTCTTAGATAGCATGAGCACCTATGTTACAATTCATATTTTTAATGAATTAAAAACATTTCACTTATAGTTGAGGCAAGGGTTTAATTGATTCAATTGAAATTTAAAAGTTAAAAATTCTGTAATAAAATATGTGTATGTGTATATGTATACCTGAACTAATAAAGCATCAACATTTTCACAACAACAAAACTCTGAACTTTCAAATGTTACTTACTTTCTAAAAAGATGGGTTGGAAGAATCATGGTGTCCCGAATTTTAAAATGAAAACCAAGGAAAAAAGGAAGAAAAAAAAGTTAGTTTTTCAACTTAGAATGCAATTCTGCATCTTACCATTTCAATAAACAGGACACTACATAAGAAACACACCAATCTTGTAGATTTGGCTGCCACTGGGGAGGAAAAACTGGGGAGCTGGGGTAAAAGGCAACTCGAACCTCCTCCTCTAATGCCTCGACCACATTTTTACTTTGTCTGCAATGCACATGTATTTCTATATTAGGAATATAATTAGAAATAAGCAAAAAGGACAATATTTGTCCCTAATTCTTTTTTTCTACCATTCCTGCAATTGGGCCCTTCCCTATACACCTGCCAGGGTAGATATACAGCTTATTCTACTTGTTTGTTTTTCTCCCTAGACTGTAGGGTTGTGGAACCCTTCTGGTTTGTTTTCATTTCCCACAACCCCTGAAGCAGAACAGGGGTGGAATTTGGAGGCAGGGGAGCAGGCATAATTTAAACTGTCTAGACATCAAAGAACCCCCAGAGATGCTTTGCAGAGCCCTGGTGCTGTGTGAACTACAGGAAAACCATTGCTTTATCACATCAAATTGCTGACAGAACACATAAAATTTTACTAATATTGCACACTTAGTGAAGGGAATGGATGGCTTATCTATTTTAATAATTTTTAAAACCACAAAAAAAAAAATAGCCAGGGAATGCAATTGGAAGAATATTTATAGACATGACAAAGAAAAGATCATAATTGTGGTCCTCATTCCTTTAGGTATAAAATAATAATGCTGTACAATATTTTTAAGTAACCAAAATTTTTAACTACTTTACTAAGTATCTCTTAAAAATGTCAGATGAAAGCTTTTCCTAAAAACATTTTAATCTCATTTTTCAAACATGGGAACATCAAACAATTAATCCTGAACAACGTGAATTTAATAACTCAACAAATGCAAGAAGCAACTGTTAAGCAGCATTTATTGGGTTATTAACAGTTATTGTGCTAATTGTCATTAATACAAATTAACAGAAACAAATATACGTTCACTCTCTTTCCAAAAAAAAAAAAAAATTCATAATAGCTTCCTTCAAGTACTTCCAGTGTTGATGGCTTATAGAGAATACCTTAACTTTAAGGGATTTTTTTTAATCGTTTAGAGGACATATTTTTGAGAGGAAATTATGTGGGCCTCTGTTGTGCAGATGATATTTTAGTTCTCAAGGGAGGATCCTTGCGTTCACTAATGGAAAATCTAAAGTGTTCACTTAGGATTTGTGCTTCTAACTCTTGTATATGTTACACTTCGCCAAAATGTTTTTAACATCTTAAAAAATGAGCAATGCACTCTTCGGTTTGTCTATTTATTTACATCTTTAATAGGGCTGGTCATGACAAGTGGAGGAGAACAAACTATTTCTACCCATTGAGTGTTGATGAGTCCTTAGCTCACAAAGGTACAGTGGACATCCATGGATCAATCAGGAACCTAGATGATTAAAAAAACCTTCTAGAAAGGCAAGGCTAAACTACTTTCTAGGAGAAAAATTATCACTAGTCTGGAACTCTTGAGAAGGACTGAAAAAAAAAAAAACCAACAACTTAAAAAGCTTCAAACGTTACATAAATAATCCCAGCACATAGAACATTAACCAAAAAATGACTTACGGCAACCCTGAAGTTTGATTTTGAAGACACAAACAGTGTCCCAAACTTTGTAGTGCCTCCAGGATCACTAATGAACATTTATCATGAGCCCAGACATATAAGAAATAACAAATATTAGAATTTTAAAAATATAAATAAATAGGGAAGAACCAATTAACTCAAGACATGGGTCATAACAGAAAGATACTTATGTATTTCCATGTGAAGAATATCCATATAATCATACGGATATTCAATATTCAACATGTCTCTAAGGCAAAATTAGAAATGAAGGCCCAGCGCTCTTATGAAGTGGACAGACTGAGGCATGAAATAATTGTCACATGACATATGCTGTGCAAGTTAATTCTTAAATTTAGAGAAACAATTTCAGACTCCAAACCTAAACATATGGCTCTGATGGGCTTGAACAATATCAAGAGATAGTCTTCTCAGAACATAAACAGAGATTTGAACTTAGACCTCTCATTCTCTCTGGAGACATTACCAAGACATTACCACCAGATAGACTCCATATTATGGACTCCATTTAATGAACCATATTCATTAAATTGACCTTTTCTTTTAGGTGACAAGGCTCTCAAAACATTACAACAGGGACAAGGGCTTGCTTAAGCATTCTTTTAAAACAGTATAAGGAAACTGAGAAATGGGCCTATAAAAATATAAACTAAAGCCTATAACCCAAATTATAATTTTTAAAGACCTCTAGCTAAAACCTGAGGTGAGGCGTCTATAAATCTTTGCTTTACTAGACACCGAGCAAACAACACACCGCACGTCTAGCTGGACGTTGGCCACTGTTTCTCTGCATGCCCGTTACCGCCGCTGTTCCAGGAAAGGCTGTGGAGCACAATGGCTAAGGCTGTGGCTTCTGGCGCTCATCAGCCTGAGTTCAACAGAGGCTACACCATTTACTAGCTGTGTGACTCGAGACTTGACCTCTCTGGAGTACAGAATGTGGATAACAAAAAAGTCACTATTTCATAAGGGATTCTTCTGAGGAATTAATGAGTTAAAACATGGAAAACATTTAGAAATGCGTCTGGCATACCGTAAGTGTTTGGAAATTGTGAGTTATTATTAGGAATACGCCTCCTCCTCAAAGCAACCAACATCTAGAAGGACAAAGGATGGCAAATGAAAAGAATTTAAGTATTTCCTAACTTGTCTAAAGAATTGGTTCAGGTAAGATTTTGTCTAATTCCACTTTCGTTTCATGAGCAAAAATAAGAGAAGACGTGAATGAGCTTCCACTCCAACCCCAAAGCCTTTCACAGGTAAATAATATTGAAAATAACGTATTATCCAGTAAAGGCAGGAGGAAAAGAATAATAATAAATATCTGTTATTATGGTTGCCATTTGCCAAGCATCTGTAATGGGATTGGGCTCTCCTCCCTATTCTCTCTATTCCTTACGGCCACCACGAAATGGACACGTGATGCCCGACGTCGCGGATGGGACTGAGGCTGAGAGATGAAGTCTTACGGCAGTCAAAGAACAACTAGGTGATACAGCTGAAATCCAAATTCTATTCTGATTCCAAAGCCCATGCTTTTTCCAATCCCCCCACATTCTTCTCCCCACAGTTGCCTCCTCCACTTAATTAACCTTGGATGCCAAAAAAGAATATTTAGCACTCGATACAAACACACAAAGGAAGGCCAGATGCTGGCAAGTGGTAAACGTGGTTGGCTCCCTCTTCGCTCAGTGCCACCTATAGCAATGACGCCCCTCTGGGTGAATTTCATTATTCTAAGAACTAGGCTGCTGAAGAGGACATTGCTGTTCGTCTCCTTCAGATAATGCTACCTATTCAAACTGAAAAGAAAGAACAATGAGAGAATGTGGTAGAGGATTCAGGTCCACAACTGAGATGTCTCTTTATAGAACTGGATCACTAAAGAATAACACAATCCATTAATTGAATAAACATCTATTAAGCACATTATCTATATCCAGTTAATCTTGAAATAAATATGTACTCTGACAATGCTTTGCACATAACAGAAATGCAGGCTGAACTCAAGTGAATTCTCTGAATACATACAAAATGACAAGGAATCTAGGAGAAAGGAGCCTTGAGGCATGTGGCACAACAGGAGGAAAATCATTTCAAATTTAAATGGTGTCCTTAGTTTATTCCAAGGAAGATGACTGAGATGGAATCAAGTGCCAATTTCTTATGTCACCAACGCCAATGCAGAGGCAACTAACCCAGGGCCACTGGAGGCTCTTCAGGCCTTTATACTATTTTCCCTATCACAGCAATCGCAAAGAGAATATTCTCAACTATGGTGGAGTTCATATATTAAGAAACAATTATATTTGGTATGATTGATTAGTTTCATATAAAAATGTGAATTTCTACATTTTACTTGTACTCCACCTCCCCCAACTTGTTAGCAATGGCTAATACTACAGCATTTCCAAATGTGTTCTATGGAATCCTAGTCCCATGTGAGGCTGCAAAAGAACTGTCCAAATGAGTTTCGGAAAAGCCGCATGCTGCATTCTTCGCAAAATCACTAAATACAGTAACAATATACACTAAAAAGTCTGAAAAACTCCTACTTAGGAAACCTCCTTAACTCAGTTTCCTAAGCATAAACAATTAAAAAAAAAATCCTCCCCACCGCAACATTTAGCAACATCCCTATTAAAGCATGCCAAGAAATAGACTTGAGGAAATGCTATACTGTATTTATCACTAGGATCATAAGAAAAAAGCACCTAGCAGTTATACTCTCAGAAATGTTTAATTTTATTAGCCAAATGCTTAAAATATTATTTTAAAGGTCTATAAAACATCTATTCCTCTGTGGAAAAAATAATGCACTGTGGTGAGTAATTTTCCCTGTGTAAATTGACAAAATTGAAAAACATATCCAGGCACTTTGAATAGCATTGACATATTCACAAATAGTATCCACATGTGATTGAAAATACTATGTATCTGTAATATTCCCCCAAATAAAGGTCATCTTACTCATCCTCCCAGTGGTGAATCTCCTCCTGTTTCTCTTTTTCTCTCACTCAGTGATGGGAACCATCCTCCCCCTCATCACCCAGGACTGAAGGATTTCTCAGACTCTTCAAATCATGGTGCCTCAACAAAGTTCATTTTTCAATTTACCTTTTTGCTTCCTCACTTCCCAATTCAAACTTTATTTGCCTCACAGGAGAACAGTCCTAGAGCCCCAACCCTGTCTTCAACACCTCCCTGCTCCAATGCAGCCCACCCAATGGTGCCAAAGCAATGTTCTTATTTAAAACACAAACAAAAACACCGCTTTGATGCCCCAAACCATGCCATACGCTGGATTTTATTTATTTATTTATTTATTTGAATCAGTGGTTCCAGAAGCATAAACTTTGAGGCTGAAATTACAGTCCCCTACAATGTAAGTTTCCCTCCTCATCTTCTCCAACACTCAGATTACGCCTCATTCTCAGACCCTTTTCCTAGAATCTGATCCAACCCAGGAAATCACGTGCCTCCGTGGTTTCCCATCTCTCTGTTCGGTCCATAAGAAACCTTCTGCCTGGAAACCCATCCTGCTCCTTGCTCCATTCACCGCTCAGAATAAAACTTTTTAACTCCAGCCTGTATGGTGACACCTTTTGTGAGCCCAGGACACTCCTGTATTATAACCTCAACACACTGCATATCCCTCATGGTTTCATAAAATATTTTTATACTTCTACACTGAAAAATAAAATAAAATTAAGAAATTTTATACTTCTTACTTTCCTGCCCCATACCACTTGCAATTTTGGGAACTCCTTAGGGGACAGTCACATATTTATTTATTTTTGTATTATCCGGCAAGCAATCCCAAAGCGCTCAAAACACGTTTGTTGAGATGAACTAGGTCGCTGCTATGGCAGTTGTTGCAATCGGCATTTGTGGCCATAAGGCACCTGCAATGACTATCAGCTATATTCTATTTGAACTGATGACTCCAATCATGTGTGTCAAACATCCGACACACCACTCAGGCCAGACTGGCCATCTTACGGACACCTGCCACACATTCCTGTCTCTTAGGGACTTTTCCCTCTTCAGTCATATGATTCCAGGTTAGTTATCAGTGAAACGGTCCTATTTCCCCACCAGGAAGGCTAGCCAGATTAAACGAAATGGTCAAAGGGCGGGAGTTTGGGGAACTGATATGGAAATAAAGAGAAATAGCCTACCTTATTTTCAGTAGAAACAGAAGTTGTAAAGGTACAAAAATGATTAGCTGGTGTCTATGGCTGCCTCCACAAGGAGAGCCTGCCAAGAATAAGGCTAACCAGAGGAAAGAGGAGCAAAACATGGAAAGAAAAGGGGAGGGGGACATGCCATCATTTGAACTCCTGCATTATCCAGTCAAGTTGAAGTTCAATCCATCAGAGGTCCAAGTTAAATAAGCAAAAATATCCCCTGTTTTGGGGTTGTGTTTTTTTTTTTTTTTTGACACTTGTCAAATAGATTCAATGATTTATACAAGATGACCTCCTTTTTCTAGGCCTCAATCTTCTCATCTGTAAACTGATGAGCTTAAAATAGGTGTGCTTTAAAGCTCTACTAATCCCTTTCTGGCTATGGTTTTAAGGATAACTAATAATGGTTTGACTCTTGGCTTCCTGTTAATTCCAGCCATGCTGCCTGTCTACCTAGCCCTTCATCTCCAATGCCTTCTGTTCGCCTCTCTTCCTATTCATCTGTCAAGGTCCCCTCACCTTCACCTCCTAAAAACTCCCCATGACCTCTCCAGTCCATGATCACCTCTGAAATTCCTGAGGCTTTACAGCCAGTGCCATGAGGGCAGCATTTCATTCTGTGCATCTGACACCACATTGCTTGATGGCATCTAGCAACTTAGGACTCCAACTTCCTTAGGGTTCTTTGTGGTCCCCTCAGGGGCCTGCCAGGCTTGGACACTCATGAAACATTCAGAGGCTCTTGATAAAGTAACATTTCACAATTTACAGAATAGAACGAAATTTGAAGCTTGGCAATACCAAGTACTGGCAATGTCCAGAAATAGAAACTACAAAATACTCGAGTGAGAATAAAAATTGACACAGCCGATTTGGAAAGACATCTGGCAATATCGAGTGATAAACAAAACAAAACAGAAGTATGCATGTGCTACAGATCAGCAGTTCCACTTTTTGGGATAAACCCTAGAAAAACTCCTGCACATTCACCAAGGGACATTACTTAAGAAGAAAAATGTCCATAAACTAAATATTTGTCAACAGATTATAGCAACAGACACACATATATTTTCACCTATATATTTATAGTAAAACTATATTAATTCTGAGCTACAATAGTATATAGCAAATCTATGACACAGACTACCTCTGAGGAAAGAAAGAAATCAATGAAACTCCGGCTTTTCCTGCTAGATTTCATCTGAAAACAATCCAAAGCAACAACATGTCCACAACTGTGAAGTCCAGGCGTGGGTTATTGGTCTATGGCATTTTATTGTATTTTACTTTTCAAAACAGAAAACCACTCTTGCTTTTGTTCTTTTACCCACAATTTGGCTTCTCTCTAATTCTATCAGAGTCTTCCCCTTTGTCCATTTATGTTATTGTTTGAAGAGTTTTAGGCAAGCAAATAAATACACGGAATTTATATGGAAAGTATAAAGGTCCCTCATTACACAGAACTGAAAGTCATGAGTTCCCTCTCAACTTCCTCTAACTGTACCTACTACTTCAGAAGTAATGACTACCAAGGATCTGCCATGTTCTCTTCCAGAGCTTTTCTTATTTGCAATCAAATATGCCTGCATCTGAATCTATGGTTTGGTGTTTTAAATTTATTTTCAACACAAATGACACCAGTTTGTGCACACTAGTCGGTACATGCTTTTTTGCTTAATGACACAACCAGGACATTTTCCCACAGAACATTTTTTACTCTTACTATTGTAAATATTATTGGATATTCTTAATATTCATGTAGTACTTTTAATATCCTATAGAGTAGATATGTCATAATTTTTGAAGTATTTCCTTATTAACATTTAGGTTGTATCTAATTTTTCCCATTAAAATCATGCTGCAATAAATAATATGATATATACTTCTCTCTATATATGAGCTATAGATTGAATGTTTGTGTCCCCAACCCCAAAAGTCATATATTAAAACCTAGTTGCCAATGTAATGGTATATGGAGGTGGGGGCCTCTAGGAGGTGATTAGGTCATGAGGAGGGTGCCCTCATGAATGGGATTTGTGCCCTTATAAAAGAGACCCCAGAGTTCTCCGTCCCTGTCCCACATAAGGACTCAATGTGTAGTGGGACATCTACACTAGAGGGTATAGGACCCCAGAAATCAAGCCCTCACCTGACTCCAAATCTGTAGGCACCTAGATCTTAGACTCTGCAGCTTCCAGAACACTGAGAATCAAATTTCTGTTGTTTATAAGCCAGCCAATCTGTGGTATTCTGTTATAGATGCCCAAACAGATGAAGAAAATGTGTATGCCTATTTCTTCAGAACAGAGTCCTGAAAGAATTTTTAGATCAGAAGGGTGATTTTTAAAAAATGTTGATGGTTTCTTCCAAATTACCTTCCCTCGAGAGTAACTATTTTCCCCACCCCAGACAATGGTGGATAGCATTAATCTTTAAATTTTTGTTAATCTATCCACAATGGAAGTAAAGAGGTCATTCCAGGTAGAGGGAACAGCATGAACAAGGCACAGATGGACAGAACTGAATGTGGTGCACAGAAACATGATTATTTATGAGGTATTTTCAGAGAGTGAGGGGGAGGGAAGGTAGGGGTGGGATCGCTTTCCAGAAGGAAAATATGCACCATGCCATGCACATGTCTACATCCCATGGCCAGGAGCTTAGTCTTCATGCAAGAGATGAAAAAGAGCGCCAGAAAATTATAAAGACAAAGATGTCCTTGTCCCTCTGTTAGCATGGGTATAGATCTGGAATGAGACATGCCTAGAAGACAGATGGATTAGGGCCTGCAGTACTGGACAGCAGGGAAGATGACAAAAACCTCAACAGAGCAAGGATGGTAGGCTACAGACATGAAGAAAGAGTCAAGAACTGCACGAGAAGAAATACGGTGTGTTGGGGGGGGATCAGTAAGACATAAAAACTAACTAGATGTGTGAGATAAGGGAAGAGAAGGAATTTGCTTTGGTGGCTGGGGGCATATAGTGGTATAATTAGTTAAGACAGTTAATATAGAAGAGATCGGTTTGGAAAAAAATAGGATGAATGTAGTTCTGGACTTACTAATTTAAAGGTATGCACCCAAAATGCAGATACATACACGCATCACAGAGTTAATGCTGGGGTTAGAGATAAACACTGGGGAACCATCAGCATGAAGAATGGTATTTAGAAAGGTGAAAACTGATAGGCACAGATGTAGAGCAGTAAAAGAAGAGAAAAAATGACTGACTTGAGCTTATTAAATTCCAACAGGCAGAAAAGTACACGAGAAAATATTTCTGAGATGACAAAAAGGAAAAGGGAATCCTGCGAAGGATTTCATTATAATAATGAGGTGTAACTCTAACCTCAGGATATGATTATTTTAGAAGTCAGAATAAATCCCTGTATTCATAGGTAGAAATAATCTATAAATAGGAAATTACCTAGAGGATCTTGCCAGTAGGAATCTTTCTTTTAAACACAGTTTTCTGTTAAAAGGTAATACAAGAACATCACTCTCTGTCAATGGATGAAAAGATGGGGAAAACCATTCAGAATCTTGAACTCCTTAAAACAACTCTGAGCATTTTATAAATTTTCTTCTAGCCTATTTTTTTAGTGTGCTTCAAAAAGTTATAATTTACCTAAGTGTTGAATTATGATATTTTTAATGTTATACCTAAAGCCATCAGAAATATATCAAATAGTTAAAAATAGCCTATCAACTTGTTTCAAGTCCATGATTTTCAATCGGTCTATACATTAGGATTTTTAAAATGTAAATCTTGGGGCGCCTGGGTGGCTCAGTGGGTTAAAGCCTCTGCCTTCAGCTCAGGTCATGATCCCAGGGTCCTGGGATCGAGCCCCACATCGGGCTCTCTGCTCTGCAGGGAGCCTGCTTCCTCCTCTCTCTCTCTGCCTGCCGCTCTGCCTACTTGTGATCTCTGTCTGTCAAATAAATAAATAAAATCTTTAAAAAAAAAAAATAAAATAAAATGTAAATCTTTAGGAAACTCCAAACTTATTAAGTAAAAATCTCTGGGTGGGGTCCAGACATCATGCATTTTCTTGCATCTTTCCAAATGATTCGGATCTGCGGCCAAGTTTGAAAAGCACTGATACCACTGGTGAACATTTAAATTATGTACTTTATAACAGAAATAGCATTAATATGAATATCTTAGCACATATATTTTCTTCTTATATTCTGGAATATTTTAAGATAGGCTTGCAAAAGTGGCATTATTAATTCAGGACATATGACCTTTTGCAAATAATGCCAGTTGGCTTTCCAAATGAGTTATTTTGGTTTACATTCTCATTGGTAATATATAACAGGAAGCATCATTTGGAGTCAGGGTCAAGTGCATGAAATGATTAATTTATTAGGTAAACTAAGAAAAATCTCCAATGGTTACTTTACTTTGCACTTTTATGATTATTAGTAGGATCACATGCTACTTGCTTAATCCTTAGTTTTATACATTGGAGCTCCTTTGCTCATGTCCTTTGAGCATCATACTCTAAGGTCATCATTTATTTTCTTAACTGTTTTAATGATCTCTTTATATAACTAACACCTCTAGCATATTAACTAAAAATATTTTCTCTATTGTCACTTAATATATTTTGATATGCAGGCACAAAAATCTCTGTTGTCAATTATGTCAATTTTTTCCTTTGCACTCTTTGAACTGTGAAATGTTGGATCTGAATTCAAATGTTGGATCTGAATTTTTCTAATTTTCTTCCCAATGGTAAGACTTTTCATATGTAAGTTTTTAATCATGTACATATCTTCCTCAATATAAAATGCAATGAACACATTACATGTGCAATAAACATTTATCATTTTCAATGGCTTTTTATGGTTCAGAAAGAATAAGAACAGTTTCCTTGTCCATTTCTGATTCATGCTCCTACTTCTCTGCAGAACAATCTGGTACTACTCATTGGAAATTCCTTGATCAGCAGAATGTCAAAGGAATTCAGCTCAGAGTTTTGCTGGCTATGGGGAAATTTTTACCTTTAAATGTTTGATAAAGGAAATGTCTAAAATTAACTACACCAACCACTACTGTTAAGACCGGCATTCAAGCCACAGTTAAATGTCAGTTTAACGGAGTTGCGTTTTCTCCTCCTTCCTCCTCTTCCTCTTTCTCTGTCCACATGTACTCTTAAGGCAATATGTTCAGGGATAGTTATCGGCTTTAATTAGAAGTATTACCATTGAAAGATATTTAGTCAGCATAGCTTTCTGCTATAGAACAGAATTTTTTGTGAAATTCAAACATCACAGTTACTTGGAAGGGCATGAAATACATCCACAAAATTCAGATTAAATTATAAAGTAAAAACAAGTTTTACAAAGGGCCTACCTTCTAGGCAAGGTCTCATGGAAACAATATGCCCTGAGAAAGGAAGAATAAATACAAAGCCTGGTGAATCTAAAGCATCCTTCCCTTCCCCAAACTTAGTATTTGACACTTAAAATTACATCTAAGAGTCTGGCAGTAGGCCAACAAGAAATTTAATACACCTAGTTCTTGTTTTAATTTCACCCTCAGGAAAATATAATTCATGAGAGGGATAGGTTAGGAGCGGGGATTGTGGAATGGTTATGTCTCCTACAAGCCACATTAATACTCTTCCATACAGGAAAAAAACCGGTAAGATAAAGATAAGAATGCCTAAGATCAATGCAAATGTAAAGAGAATAAACACTTGTTTCAGGCTAATGGTTTTGGAAAACTATAAAATTATACACACACATATATTAATAAATTCAAAAAGTAATGCTAGTAATACGTTATATATGTGTTACCTCTGTTTTATAGAAAGAAACATCTTCCTTAGGACAAAATGCGCATTTTGATGACCCATGGGGAGAAATGTATCTTTAGACAAAAGGTTTCCTGTACATTATTTTACATCAATATCAGTGTTCCAGCCAGGCACACAGAGACCCTCCAGACAACAACTCCAGTAACAAAAAGGGAGAAAATTATGTAAATGGAATCAGAGTGGAAAGGAAGAGAACTGGTGAGCCATGATAATAATTAAAGAAAAATTATTTTCAACTAAACCCCTATTTAATCGACTAACTAAAGGATAACTGATTAAGCAGTTGTCAGAACTACAGAGAACTATCTCTATGTTGATGCAACAATAAAGGAAATATTTTTGTGGCTTCCTTCATTTCTCAATACTTCAAAAAACAAAACTTGACATATCATGGCTTCTGGCCATTTGGCAAACATCTGAAGTAAGCACGATTCCAACCCACTCATTTAACCTGAATTAATATTCTTGAGGTTTTATATAGCCACTTAAAGCTTTCAGGAAATAGTTCCTCGATGCACCTGCCACCTAATTCCATGAAATCAATATTTCACTTAAGCTAAGTCAGGAAATCTTAAGGTGCTGAATTCAATTATGACTGTTACTTCATGAGCCACTAGTAGACAAAACATATCATTGAAATTGAAAATCATTACAGTTAAAGAGCTTTACCTCCTTTGGGGGGTGTTTCATAAGGTACCATTAACATAATTAATAACAGTATATCACATTAGGATAACAATAACAGCTTTAATATATGGTACAGTACTTTTCTATTGCCAAACGTCAGTTTATACACACAGAAACAACGTTCTCTCTGGCTAGGCCTGAAATAAGTCTATTGTGTGAGGGTGGGAGCAAGCTGCCTGTCAATACGAAAAGAAAAACTGATCATATTGATTTAAATTTCATTTAGAGATGAAAACAAGTATTTACTGAAATCCATATATATTACTAGTAAGCAGACAACAAAAATTCACATCTTCAGTCTTAAGCACCATGTTCTACATTACAGGTAATGGTAAGCGGAGGTTCCATATAGCAAAGTTTTATAGACACAATAAAAGGATAAACAAATAAACAAAAGAAAAGCTTTTATAAACACTGAACACCTAGAATGGGTCTTCAGTCGCTCTTTTCTCATATAATTGCTACCTGATTGACCCTGCACAGAGCTTTAGAGTTTTCAAGGATCCAATGTGGGGTATCACCACTTCATTTTCAAAACAGAGAATGGACAAATGCTCAAAAAGATAAAATCCAAAATTCTCAACCTATTTTATCCCGTTAGGTGGCAAAACTTTGAGAATCCTAAAATTGTTCATCACCTGGCTCATTAAACCGAGTTTTAAGAAAACTCTAGAAATTTTTAAAACAATCACGATGCTAATACATTTCTGTCTTTCATTTCCTCCTTGGTTTGCTCATGCCTTCTGACAGGCATCCTTTTCCTCCTTCTTCTTCTCTTTTCCTTCCCTTTGGGACCCCCACTTCAAGTCTGACATTTGCCTGTGGCTTAAGTTCTGACTGTGATGGGAAGACTGAGCTTCAGAATCTGCAAGACCCCAACTCAAATACCAGATCTTGCACTTATGCCTGTATGAAGTTGGGCAAAACACCTAACTTCTCTCAGCACCAATTTCCTCATCTGTAAAATGAAGAAACAGCACCTACTTCTCAATGTTACTGTGCGGATTAAATGAACTAAAAAATAGAAACTGCTTGGCTCGGTGCCTGACAGTGATCAGTTACCACATAAATGTTAGCTTCCTGCCCTTTTGCCAAAACGACATTCAACAGACAGTTCTAATGATATTTACAGACACATACATCTGTGTTTCTTTTCAGTTCTTTACCTGTATTCTACTATTAGGCCTAATAAACTTCCTCCATGTTCAACACTCAGCAAGCTTTTCATTACCCTAAAGGAAAATGACTGAAATAACATTTCATAAATAAATAATAGCGAAGAAAAGGCACCAAGTTTCTAAAGAACATGTTCAAAATTAAAGAAAGTCTAGCATATTCTCTGTAAAAACTTAAAATACCTAAGTAGTTTAAAGAAAGACAGACAGAAGTTATGCTGCAAAACTCCTTAAAAGTACAACTCAATTTGATTCTTAGTAAAACAGGGTTAGACTAATGAAGTTCTCTCAGTGAAGATAAAGCAAAACATTTACTGGGAAAAATCAGCCATCATCCTTGAGAATAATTATTGATGTAGTCAGGCTACTCCTCTTAAAAGAGCCCGGAGCAAAAGAGTGAACAAGCAGACTACAACTTCAGCAAGAAAGATCATGGAGATGCAGTCAATGTTCACAGGGAAGAAGGCTCAGATACATAACGAAAAGGAAAATAAAACATTTCTATCTGACATGGCAATAGGATTTGCATGTATAGATAAATTGGTAGTCAAAATATGGCCACAGTTTACACAAACTGTAACTCAGACAGAGGAATTAGAAAGCACACCAGGGCCGCCTGAATTTTCCCTTTCCAACAAGTCACACTTCTCGGTTTCAAGGCTAGTCTGCACTGTCACACTGACAAAACAGAAATCACGTATGTGAGCGACATCCATCTGGGAATCACCCTCATAACCTTCGACACAGTCATTCAAATCACACTGCCTGGCCTTCAGGTGTCTAGTTGTCTTCTCAAACCCACGAAACATGAACGGGGGAGTGAGTGACGACCACGCGGTTCCACACAGGAAGACCCTCAATGTCCATTTTCACCCGTCACTAGCTGGTACCTACCCGGAAGGAATGAACGGAACCACTCCAATGCAATCCCAGCCACTGCTGCTAGTTCAAGCATTCGGTTCAGCATCACCTCATGACCAACACGAAAGCAGCTGAGGCTCTAATATAATCATCATGGAAAGTTGTCCCAAATCCTTCATTCGAGGAAGATCCTTCATACACACCAACGCTGTCTCCAAGCCATGCCGGGGTCTGAAACCAGACTGGAAAATATTATATATGTGTATATATAGTAAAACTCCCACAAACCACTCTTCTACTATGTCATATTTATTTACAGCTGCTTAATCCATCCTATGTTTATGTATATATATATATATATATATAGATCGCCTTCTCAAGGTAGAATATGAACATTCAAGGAAAGATCATTTTCATAGCAGAAAGTAAACTGACAGCGTATGAAGACCTGGAGCTGCCTGGGAAGGTAGTTGAGGTGGTCCCAAATGGAATATACTCTGTCCTGAAGGGAAGAGAGAAAACACAATATTGGTTTCCAAGGCTAATCTTCTAAACTTGGTATATGGATCAAACTATGTTTGTGTTTCAAAAAAAAAAAAAAAAAAACCAAAAACAAAACAAATAACCTTGGCTTTTTTGGGAGATGAGAAAGCAATGCCAGATTAACTCTCAAAGCTCTGTTTCATGTTATCAAATGTGTGCCTTCTTCCTCCTGAACCCTGCTATGTGGACACCACTTTCATAATCCTAGCTACCCTAGCCTTGACTGTATTATCAGAATCTCTACTGAGCAAGGAACTCTCTACTTGCTCCTCATGCAGACAGGACCAGAAACCTTTAAATGATTATCAACTTCAAATGGTAGGAATAAAAAACGGGAAGAAAAAAAAAAAAAAGGAAATGATCAATGAAGCCCCAAGAGCTATTATATGTTAAATAACCAGAACAAATCAACATTTAAAATATCAATTTTTCCTCTCACTGCTTAATGAATAGGCTTTTAAGAAACAAATAGACATTATATAGAGTTTTCAAAGTTAAACCAGAGAATGCACTATTTTTATCATCTTGAGACTTTTATTACAATGTTAAAGGCTATATATTTCCTTTTTGCTTCCCCTTTCTCCTAAACTAATACTAAAAACTAAAACTTTCAACCTCAGCACAAAATTTTACTGTTTCTCTATTTCTAGAATGTGCCTAAAATAAAATTAAGTAGGTTAAATCTCTGTAGCATTATTTCCTATGTACTTACCCTAAATTATTATTTGCATTAAGCAAATGGCTATCTGACAACCTGTCATATATAATTCCATTTAAAATAGAATCTGTGTTCTAATCTCCATATCACTTGCTCTACCGGCCAGACTTATCCCATCCTTGTCAGCTACATCCAGGCTGTACTAAAATGAAAAATCTCAGGAAAGTTCACCCAGTGCACTGCCTCCTTTACCACTCCATATATGTTGGTTCCCAAGTCAACTATTCCACTGATACCAAATACCCAGAAATTTACTAGACTGGTTTGGACCTGAGATTTATATCAAACACAATACTCACTATATATACATTTCTTTCTGGACACTCTCCACTAACTCCACTGCATCTCATAAAAAGTGACATAGCTCTCATAAGGAAAATGCAGAAACTAAATGGATCACCTAGGCAAAGGACCTAGAAAATACTACACTGAAAGGGATAGACCACTTGGTTGATAGCTCAAACTTACAGTCCACTTGGTGCTTAGCAATACACAATGCTCTTCCTCCTAAAATTTTAAGTCCTCTTGTTTGATATATTAACCCTCTGTTGTCTGACCAACTAGAGTGAGTATGAGTCTTCTCAGAACAATATATATATATATGTGTATATATATATATATATATATATATACACATATATATATATGTCAGCTGAAGATGTCTATAAATGATATATGTTCAGTCAAACATTTGCTGAGACATCTTCTATGATCTATGAATACAGGATATACAAACATCAGTAAGGTAGGCCACTAGCTATCTTGCAATTTATAGTTTAAATGAAAGAAAGACATATAAACAAAAACACCTGTGATAAAATACATTTAAAACATCCCTTGAAATATAGAAGAAGGAACCGTCTTTCTGCCTGGGAATCATAGGGAACATTGCCCAGGGGAGGCGACAATTTGCATCTTAAATGATAAACAGGTAGCAGGGTAGGAGTAATGGTAGTAATGAACAGAAGCTAAGCATTAGCATGCATGTAATTTAGTAGAATCTTGGAAATCAGATCGCTACTCGAAAGTAAAATATATTCTGTCCTATATTTAGTGTAATAGAAAGCATTTCCATTTCAGTATAATGGAAAACTCCCAGTATACTATGAACATTTCAACTCTTGATTTCAGCTCAGGTCATGATCTCAGGGTCTTGAGATCGAATCTTGTTGTGGGGCTCAGCACTCAGCACCGTCTCCTTGACACTCTCTCTCCCTCCACCTCTGTCCCTCCCCACTGTGCACATTTATGTTGTCTCTCAAACAAACAAATCTTAAAAATTTTTTTAAAGGCTGAAGTGGCCCAAATATGAAAGCTAGCTAGAAAAAGTTTCTCAGTTACAAAAAGGACACCCCCAAAACCATCTCATTTACTAGAAAATTATTTATTTGTTGGTATATTATAAATTGGGAAAATCCCTGATCCTAGCGTTCCAACACTGACATTGACAGATGTATTAAAAACAACTCAGGATCGGAGCACTTGGCAAGCACCAAGTTCTTGACTTTGGTTCAGGTCACGATCTCAGGCTCTTGAGATCAAGCCTGGCATCTGGCTCTGCACTCAGCAGGGAGTCTGCTTGGCATTCTTTCCCTTTTCCCTCCTCCTCCCCCTGCTCACATGCCTGTATGCTCTCTCTCTAAAAATTAACAAAGCAGTCTAAAAAAAAAAAAAATTCAGGATCTGCTCAATCAAGTTACAATGGTTTTCAATCTTAAAAAACAAACAAACAAACAAAAAAAAAACAATGGTTTTCAATCTTATCACTGCATCTGAGCTAAGAACAAAAACTAAAATCCCTTTTCTAATTTAAGAAATCTTAGATAAAAACTTAGGTATTAAATAACATTGCATACTTATTAAAACAACCTTTTGGCATCAATGTGCAAAAAACACTACTGTGGAATATCTTAGAATATAAATTTGACTTGAAATCTATTTAATCTTGATTAATTTCCCCAAATTCCTGATAAGGCAGCGAAAAAAAAAAATGTCATTAATCAAATATCTTACAATTGATAGTACATTTTCCAAATTATATTGTTTTCATAACAGTCTTATGATGCAGATAAAGAGTTGCAATTTCTCCCCATTTTACTGGAAAGATTAAAAGAAAAAAAAAAAAAAAGACTGAGTGACTTATCCAGGATAACACATTATGCTAGAAGCAGAAATAGAGGATTAAAATTTCCATTCACTCAATCAGAAAATATCATGAGCCTATTACATGAAGGGCACCATGGGGAAGAGACAAATCAATGAGACATGAACTCTACCATTAAGGAAATTGCAGTCCTATTATAACAAGAGAAAATCGGAGAGAGTTTATTAGATGCTACAACAAAGGAACACACATATTATGTTATTATGGAATAGGAAGGATAAAATAATGAATTAGAGCTAGAATTAAAGAATTCTTTACTGAGGAAATGGTATAGGACATTGGCACTGGGCTTTGGAGGTAGGGGGTGGAGGACAAGAAATGTGAAGGTCATTACAGGCTGAGCAGAGTTAGAGAGACTTGAAAATATATGGAAGGTTTTCATGAAGTCAAGTAAATAAGTAATTATGTTTTCAAATGTCAAATATGATAATACATATTTAACCTATACCAAGCCCAGGAATGAAATTTAATTTAAAAACAGATAGAGCTGAGGCTGGTAGTTGCTCTTCAATAGCTACCTTTCCCTATAGTGAAGACTTTTCTTCTAGCTGGGAACATGCCCCCTACAAAGACTATATTCTCCAGCTGCCCGTTTAGCTAAGTGCAACTCTATATCTGGCCAATGGACAAGAGGAAAACCATTACACTCCACCTTCAGAAGGTATCAATGAAGGGATGGCACGTGTCCTTTCTTCCAGCTGCTTCTTGGAACATGGATTTGGTGGCAAGCCATGTTAGACCATCAGGATGAGGACAGAATCCTAAGGATAATGGGAATGATAAGACAGAAGGACCCTGACTCCCTGGATAGCCTGATGTAGCAAAGTTATCTCCTCATTCCTGGGACTACCTACCTTCCAAACATAATGTGAGAAATTAACTTTTATTTTGTTTCATCACTTATTCTGGCACTTCATGATATGCATGCAAAATTATACACTAGCTTATATAAATAGGATATGCTATAAAGTAAATGCAAAATCAAAGTAATTTCTTGGATCTCAATTCTCAGAACCTAATGAAAATAACCTGAACATATTTAAATTAATTGCAAAGGGTTTAATATAGTCAGCAACATATAATTATAAAAGGCTTTCAAATCTATTTTTAAATTTTAATCTATATAACAACCCTAGGCAGAGGAAAGGTCAGAAATCAATACTATCATATTGTAAGTGAGGAATAAGACAACATATCATGAATTCATAAGAATTTGATAGCTCCAAATTATATTGAGTTTAACCTCACTTAATCCATAAAATAATGACATATATTCCATACCACACTGATATACTAAAGATCCATTTATGAGAAAAGTGAAATGAGTTATCCGTGCCAGAAAAAAGAATCGATAAGTGAAAAGCAGATTTCTGCTGTAAGTTGACAATTTACATATTGGACTTCTCAGTCCACTCAGTTTTATTGTGATTACATTTAAATATTTAATTGCTATCCATTTTTTATAGTGAATAGAGGAAAATTTAATAAGTCAACAAAAATACGTGATCAGAGTGTGAATGAAGAAAGCAAGCAGGCTACAAGAGCACAGGCAGAAATATGAACAGAGGAGAACGGCTGCCGGATGACCCGTGTGCATCAGCTTGTCTGCACGCAAATCTGTTCACCCTCCCTTCCCATGTTACCTCATATTGCAGGCATTCCAAAGAATAACTGGAATAAGAATAGTCAATAAAATGATCTAAGGCATTGTGCTTTACTGAGCTCACTGGCTAGCTACATCAGCCCACAGAGGAAGGGACACGGGTGGTTGCAACTTCTTCCCCCGTTTTCCCCAAAGTCCCTTGAGCAAGGTCCTGATGGCAACAAGGGGGCTACTGAGGCCATATTCGAGAATACTGGATCACTAGTTGATGTATAACTTACAGTACAATCTCTCCCGCACCCCTAACTCCTGCCAACGGTGTTACAAATATGTACTACTGGAGGCACATAAAATCAGGTAACAGAGGGGGACTGGATCAATGAAAACCCATCACTTCAGGAAAATCAATTGAAAGACATGTCCCTTCTAACAGTACCTTAGAGTAGATTTATCTTCTTTTTTTAATGTGGTCTTGCCTTCCCTTACTACTAGGCTTTTGCACATTCTTAAATTCAGAACTGATCAGCCTCATCTAAGTTTGAAGATGAGTCAGATATTTACTAGTTCTATTACGCAGACCACTCATCTTCTCTAAGCATTGGCTTATTGATCCGTAAAATAAAAGTTGAGGACTATATGATCTGCAAAGTCCTTACCAGAAACAGAATGTTCTAGTACTGAGTTAAACTCCATCTCAGATTGCAACCCAATGTAGTAAATAACTGTTCCAAAGGAAGCTTGCTTTCAAATAAATTCTCAAAAGCATTGCTTAGAGTCAGATAGTAACAGTAATAGAAAATGCCCCCTTGTGTAAAATAGTCCTGACTTTCCAAAGTCTACTTCTTTAGCTGTTAGGAATCATTCAGCCCACCATTCTTTTATCCCAAGAAACTCTTCTTAAAAAGACTGGAAATTGCTTAGGTGACCAGGTGGTTGAAAATTGAGTGAGGAAGAGACTACATTTAAAATTTAGATAATTATCTGCTCCGACTCAAATTTCTACAGATACCATTATACAATCCTGATCACTCTTTTGTGAGAAAAGAAGAATATACCATTGTATCTCATATCCAAACTAATTTATAAAACTTTGAAAATTAAGTTATAGGTGGCAGCCAAAGGGTGGGAACTAAAAATAGTAAACTATATAAATTCTAACTTGAAAAATCAAGTTAGCCATTTTAATATTGGGGCTGGATAAGATAAGTGAGCAGTGAAAACTGTTCTGAGTAATTCTAAATAATACTTTCTATATTCCTGCTTTAGCACTTTTCTTCTTAGGGTGAAGGTTTAGGGGAATTCCAAAGTGACCTCTGCTCAACTTAATACTTCAGAATTTAAGATTAGAGCCATTTAGACTTTACTACCATCGACAACTTTTTCCAACAAATCTTCATGAATGCCATTTTTCTGTATCTAGAACCAGCAGGTCACCTTCAAGAAACACAAATTAAGCAACAAATTGAAAAATAACCATTGTACAAATTGTTGTATTTCGTGCGGACATGCTGGAAAAGAACTAAGTAATGAATTCAGGTTAGCTATAGTGGCCTAAAGGAGAACGTGCTCTGCTTGGAAATTTTACATCTGTCTTTTGAAAAATGAAAAATAAAAATAAAAAAGTAAAGAGTCGTGTTTTTATACCTCCCAGTGGAAATACAATGGATGGATGAGATGAGGAAGGATGGGTAACTGCTCAGGATACAGATTACCAGTGACAGGAAAGTACATCTGCTCATTCTTTGCTTACCATAATTTCCCCCCAAAAAGGTAGTAATGCTGCTTCTGAAACCATACTCACTCTCTCATTCAGGCCTCCTTTTCTTCCTCTAGATGCACCTCTTAAAAGAACAATGTTAGTAACTTAGCCTTCCCTTCCCCCATCTAAGCATGGTTTAGTCAGGCCCATCTATTTTCATTTGGTTGTTTCACAAATGGAGGCTCTACCCGCCTCTAAAATCACTGTTTGGATTATCTACATTTTGTTAGCAATTATGCTTTGACTGGTCACAGTTTGCAAGCTTCCCAGAAACAAGTTTCAATCTGTAAATCCAATACCAACAACGATATGGTGAGAATCCTATGAAGCCTTTGATCCTCCCATTACCTGAGGCGTGCTTCCTGTCCTCACAGCATTACCTTCTAAAACAAACAGTATGAAGGTGCATTCAAATATGCTTTGCTGCTGTCTGTAAGCCCAAATGTTCACAAGAAGTCACCTTCTTGTTGGACAAGCATAAGAGTTAAAAACTCACCTGAGGCTTTGCATTCCCCAAATTTAAATAGATTATGAATGTCTTTTTCACCTTTCAATCCCATTTGTAATTAGGCTAAAAACTTGAAGAGTATGAACGCACCTATCCATAGGCTCAACTTTAACCTCACTAAGTAATATATAAGACACTCAACAATTAGCCTGAAAAGCTGCTAAAGGGAATATGTTTGGGGTGGAGATAATTTACTTAATAGAATCACATAACCAACACTTCCCTTAATCAAAATTTTATTAGGCTCAGGCTACAAATATTTTAAAAAGGTTAAATGCAGTTGGTTCTGAATCAGACATCAAATCCAAGATTTGCCAATTGCTAGCTGGGTGAATGGTCTCAAGTTACCTAACTGCACCTGCTTCAATTACCCTAACTGTGAAATGGGTTATAAAATATCATCGACCCACCACAAAGTTTTTAAAAAGGTAATTCATGTAAAGTCTTCAGCATTGGGTCTAATATAAGCAAATGATTTTTAAAAATTAGGAATCCTTTTAACCATCAAGCCCCTACTCATTAATTTGTATAAAGCATGGTATCTCAGCCCTATGTCAAACGGATTAATGGATCTGAAGATGTGAATTCTTTACTGTAATGGTCTTATATTTGTGGTGGAAAGACAATACTGTTTGACATGTTGGAATATCACATATTTTATCAAGAATTCAAGAGAGAATTAGAAATCCCTAAATTTAAAAACTAAGTGTGTGTGTATATTTATATTTATATAAAACTAGCTATACATATATGTTTTCATCATTATGCACTAGGCAGAAGACATGCTTCAGAGAGAAGAGATTAAAAGACCTAATTAAATGACACAGAAAAATGGTCTGGAACCATGTTGTTAAATTCTTTAAAAGCAAGGACTACATTTTATTCATTCATTATTCCAGCGATCTCTACCCTCTCAGTAACATAGTATGTGCTTCATAAATGTTAATGTAATGAACACATGCCTTAAAGCTTCCACAAAACCTCAGGATCTAACACAGTAAGCACACTGAGTGCACTTAGTAAGTATCTAATTGATTACCGTCATGTTATGATACTGACATCTCCACAATTTTCTTGTCTTTTCTCTGATTCCCCTAACTTGACCAGCAGGGACCAGACAGGGCCTTTCACCTACAGACCTGGTCAGACTGAAGACAGGGCTGAGCCTGAGCCCAAGCCTTGCGCAGCACCTACAACAACAGATCTTAACTTCTTTTAAAAATATATATATATATTGATAGAAATCACCCGAATTTCAGGCAGGATCCCAATCCACAGTATCAATTTGATTCTGCATCTAAGCATATCTGGAGTTGCCAGATAAATAGTCCTTAATTGTCCTGAAGGAACGAAGACTTGTTCTTAGGAATTACATGCTATAGCTTTTAGAAAACCTGGCTTAACAAAACGTCATAATTTTCATTCTTCTGAAAACAAATCAACTATAAAAAGAAGTCCCCATGTCAGCATATCAACTGTTTTGCATTTGAATTATGTTGTCAAGTTCAAAACAATGGAGCAAAACTAAAATCACAGGCATGTGGCAATTAAGACCACAAGCAATGAAATTAAGAGATAAAGAGAAAAATACTACTTAGAAAAAAATTAAATAAAATCACCCCAGTTTAATTCCTATTCCTTCCCAAAGGTTTTCATCTGCATAGGATACTTAGACTCACATACAATGTAATTTTATATCCATTTCTGCTTCTATTTCTGCACTGAAATATTTATAGAGTGCTCAGTATTTCTGGAGTAAATTATACCTAGATCTTGATAAAGCTGAAATCACCTAAATTACCTTTTTTTGTTCAATTATTTGGAAGAATGGAGAAAGAAAGCTTGACAGAATAAAGAGATGTTTTAAGAAATGGCCATTTCTTAGCTATAATTGCATTCTTTAGTGAATATTGATGCTTTGAGGGTTACACGCAGTCAGCACAGCTACTTTTACCAAAGGCTTCAAATAAAATCCAAATCAATTTATGTTATATGAATATACACACTGTACTTGAACACAAAACTTAAGCTGAGTGTTCTGCTGGTTTACATGTTAAGAATAACATACGAAAATACACATTAAGAGTATGTAAAAACAGAAGCACAGTACAAGGTTAAGCATAGTGTTGTGAACACCCTCCAAGATTAATCAAATATCCCACATCCTAGAAATATTCTAATGTTATGCCATGAGCTCTGGCAATCTAAAGTTCCAAACTCTGAATCACTATGATGAACTGAATTTTTGTGCCCCCCAAATTCCTATGATGAAGCATAGGCCCCAGCGTGGCTGTATTTGAAGATGGGGACTCTAAGGAAGTGATTAATGTTGAATGAGGTCTAATAAGGATGGGGCCCCATCTGATAGGAGTAGTGTCCTTATAAGAAGAAACGGCAAAGAGTCCACCCTCTGTCTCTCTGCACGCACACACCCAGGAGAGGACATGTGAAGACAGTGCAAAGGGGACCATCTGCAAAGCAGTCAGAGAGCTGTCACCAGAAACCTACTGTGCTGGACCTTGACCTAGGACTTCTACTAGCCTACAGAATGGTCAACAGTAAATTTCTATTGTCTAAGCCACCCAGTCTACAGTGTTTGGTTATGTTGGTTATGACAGCCTAAGCAGACTAAGCCAATCACTATTAATACGAGTTCACTCAGCGAACTAGGAAAAGTGCCAGTCCAGATTATGACATCGTTATGAGGCATTCCAGCAGACAAGTGCTACTTCTTCTGGCAACCCAATCTTCTAGCCTCTTATGGAACACTGTAGTAATTACATGCTGCATGTGTGAGTTTGCATGCACACGCATGACACAGTTCATGAATGCCTCATGGGGCTCCACTTCTACTTTCCTAAGTCATGAAAAGATAACTCAGGAAAAGTCACAGTAGAAGGCAAGTAGCTACCTGTGACTACAACAGCAGATGCTTGGCTACTAAGGCTTTAAATCTGCCCACATCCGGTTTGATCAGGAGGTGCCAGCAGTTGGGACCCTACCTTGTAGGGCAATGTTTCACATGATTACTTTTTAACTGAGGAAATGCTGCCAAAGGAATATATAATCTTATTATCCTGAATTACTTTTTCACAAAAAGAAAAATAACCATAATTAGGAAAATAAAAGTACAGATGAAATGGGAGAATGGGATTTAGAGTTACAAACTTGCCATTTTAAACTAAATAAGTCATGGAGATTACAAGTACAGCATAGAGAATCCAGTCAATATTACTGTAATAACATATGGTGACAGATGGTGACTACATTTATGGTGAGCAATGAGTAATGTACAGAACTGTCAAATCACTACGCTGTACACCTGAAACTAAAATAAATAAATAAATAAATAAATACAGCTTAAAAAGTTTGATTTGTGACAGACTGCAAAGTTACTTTTAAACAATTAGAGATATCCACGTTTAACTTCTGAATTCTTATTTAACCAGTTTTATACCATTTAATTTAAAGCAAGTTAATTATGTACAATGCCAATGAATGACATTTTAAGTGATGATTTTGGGGAAGAACAAAATATATGCATCAATGACCAGACTGCAAATTCAAAATCCCTTCTAACTTTAAGATATAATGTATGCATTCATCATTTACATCATAAACCCTACATTATCAGAATAGCACGCATTTATTTAAGTTATCATGTGACTAGGAAAAAAGTTCCACACCCAGTTTCAACTAATTATCACCAGACAGACAATGGACAATACCTATTGATTCATAGTTTGCTAGGTGCAATATATTCCCTGGAATATTGTGGATTATCAGTTAAGAAATCCTACTACAGCTGGTAGTGTTTGTTTGGGGGAAAAGAACTTTATTTAAAATGGGGGAGACTGGGTTTAAAGAGAACAGATAAGAAGACACTACAGTAATCTAGTTAAAAAATTGTAAATGCAAAGACTGAATGGCAAGAAGTAGGAATACAAAGAAAGATGTAATTAAGAAGTAGAACTAACACGACCCAAGAACCAACTGGCCACAGGGACATCAGAGGGGGGAGTTGGGAATGACTTCTAACCTAAGTAATGACGACAAGTAAAATTTTATATCAACAAAGAGGTAAATTATTCTCAAGGCTCGCTTACACACTCACATTCACACAGCTACACACATGCCTAAATAAATGCAGATTGTCCTATCTTTCTGTTTAATAATCCCACTGCCTCATCTGCCCCTTCTAAGTAGCTAACCATGCCCACCATTTACACAATGAGAGGATTAGATGTTAGCCAATGGCAGGGGTGGCAGTGCAAGTTCACACTGTAATTCTAAAATGCCTCAGCACAAACGAGACCACCATTTCAGTGTGAAAGGAGGGATGCCAACATGGAGTCTGGAGATAAGAATTGATTTTGCAGTAGAAATTATTTGTGTTTCTTTCTTATCTCTAGACAAAACATTTCAGCAGCGAGAAAGAATCATCTCCTAGAGTACTAATTAGAAACGTAAATCTCACCAAGAGAAATGCCAAGAAATTTTATTGTTTGTCACTATACATGGTAATAGAATTTTCTGACATTTATCCCCCTAGAAAAATGCAACATCTTTAACAAACCACAGTAAGAAGCAGAGATCCTAATTTCAGCATATCATAACATGGACTGCAAAACAGAAAACATGCAGAACCTTAAGGCAAGTAGCTAAAAACAAATTTATTCTAAGAATTATCAGTGGGGGTAAAAAAAAAAAGTTCTCATTGATACCAGAATAATTACAAAATCTTGGGC
This sequence comes from Mustela lutreola, assembly GCF_030435805.1. Lineage (NCBI taxonomy): Eukaryota > Metazoa > Chordata > Mammalia > Carnivora > Mustelidae > Mustela > Mustela lutreola. The sequence continues at coordinate 38,525,333 of NC_081300.1, forward strand.
TGTCAATTGCATGTACCACACTGCAAAATCAAAAATACATCCATATTCTGAGTAACACTGAACATGACAGAGACTGTTTATAAAGCTTTTCAAATGTCCCTACTGTGATACGTAATTATAGGCTGTTGCTCTGCAAACAGTTGATGAAATCTAACAGATTTTTTGTAAAGTAAGACATCTATAATCTTGTAAAAATGTACCTCATAAATATTGCCCTGCCCCCAAGCCAACAGAGGTTTTTTAAATTGCTTTGTGTATGTGGGGTGTTGGGGGGGGGGGGTTGCCACTGCCTTATCTCTACTATAGAACTATTTGCCTATTAGCAAATAATGTGAAAACTAAATCAAGGTTCATGTTACCTTAATGACAGGTATCTTGTAATGATAACGCCCAGCACATAAGACATTACCCTCGCTGAGGAATGACTGTTCTGCTCTCACTCGGGAAGTGCTGCAAGCCTGCTTGCTTGCCCTTGCTGTCCCTGGAGGTGTCCCTATGTGAGAGCACATACTTCTTTGGAAGCATCTCTTTAAAAATTACATGAGCAGAGAAAAACGTATCCTTGGGCATCAAAAATCCCTCTCTTTGTAAAGGAATTAGAACTTCTGAATAAGCAAACCAAAAACAGAAAGGCAGAATTAGGACAACCCCAAATGTTATCCAAACCAACATGGTAACTGGAGTTACTTCTCTTTGTCTATGAACATCTTTCTAATTACTGGAGACAAGTGCTCACTTTGGCAGTACATGTACTGAAATTACTGCGGACAAGACCATATTCTGCAGTGGCACCCTAACTCCCTGAGGAAGGGGGAATATTTAGTCAAGCAGTCCAAACAGGCATATCAAATATCCATCCACAAAAGCAGCAGACTGGAATACACATATTTTTATCCCCTCTATACGAGCAGCATGGCTATTTGATGGACGATAAGATCCTGATCATATGAAAAGCATCCCAAACAGCTATGTCTTACCGATTGTTCACAACTCATCAACACTAAGTAACAGAATCCTGCGAATACTCAGAATCAGAAAAGCAAATACTTAGATTATATTGATAAAAATCTTCTATGTTATTATACAGAAGGGAATAAAAACCTGCCCAATAGGTTTTCATTAAAAATTCTAGGAAATCATGCCATGATACTATTTTTTCAACAAAAATCATACGTCCTTCTGACCTTTTTAAAAACCATATGGAAAGTACGTTTTTCAGTCTATCTTTTCCAAATAGAAATTAATCACACACTACACATTTTTATTGATAACATGAAAAAGATACAAAGAACATGATATAGAAAAGCTGTCCTCTTTTTATCATGTCTACATAAAAAGTATGCAATTTAAAGTGTCACTTGAAAAGAGAAAAAGCATAAAATGTCAAGAATTTCATCAAAGTCAAATAAATTAATATCACATATACTGAACTCTTTCAAATACTCTTATCAGCTTTGCCAAAATTATTGGTGTGCTTTCTATTACAAATTACAAGTTTAAACCAGAGGCACTTAGAGCGTTTGAAAACAGGCAATAGCACAATAGCCTTAATTTCTCACATGGTATCTGCCAGAGATTATCAGCTTGCATATATTTAATGGGATTCCTACAAAACTGTTAGGTTCTTTTGCTTAAAACATACAAAATATTAAATAGGATGGAAAAATACAACATATAATGTTAAAAAGAAAATTCCAACACCAAATAGAATACTAAGCACCAGAAAATTAACATCTTGAGAAAGAAAATTATTTACTCAACAAATATTGATTAACTATCTGCTGACTGCCAGGAGTCTTAGATACCCTGCTCTTAAAGAGCCCACAGGCGGATGCAGGTAGACAAACAAGGACAAAATTACAGGACAGTGAGGTCAGCACCACACAGAATGAAGGACCACCCTCCACCAATGAACTTGAAACAAATGGTATAACTTCAAATCCAGGTTCAGAATGATGATGGATTAAGACCCAATCTTCTCTTTTCTAGAAATGCTAGGTACAGTGGTGGACTGTTTGGGGGATGACCACTACCATAACCTCTCATCCACCAAGACCACCAGCAGGTGACAGCCACCTTAGCAGCTTTCACAAGCACTGCCCTCCCCCTCCATTCAATCAGGCATATCATAAAACCCAAATTTCTTAGAAAACACATCATTAATAAATACCTAGAAATTAAGCAGCCATGTGTGACTTTATGATGGTGGAATTTCTAAATGTAACTTAAGAAAAATAGATACAGTTACACTTCATTTACTCTGCTACCATAAATATTTGGAAAACATTTAGGAACTTGGAAGGTAGCAAAAGAGTACATTAAGTGGCAAAATGTAACACCCTACATGACAGGTAGCAAAGCCCAAAACTCACTCAAAGCGTGTACTCCTGTTTTAGAGATGATTCTCATAAGCAAACCAGGAAGCAAGGGAAGAGTGGTCACAGACACACTGGCCATAAATAACAGATCACAACTGGCAAGAGAGAGAGGACTCAAAGAAAGCAGAAAGAAATACAAACGAAAATGTGTGGTCTGTGGTCCTTCGATGCAGAGCTGATTTTACCGAATAGAACTTAGGGAGAACCAGGGTCTCTTTCTTTGCCTGCTCCCTTTCTTATCCCACTTGTGAATTCCTCACAGGTACATCCAATATTACCATACTGGCTCATCGGTATTTGTAACAACAAACATGTTTTTTTCCTTATGGAAGGACACAATAATTGGGTGGAGGGGGTAGAGAGAGAGGGTTATATTCAAGAAATAGCAGGTTACGTCTTTCCACTTCAGTATTCTTTAAAGAAGCTGTTTCATGTTTTGTTTTGTTAACTACATATGCGTAAAGCCCTTTAATATACCGTTCCGGGAAGACCAGCATTTTGAAAAATAGGAAATAATGCTGTTACAATAATAAGTGTAATTAAAATGCTGTTCAGAGGCATGGTACAGGAATTTTATATCTCAGAGTACATAAGTGATGGCAGCACAGTCACTCTTGTTGAGAAGAATATCGTAATGAACAAATTTCAAATGTCTGCTTCCAGGAGATGCTTTTTATGTCTACATTGGCAGATTCCACTGGCACAGAGCCCACATTCAACAGGAGTTGATATCCTTAGATTTTTTTTTTTTTTTTTTTTTTACCTCCTCTTTTCTTTTGGCTGCTGCACAAACATTTCCAGTGCTTTCTAAATGGCATAAATATTTTCAGGGTTTTCGACAGGCAGCAAGGAGAAAATTAATTTCAGGGGTTCCCATTTTGCTCCCTAACTCTTCACGCTGACATCTAGCTTCAGAGAACAAGATCACCCTTACCAGAGCTGTTAGGCTCTGTCAGTGGCTTCTCTCCCCATTGTGGCCTCCAGTTTGCTGGGGACACGACTCTTCCAAATGGTATAGCTACATTATCTTAAGCTGTGTCTTCAGAACAGGGAGAAAAAGCCTCCAACACATAGATGAAAATTTGAGCCAGATGTCTTACACCCCTCTAAATCGTGATGTTTGTGGATGAGACTTACAAAGGATGCATTTTAAACAGCGAGAAGCTGATGTTATCTACCCTTTACAGTAAGAGGGGTTACAGATGATACTGATTTTTTTTAGGACAAGTTGGCCTCAGGAGGATTTTCCTTTCTCTCAGCAGTTCTATCTCAGTATCAGTAAAAACACCCAAAAGATAGCTCTGCAGCTCTGATTTTCACAAAGCTGCAACTACTGTATGTTCAAATGGCTTACAGGTAGATAACTTCATACAAAAGTAATTCGCTCTATATAACATGGATGATTACACACTCATGTGACAGCTCTATGTATTTTATTTCGTAACAAACTTCTTTTTTCTCCCTGTGTACTATCAATATGGCACTCAACTGGTGGCTTAAGCCAAAACTGTAAAATTAATTACTAAATAAAGGCTCATCATAGATAAACAAAATGGAGTACATATCCATAAAATGGAACATTATTTGGCAACAACAAAAAAAGAATGAAATACTGATTCATGCTACAACACGGATGGACCTTGAAAACATTTTGCTAAGTGAAAGAAGCTAGACACAAAAGGCTACATATTGTATAATTCCACTTATATGAAATGTCCAGAACAGTCAAATCCACAGACACAAAAAGTCGAATCATGGTTACCAGGGGGTAGAAGGAGTTGGGAAAGGGGAATGACTGCTTAAGGGGGATGGACTTTCCTTCAGGGTGATGAAAATGTTCTGAAATTAGATAGTGGTGTTGACTGCACAACTCTGTGAATATACTAAAAACCACTGAATTATACCTTTTAAAGGCTTGACTTTTATGGTATATGAATTATATCTCAATAAAATTGTTATTTTTTAAAGGCTCAATAGCTGAGTAATGACACTCCAAGCAGAGGACTTCTAAATGTAAGACGACTAAATTTTCAACCACGTTTATTAGCACTTTGAGTTTTATCAGAGTGACCTAATCTTTATAACCTGGGATCTATCTATTAAGCCTGTAAAAGTGTTCCTCTTTACTTTCAGAAACAAAAGCTCCTCTTACAAGACACAGAGAAAGAGGAGTAACTCCAATGAAGGGCTAATTCATGCAGCAAGGCTCTTTGTTAACAAAGTACATTCTATATTAACCTGTCTAATATATTTTATTAAGCCAACAGGCAGTTACAAGGAAATCTTGGGTCATCCAAATATTTGGCAATCACAAAAGAATTTGCAGGTAATTACTGAATCCACAATCAACTACAATATCAAAATCTAGATACATCTACTGCTTTGCAATTAGTGGCAATGAAAACAGAAAATGTAAATATGAATACTGACCTTGTTTCTTTTAACCCTTCTTTCTGAATGACTTCCAATATCTGCTTCGCTGTCATTGGTGAATTGGGGTGTTTTTCTAGTGCCTAAAAAATAAAAATAAACATAAAATTCCTAGATTATTGTATGGAAGCATACAAAATAAAAATGTGTGTGAATCATGCAAGGCTTCCATAAAATTTTTAAGGGGAAGGGGCTGTTATATCAAAACAAGGTTTCATCACACAGTTTGGGTTTCCAAAGTGAGAATGCAATTCTTTTCTGGACATTTATGGCAATTTCTGCAACATGGGGTCATTCTTCAAAAAAAGGTCACAAAGGCATACACACCAAAACAAAACAAAAAAAAAAAAACAAAAAAGAAAAAAGAAAAAATGTCAAACCTGAAAACAAAGTTAATAAATGTTTGTAATTTCCTTTATTAAAAATTGCGAATATTTTATGGTTAAAGACAGATTTTCAGGCTATTAAAATGTTTCCTAAATCTCCAGGACCTTGGAAACATTGAGCCTGGACACTACCAACAGCAGGGAACAAAGTGCTGGTTAGAAATACCTTCATTGGATTCACATTTGATCAACCTCTTTTGTATTTAAAAAAAAAAAAGAGAGAGAGAGAGAGAGAGAGAGAGAGAGAGAGGGAAAAAATTCCTTCATGGCCAAAATGGAGAAAAAAGCATACAAAAACCCAAGTAAGTTATTACAGTGTGTGTTCCAGTTCAGCTCAGTTTCCTTTCTTCTGCCTTTTTCAATTAATTTCAAGTAAACCCCTTCCTCTTCCCATTCAGCCCATCTCAGTTTTATGAACTGAGTCCCATTTTTCTTTATCTCCCCTTCTGGCCTGCTTATTTTTGAGTGCAAGGGAGTTGTTTTAAACAAAGTGTGGGGAATGCGAGGGACGTGGCTCATTATTTCCACAGGCATGAGACCATCAGACCTGGAAATCAAGTTCCTTTATTTATCCAGGAATTTCATTGGATGTAGGGAAGGCAATCAACAACAGTGTCCACTCTGCTCACCATCACGGACTATAGACAGGGGCTACCTCCAGGTATGAGACCCAAGTCTACACGCATCCTTACAATGACTTCCTCCAAGGGTAGACAACACCTACTTGAAGATGCTGTACAGAGCTTCTGCACATTATAAAGTTCTAACTTATGATTATTTACTAGAACAATCATAATTATTAACAGGGTCGTTTTAAAAAACTAGAAATTGAAAAGGATTCTGAATCTGTTCAAAATAGTTCTGCGATCCCACCTAACTTTCATGGTCAAATCGCAGCCAGCACTGGTAAAGGTTCTATTTGTCAAGGTTCTCCAGTGACTTACAGCCTGCCCCATTCCAGCCTTCACCATCGGGGCCCATTTCCTGTTCTCCCCTCTCTCTAGTTCCCAGAAAATGTTCCCATTCTTCCCAGTCCAGATCAGTCCCTTAGCCATAGTTGGTAAGTCCTTTAAAGCATCCAGCAATATGAGCTACGCTAGAAAGAGGGTATGCCCACAGGAAAGAAGGAAAGCGGTCCTCACAGAGGAGGCCACTGGAGAGCTCACCTGAAAACTGGGAAGGGGGAGAAAGAAACATAGGCACAGCTGTATAGGGAAGAGGACTAATGTGTAAAAATATTGGCTAAAAAAAAAAAAAAGGCAAGAAGGAAACTGCATCTTAGAGCTGAAAAGGGGGAAGATTAGATCACAGAGAAAGGCGGGAAAGATATAGACATGAAAACAAAAAGGCGAGAACTGTAAGTAGAACGGTGCGTACTTATGAATTACTGAAAGGAGATGCTGTGGGCGCATGGACCATATAAAGGGTGGGCATCACCCCAAATGACAGGCAATGCTGGGGACACTCATGGTCTCTCATAAGAGATATGGGCAGAAGGTCAAAAGACACAGACAGACACAAGTAAGCAAGCAAGGAAGAGGGAATCTGGCAGGGAGAGGCACAGGATGGCAGAATGAGGGGGAGCGGGGGCAAGGGAGAGAAAGGAAGAAAATTGAGCTGAACTGGGAATGTCCAAAAGGCAAACTGATTAAATCTAGAAAGGGCCGAAGAGGAAACTCCAGCGTACTGGGCAACGTTTTAACGGAAATTTGGGTGCACTCAAAAGTGGGGTTACTCACTGTGGAGGATTCCCTGTTTCTCTTCCTGAGTACAGGCCCCTCAGCACACCTGGGCAGCTCCTCCCAGCAATTGAGAGAATTTGGATAGCCCTGTCCCCTTCTCTATGACATCACATCCTACTCTACAAAGGAAGTAAAAGTGCCAAGAATTACATCATGAAGTGGATGAGAGGCAGGAAGGAAATGAAGCCACACAAAACACCAGAAGCCACCCTCAGTTCCTGCAAGACAGAGAAAGGAGACAGAGAAGGAGAGGTTCCTGGTTGTGAACAAGCTTCACTGAACTAGCTGTGTGAACATGAACAGAACAAAAGAGAGAGAGATTACCTTCACAGAACAAAACATTGATTACCATCAAAATAATGCGACACATGGCGTAGACATGAATCAGACGCACGGGCAGCCATACTCAAGCACCACAGCGGGCACGAACCACAGTCAGAGTGAGACAGCACACTATGCTACCAGGCCCAAACCCCGGACTGAGGAACTGCCCTTTGCCCCAACACTCTCTTGGCTAGGAGGTGTTACCGGTTCCACACGCCCTGCAAAATTAAACTTTCCGAATGGTCCTTCTTGACATTTTCAATGCAAATAATATTCGGATATGTTTTCACGGTTAGGTAATACCTGTTTTGATCTTAACACATTCCTCTGATTTGTTTCCCATCTTGTACCTACCTCTTTAGAAACTGGGGTCAAGGATGCATTAGAGCACAGAAGAGAGTAAGATAACTCCCAATTTTTAAGACTCTTTATCACAGTAAGATTTTATAGGTCCAATAAATATTTCAGAAAATCAAAACATGTTGAAACAGGCTTGGGCAATTATGATGTTAATTGCAACAAAATGAAAAATGAAATTCTAAAGTTTTCCATGGATAATAACCATTTAAAATGACTTTATTTTTGGAGAGTAAAAATTGGAAAAACACAAACTCATACCTATGTCATAGAAAACAAAATGTACCCATAAACCTAAAAACAAGAATATTAACCACTGCTAATCTTTGTGTTTTGCCTCTAGTTTTTCCTATCCATACATATCAGTTAATATAATTATATAAAGTATATGCATATATTGTTAGCTATCTTAATGTTCTCTATGCAATATGAATTCTTCAAAATGGACATCTAATTGACACTTCACTGAAGATAGACATTATATTGTTTTTAAAATTGAACAAAGAATATATTGAACGTTAACTTTCTTAGAGTGTTATTTACTCAGAGGATATGAACTCTGTCACGTCTCTTGCCAACTGCTTCCAAAACCATTTTAACAATTTATATCCACCTGCCTCTCTTACCACAAATTTGTCAAGATTCAGCTTATCTTTTAGTAGTATTTGCCACCTTATTAGGTCTGAAAGTAATGGCTCATTTGTTATTCTAATCATACTTCTGTAAATACTAATGAGGACAAAGTTTGGTTTTTTTTTCCAAGTGAATATCAAATGGGCTATCACAGGATATTTCTGTTTTCCTTATTAATGTATAAAAATCTCTGCATATAGTAAAACAATATTTATTATTTTGTAAATAAACAGTAGATATTTATTTATTTTTTGTTGCTCTTTTGGTGGTATTTTAGGTAAAGTTTTCTATTTTCACATGAACAACTCCATCAGTTTTTTCCATTCTGACTTCTGTGCTAGGTTTAGAGATTCCTTTTATCAGGCAAATAATTATTTGATTATAATAAAATTAATAATAAAATAAAACAATAAAATATAATAAAAGTAAAATATTTGTAGAAATATTTTTCAAGTATTTTTTATGGTTTTACTTCTTAATTCATCTATAACTCATCATTCTGTAGCAAGGTGAAACACTGACTTAATCCTCACCACCTATAAATAAGTCAAGATTCCCCACTATAATTCGTTTCACAAGCCAGTCACGGTTAGTGAGTCATTCTCTACCCTATATTAATATTAGGGCAATGAAAACTCTTTGGGATGTGAAACCAAATAAATGTGGGAACCAATATATAAAATGCACAAAAACAGTGCTATCCTTGTTAAGGTGGAGAGGAGACTGCGTAGAGCCTCCATACTTCTTCCCTCTAATCGCCAAAGGCACTTCTGGGAATTTTCAGGGTGTCTAAAAATTGAACTGTAAACCACTGTCCCTGGGGCTCATCCAGGGTCCTGAAAGATCCCCTGATCTTTCATTCAACTGCTGAAATGGCACCACACTGTTTTAAATTGCTCTAATATTATAATACACTTCACTATCTGGATCGACCACTGCTCTCATTATTCCTTCTTAAATTTTTAATTGTTCACTACTTTATATTTCCAGATGAAATTTAGATTGGAATTAAATGAGACATCTAATTAAATTTTTAAGCAATTTACACAGTGTTCCATGTGTTTAAGTTTTGTTTCATAAACAGTAATAAGCATTTTGTTGTTTATATTTTCAGTTGCAACTATGAATACACTTTCTCATATAATATTTTCACATTTTATTGCTAAGACATACACAGGCATTGAATTGTGATAATTACTCTCTATATGAACAGCTAATTGAATTCTTAATAGTTCTAACAGTATAGAAATGCAGAATCATATTTTCTACAAATAATGTGAATTGGGTCTCCTTTCCCACACTTCTGTGCTTTCTCGTTCCTATATTATTTACTTTGGATAAAAACTGATCTAGTACCTTTCAAAAAAATCATTTGCCGAACATTAAGCTGCTTTGTCACTTATTTCCTCAAAAACAAGTCCCCAAAACTGCCGAGTTTCGCAAAGAGTATCCACAGCTACAAGGATCAGCACTGCCTTGCCAAGGGAAGACTATAATTAGAACCACTGGCCAGATATCAATGTCTCTTCTACACAAATCGGTCTGTCACAGTGCTTAATCTTTACATAAAATGCCCTTCCTTTCTTTGTAAAAACAAATCACCCTCCTGTGTTCAAGCCCTATTTGTGAGTCCACTTTACTCTCACTCTCTAAGAGCTGTGTTTTGCACCTTTCATGCTTCCGCCTGATGCACTAAAGTCCCTTCAATCTTCCTTTCCCTCCTTTCTTCTGCAGTGCTACTCCCCAGGAGGTTTCAGATTTAACGTGGCTCTCCAAAAAGGGGGATTTCCATGGCAAGGGATACAACGTTTGTGTACAATCAGCCACCTTCCTAAGCAATGGAGCCCCCTGTATTTTTCACAAGACCTCAACACGTGTATAGAATTGCCAAATACACCACTGGATTTCTTTCACCTTCTCTACTTATAAGACTATCGCAGAACCAATCTCAAAAACATCTAGACTCATGCTATGCTACTTTGAGACAAGACAGACTCATTCCAGAAACCTCCTCCTCCAGACTTCTACAAGTCCCAATAGAAGGCGGGGGAAAAAAACATAACATAACAAAACAAAACAAAACAAAAAGCCTTTCAAAGAAAGGATGGTAATGTAGTTAAGAACAGAGACGGTTTGCCATATCATTTAGGGCACCAGCCAAGCTAAGAATGTATTCCTCTATGTTTTAGGTTCAAACATTTTAATCTAATAAATAAAAGGTTCCGAACACCTTAAGGCTCATTCCAGATTTCCCTGGTGTCTCTCAAACACAAAAGTCATCTCCAGTATCCCTAAGATAAACATACTGGACCAATGTTCACCTAATGGGTAAAATCTTGGTCCTTCAGGTCCTAAACAAAATTTTCTGAGCTTACTTCTTAGAATGCAAAAGGAAGAGATTTCCACAATTTGAAAACGCGTCTCTGGTATATGATTACATTTGTGGAATCCTATGTGAGCACCCAGCTCCCTCCCTTTTTCTAACACCAGCTTGTCTTCCCTTAGTCCTGGCTGGCAGTTTGTTGAAATACTTACCTCTTTAAGGTCTCAGGCCTTAGGCAAATGGCTTAAGGGTTATAACAATAAACCATCACATAGCTATGGACGGTTAAAGGGTGCTTTCACATAACACAGTTTATTTGCTCTCATACAACATGTATTATTTTATTTGACCCTTACAACAATGTGGTGAGATGCACTGAGGAGGCAGGATTAACTTTCTCAGCGATGCACAAAGTTGAAGTAATTGTTTCAAGATCAAAAGCTAGTATGTGGAAGGACAGGACTTGTATACATGATAATATAGGTGATGATAATTTAAATGTAATAAGAATAGCTCCTACTTGCTAGGCAATTCTGTGCTAAGTCTGTAGGAGCTTTCCACATATTACAGTAGACTCAGGGATTCATATATTAAACATTCACTACTTCCACTATTCTTGAGAAACCTCAAATGTCCATGTCATTCTGATGGAACATGAATTGGGATCACTGACAGGATTCAGACGAGGAAATCAACCACATAGAAAGTGACAGCACTTTGCTGACTGCCCGGTATCTACAGCTCAGTTAGGCTGTTCTCTGCTCCTAAAATATGTGGCTGCTAGTTAAGGGTCTAAACATAATACAATTTTTCTATTCTACCTGCATGTATTTTATGGGGGAAATTATATGTTGCCATAGTATTTATGAATGTGTGACTTAAAAGATGTGGATTTTGTTTTGATACCCTTGAGAATCAGGGTATCAAACTATTTCACCCCGAAACAGCAGCCTCCAGGAAGATCAAGTGCCCCTGAGGTCCAGCAGCCAGTAAGTGAGGGGGTCTGGCCCTTCTGACACTGAACTCTGCTTCTTCTACTTAGCTTTAAATTGCTTCTCCTCCTGAGCACAGGGGTTGTGCAGAAATGAAAGGTCTATAATCAAGATATTATACACAGTATCTACCTCATAATCCCCACTTCAGCAATCTATCACTTAAGAACAATCAAATATTTCTTTGAACTCTCAGATAATGGTTTAAACTGTACCTTCCCTTGGTAGCACCTGTCAAATAGATAATTAGCAGTATCTGCTTAATGCTATTCTTGCTACACTGAAGGCTTTGGTCCCCATTCATGTCCACATCCCCAGGCTGCAGCATGACCAAGCAGACTAATACAGAGGCCAAGTTAATTTGAAGAGATGTGTCCAGTCACTCTCTGAGGTTATGGGAGCTGCAATCAGATGAACCAAGAGCCCCTACTCACTAGCTGTCTTAGCTCAGATATTTAACCTCCCTGGATCTCAGTTTCCTCATTTCCTCGTTTATAAAAATGCTGTGAGGACAAAATGAGATAATGAATGTGAAGTGCTTATTATTCCAATTCGCCAAATGACTGCCTGGAGCAGTATGTGCTAATAAACATTAGTTAACACTGTTGGCTTGGGGGCGGGGACCCCTCTGAGCACATCCTAGAAAATGAGGAGAGCTATTTAAAAAAAAAAAAAAGAAAGAAAGAAAGAAAGATGGGCATTAGATGTAGTCTCTCTCTGAGATTTCCTGTGTAAACTGCACTCCAGCTTGTATGAATACGGCGAGTCTCCTCCTGCCACCCCTCATCACCTGAGCATGGCCAGACTTCTACTCAGGGTTCACAGGTAAACCCGCACACACTGTGCCTAGTTTCAGCATCCAACAGTCTTTTTATCTGTGTTTAACAAGGAGGGTTAGACCATATGGCACTATTCTAGACACTGCTGTGTTACCAAGAAAGAAAAGCACAGTACAGGGACAAATTATCCTGCTATACTTGTGTTACAATTCAAGTAAAAATATAGAATATTAACAGTAACAACTTGTTTCCAGCCACATACACTTCAAGACAAACTTTCAAGCAATTATAATAGAGGATTATTGAATACCCATCAAAAAAAATCTGTCCATAAGATTAATTTAATTGCACAGCCTCATAAAACAGAGCACAGCTGAGAATAGAAAAATGGCTTTGTGAGGCCTAGAACAGTTCAGAGTGATCATTACCTGAATTTGTAGATAAAGTTCTATGGGACTGAGAGGTGACTGCAAATTTCCTGTGGATTTTGTTCTACCTCATTAAGTTTCTAATCTTTTGAAACAGTTTGTCATTACATATAAAACAGAAAGCAAAAACAATGTGAGAGAAATCCAGAATTTCTACAACATTCTAAAAAGGGTAAAAGAAAAATATTAATACCTACTTAAATGATGATACAGATGAAACTGTTTTAGAAAGTAAAACATATCTTTAATGAAAAAATACTTCTCCCACAGAAATCTGCAGGCAGTGTACTATATTTAAAACCCACTAATTATTAAAAAGCTTTCTCTGTGCATCAAGTAAAAATTTTGCTTTCCTATGATTTCTACTATGTAGTCCTAGTTTTTGCCTTTGAATGTGACAATTATTTAATATTAAATTACAAGCACTTTCCTAACATGAAAGCTTAAGGTAAAGTGATTGTGTTATATGAATTTACAAAATGGGGTCCAATCATTTATTCATATGATATGCTGCCACTTGTTTGAATACACCATTAAGGTCCTAGTCTTCTTTCATCTCGAGGCTAACGGATCCTCAGTTGCTTCCATCAATCCTCACATAAAATGGTTTGCAGACACTGTCTCACAAAACACCCCTTGAACATTCTTGAGTTTGCCAACATCACTTGTAAAATACATGCTTTCAGGATTATGATAATTGAATGAATTTAGCTAAATACCATTAATAATTACTCTAAACGTAATTTGAATAAAACATAATATAGTAAAACTATTACCTCCCTTTTCTAACTCATATAATTATGTTAATACAAACTAGTATGACACTCGTTCTTTCTTAGCAGTCCTCAGGCCGTCAACCAACTAAAACTTCCAGAACTTTCAACGTTTATTTCTGAAATCACATGCATAGTTCTGTGGTATAGATTTCCAAACTTACTGGATGTAAATGGATGTTTGTTCAATGCAACTAGGGTTTGTTTCAGTCCATTTTTATGGGCTCTGAAATCTTATCATTTCCAAGTATCTTTTTATTCCAGGTACCAGGTAAACTTTGTGGTATCCGCAAATATGAAAAATACTTATCTCAGTCAAATTTCACCTTTTTCAATGAAGGTTGTTTGTCCTACTTTATAAAGTTCTTTTGGAATCATCATTCTCTTGTTCGACTGTCCAGTTTCCCTTTGTACTTTGTGAAACCCGCACATTTGACATTTGATGTTTCCTTCAAGTTACTCAGGACAGAGCTGAACAAAGCCATGGAAAACAAAGCCCCAACAGTGTGACTGCTGCTAGAGTCTTCCTTCAGATGCATCCCGATTAGCCAATCAATGCGCTCAGCTATAGATCTTCAATCTTCTAAAAATTCATTTAATTATACTTCAAATGACTGGCTGAAATTTAGCTCCAACAGGAGCATCCTCCTGATATGTAACTCTAATAATCCTATCAAAAATAAATTAATTTAGTTTGACAGGAATTAACTTAGAGAATCCATAATGCCTTCTAGGGATCACTACTTCCATATCTAAATGCTTAGAGTCATCTGCTTAATAGTACGCTCTAGAATTTCCCTGAGAGTGGAGATAAAGCTCAATAATCTGTGATTTCAAACACTTTCTTCTATCTCTTTCTATAATAACAACAGCCAACACACAGCAGTGACTCTGCATCAGGCATTATTCTAACATGTATATAAACTCACTTAATCCTCACAGCAACCTCCTTATCATTTAGGGACTATTGTCACCCTCATTTTATGACAAGATGAGGTAACTAAGGTGCAAAGGGGTTTATTTAATTCTCCCAAAGTCACACAGCTACAAAGTAGTAAAGCCAAGATTAGAACCTCGGTAGTCAGATCCTTAGACAATTACTCCCCTGTCCCTGTGATCTTCCACACGATTATCAGCAGCCCTTCTCCTCATATCTGCAGGTTCTTTCAGTGTCTTGTCATCAAAGTCACATCTCATCATTTCATGTTCCATTTAAAATACAGTGGAGATAACTTCTGTGTTATTTTATCACACCTTCTTAAGAAAATCTGCACTTTTTTTTCTGTACTATTTTTTTAAAAGATGTTATTTATTTACTTGACAGACAGAGATCACAAGTAGGCAGAGAGAGAGGGGGAAGCAGGCTCCCTGCTGAGCAGAGAGCCCAATGAGGGACTCGATGCCAGGACCCTGAGATCATGACCTGAGTAGAAGGCAGAGGCTTTAACCCACTGAGCCACCCAGGTGCCCCTTTCTGTATTTTAAAGGAGAAAAATGTAATGAAATATTTCAAAACTGAGAAAACTGAAAAATCATGCCCAGTAATAAAGGTGCTACCACGCTGATCTATTATATCACACTAATTTCATGGCAGCTAAAATGCAGGGGAAAACTCCTTTGGACTGAATGAAGGAAATAGTAGCTTATCAGATTTGATAAAGATTTTCGTATTTCTTAAGTAAGAGAATTTTCTCCTATGGAAATTCATACAGTGGCATTGGGGTTATGAACAAGATCTTCAATGACAGTGTCACAAAAGCAAGCAAAGGACAGTTATAAAATTTTGTCATGGAACCTCTCATAAAAATATAAACATAAAAACTGAGAATAATTATGTAAAATAATCCAAGTAGATAGTCTTCCCAAGGTCCAATATAATTAAATTAGGATTATATACTCTAACAACTTAAAGTTTATTTATATTATATTATTACGGATATAGTAATTCTAAAAACCAGGCTTGTAGATGGCAAAATACAGTATTATGAAAATTAAAGATCTTCATGTGTATTTTTGTCCACACATGGGAAACTAAAAACCTGTCTACATGGAGACCTATGGACAAAGCCAGCATTCTCCTCAAGATAACATTCTGAAGCAGCAATCGGTTGAGAACCCAAATTTCTGTATCTTGGGAATTTTTACAAGGTGCTTGTGTTAATAATAGAAGGTAGTATGTGCATAACACTAGAAAGCATTCTGTAATAGAAACATGCTAGGTCATTTTGCAAGAACTTGAATTATGCTGACATATTTAATTCTTACAACCACCTGTCAAGGTAGGTACTAATGTTATAGAGAGGACTAAGACACAGACACATTACTTCCCCTCTACTAGGCGATCCCTAAGTAAGAAGCCAACCTGGGACCCAAACCCATGCCTTCAGTCTCCAACTGCTTCACTGTCCCAATATACCATCTTGTAGTAAATGGTGCCAACTTACTTGGAGGGTAATTTGGCAGTACTATTAAAATGTAAAAAGTAGGAGGTCCCATTTGTTCACCTTTAGGAATTTTTCTTACAGAAATCTACAGCTTATCCCACAGGTTCAATGAAGTATTATTTGAAATTTTTTTTTTTAAAAAAAAGCTAATCTAAGAGGGGGATAGTTAAATAAATGAAGACACACACATATCATAAAATACACCACCATCTCAAAGAAAATATGCACTGACAGAGGAAGATGTCCATAAAGTGACGAGTAAAAATAAGCAGGCTAAAGAACAGTATGTATAGGAAAAGCATGTATTCAAATGTATGTGTTGTCCATACCCACATAAAAATATTGCAACAATTACCAATTGTTACCCTGGAGAGGGATAGAAAAGCAAAAGTTCAAAAAGGAAATGTTATACTTTTTAAATATTTGCATATTTAGAATCACAAATTACTTTCATCCTCTTTAAATTGTATATTAATCTCTACATTATGCCATTTATATAATTTATGCCTGCATTATTTAAATTACATAGTATTTAATAAATAATTTAAAAATCCGTTTCAAACAAAATAAAAATGAATACTCAAGCAGCAACAGAAGCAGTTATATACCTCATACTGTACAGCACAGTGGAGAAAACAAAATAGAGATATATTGAATTTTTTCCAAAGCAAGGATTACTCATCATTCAATCTGAGTCAAGAAAATTCTTCAGTGTTATTCTCCCAGACTCGTCTGAAATGACACAGCATCCAGCTGTAGCTGCCAGAAGGAATTAGTTGCAAAATATATCTTGAGATAATTGTGGAAAATGACTTTGTTATATGGAATTATTTGATCCTGACCACTTAAATGTTGAAGAATGACAAAGACAATGATGCTTGCTTTGTCACAGTTAATAGTCACCCTTTTCTCTGGACTATAGTTAGACAACAACATCACCTCCTCAATAATTCATTGATTTAACAAATATTTACCAAGCACACACACACCAAAATGAAATACAATAAAACATGTCATCACCATCTCTAGAGACACTTATCCCCTGGTTTACTATAGTCAGGGAGGGGAAGGTGGCAAACAGCTAATTTACTTAGAAATGGATTTAAAATAAAAGAAAGAAGACCAGGCCATATGCCTTGTTCATATTCATTCAAAATGCTAATTAGGCTGTATAGAAATAACCTTTGCTTACCCCATTTCTGACAGTTTTCTTATAATTCAGATTCTAGGCAAGTAGTGATAATCATTGTGGTATTATTTTATGTTATTTTATTTGGCCATTCCTTTATTGCTAGTACCTGGCACAAGGTAGGCACTGAATAGAAACCTGGCTAATGAATGAAAACAAGAGGAATGAAGACAAGGAAGAACTGATGTGCTGAATTTACTGTCTTGTGTACACAACTCCCTATTCTCTTCTGAAAAATCCCTCCCTGCTTGGATGTGAATGGGAGCTAGCATATTCCTGTAGATACGTAAGGGTTCTCTACAAACGACAGGTGGTGGGATGGTCCCTGTTGGGTACACAGGAGGGCCAATCATCGATCTTCCCCAGCACACATTGGCCTAAATCTCAAGAAAATAAATCTCAGTTGCTTTCTGAAAATAACCCCACGTGATGAGAGCCTGAAATTAGCTAAAAGCTGAGTCTTCAGCCATGTGGAAGTAGCCCGATCCAGAAAATAAGTCTTCTGTATGGACAGAAGCAGAGATGGAGGAGGCCTGGACACATTCACTCCTTCTTTCCAGGTGTTGCTAAGGACCTGTGTTCTCCTATGCTGCTTTAGGCTTATACAAGTCGTCCAGTAAATTCAACTTCTCGCTTAATTGGTTAGAGTTCGATTTTAGTCACTGTCCATGACCAAATGTTCATGACCAATGTGTGCATTAGACTAATTACTAAGCCCTTAGTTGGTTCTTTCCACAGGCTATTTTTAAAAAATACAAAAGACATGTTTCTAAGCCTTATGTTAATGTTTTACTCCTTTAGAAGTAAATAAAAGAGTAGCTATTGCTAACACTTACTTCATCACTGGCAACTCAAATTCTTAATAAGATAAAACTTGGGAACGCAGAGTGTTAGTCCTTTGTCAAATATACACTTTGATCCATCCAGACAGATAATTAAAAAATTTCAAAAACTGTATAAAATTGGGAACTCACCAGGCAAAACTATAAATAATTTTAGCAGTAAGAGGTCTTTACCTAGAACACAACTTTGATGAGCACCAGCTAAAAGAATTTCTGAATTCCAGGCTTCAGAAAGAAGGCC
Organism: Mustela lutreola; assembly: GCF_030435805.1. Classification (NCBI taxonomy): domain Eukaryota; kingdom Metazoa; phylum Chordata; class Mammalia; order Carnivora; family Mustelidae; genus Mustela; species Mustela lutreola. The sequence continues at coordinate 38,543,594 of NC_081300.1, forward strand.
AACATTTTAAAAATATGAAGCAGGTACCTCAATATTTTCATAATATGTCCTAGAGGCCTTCTGAAAGCCAAAAGGCTTATGTGTTATGTCATCCTTGTTTCTAATTGGAGTCATAAGGTAAGAATCTAGCATAAGTGTTTATACTAAAAACCAAGTCAAACATGTCCCACCAGATTTATTATACTCAAGGAATTAAGATATAATTTAAGTATTGGCATATAGATTTATGCTAAATACATTCTGGGGCAAGGACTTTTTTCTGCTTGATGTACTACCCACCTTAATATTAGCCAAGTTTTCCAACCCTCCCCAGTCTATCCCCCTTTCTATCCCATTTCTTAGACTATGTGGAGGAATAAAGGCTATATTTATCAGGGCACAAAACAAACAGAACTGGTTTCAATCAGCCGATATTTGTTGATATGAAATATGGGCTAAGTCTCTTTAAGGAGGCAATGGAGCATTAAAACTTACCTTTGCCAACAAAAGACTCTTTATGAAATCAGATAGTCCCTACTGCTTTCGAGCCTTCTTCAGTCCCGATTCTACCAGTTGAGTTCTGCCTACAACCAGGCTGGGAGCTCATTATACTATAATACCACATTTAGATGTCAGGATGAAGAAAAATGATTAGCTCTGATGTGATCAAAATATCTATTCCTTCAAAAGAAATACAAATAAGAATTACCTATTAACCAACTCTAAATTAGTGGTTACATAAAGTCTTACTTAGATTTTTCCCAGAGGTTGCCATTCAGCATTATTAAATTATGCCTGAAGATAAATTAGGCCAGATGTTTTTCTCTTAGATTCACTGAAATGCAGGCAGTAGGCAGTAGGCCCACAGGAATCAGATCCTCTCTGCAGAAGCTATCTCTAGGAAAAGCTTTGAGAGTTCTGTTAACTCTTCTGATGTTCAGGTTTTAAGAGGTAACTATGTCTGCCATCAGGTATAAAGAACACTTTATACCTGGGATAAACGCTGGGATACTCCATAGGTATCCTGGTGCAAAGGGGAAATAAACATGAAACACATTATCTCCATATTACTGGAAATTAAAACAGGAAAATGAAAGTCTGTTTTGTGACCCTAACATCTCAGAGGTGGCCTTGCCTATGATAATTATAACTAACATGCCCCCATATAAAGGCAAAAAAAAATTTTTTTAAGGAATTCACTGAGAAAATCAACGTCCCCTGCAGAAAAATTATGTCATGATGAACAATATAATTTAAGATGTACCTGAGTATGTATTAACAACTCCGTCCTTATTTGAGCGAAAGATTGGTAGGAAATTGGTAAGAAATCTGGTTTTGAGTTTTTCGTTTTGGAGCATGAGACAAATAGGGCTGCACACGGCTGAGCTGAAGGGCTGGACAAACATGGTTCATCTGGTTTTAAGATGCATATGGTCAACACATTCCTTGTGGTGTGAAAGTCTGCAGGCTTTCAAGACAAGTTTTCTTCCCCCTTTTTATCCCTTTTGCTCCGCGAAGGAGTAGGCCTCAAAGGGGAGTCTGTCAGCTGTCAGGAGTTTCTGTAGGCTCTATCTAGAGGAGAGTGGACACTGGTGGGAAACAGCCGGAGGGTGACTGAGCCCTCAATGGAAGGGAAATGGAGACAGGAATCTCTGAGACAGACTGGGAAACCCAATCCCTTAGCGGGGGTGCTTCCTCTACGCACATTCCCCTAGGCCAAAAGAGAGAGAAAGAGAGAAAGAAAGAGGTGTTATTACAGTGTCTGCTTTCCTCCTCTCAATGGTGTGGAAATCTGGTCATACCTTTTCAATGAAGCACAATTTGTCTGCACGAGGGAACTTGAACTCATTGAAAATGTCCAGGTGCCCTTTTTCTATCTCTCCAGCTATCTTGGAATTCAATTCCCTATGAGCCATAATTGTTCTACTCCTTCTGGTGAGAAAGCTTTCCTCCTCGGTAGGCTGAATGAAAAGCAAGTATTTTAAAAAGCCAAAATATAAACAGAATTATCTTAAGATGGAATATGAGAGAATTTTCCTGGCAATGAAAATTCCCTATTGTTTACTGGTTTGAAAATATCAAAGAATAAATATGAGACAGGCTGATTTTACAGAGCAATTTAATGTAATGGAGAAGAAAAAAGAGGGACCTAACCTTGTTTGCCTCCCTTACCTCTTAAGCATGTAATTATGTGTTTAGTGTCTCATAAACAAAGGTAGAAGGCAGAAGGCGTCCTAGAACAAAAACACCTGTTTTGCTGCAAGGGCTGCATCTGACAGGATGGGGAGGGATAGAAAATAGTAAAAAAAAAAAAAAAAACACAAAAAACCCTGAAATCTCAGTGGCTTAAAACAAATGCTTATTTCTCACTCACATCTCTATGTCCACATCTCTAGAAGTAGGATGACTGAAATTCCATCTTGTCACCAGCTTCTGTGATCAACACAACTGAGAAAGAAATAAGGAGCATCAAACGCTGGCTAGAGGGGACAAAACAACTCACAGGGTTAATGCCTAACTTCAAGGGGGCAGAGAAGTACAGCCCCACCATTTGTCCCTAAGGAGGGAAAATGAAAGAACTGTGCACCAGCCTACTGACTAACAAAATATCCAGTCAACCATTTGTTAAAGACAGAGAAAGATTTTTTTAAATAACTCAGAAGACAATCTCTTTTTTCCCTGTTGACTCTATCCAAAACAAAGATATATGAACAAACACATAGGGAAAAGACTATAACAAAACGCTAAAGTTTATTAAGGTCCTACTGTTTGTTTCTACATCATTTTTCTAGATGACATCTTTCATGTGCTTGAAGTTGCCTTTTTTTCCTAAAGCTGCCTCGCACTATCACCTAACACCAAGAGAATGAGACAAAATGTCATGAAAAGATGGAGTGGGAAGACTGGACTAATTAAAGACAAAACTCATTCTTCACTGCAGCTTTTAACAATAGAAAAAATGTTTAACTTTCAAGCATCTTGCATTTCCCACTATGAAGTGAGTAAATAGTGAGTTCTGGAAAAAAAGGGTGGGCAGAGTCATTAAAATATTTTTAAAAATGAAATATCTGTATTTGCTGTTATTGGTTTTGGGGTTTTGTTTTGTTTTGTTTTGTTTTTTTGTTTTTTCTCCCTGCTGACAGTCTTTCTTATTTAGTTACTGGAAGTTGGCCTGTAAAGATAGCATTAGTCACAAAGTGATAAGATAGACATAAAAACTTGGAGAAATGATGAGAATATCTTTATGTACAATTAAGAGTATCTTTTTCTCATTCCCTCATCAAAGATCCTGGTGGATTAAAGGAGTTCTTCTCTTGCTACAAGTAGCATCTCTGCCTAGAGCAGACCACACATAAACATCAACTTTTAGTATCTCATACCTTTATCCAAACTGAGAAAGTATGGTCAAATTTCCATAAGACTGGGGGGGGGGGTGTGGAGGCAATGGAGAAGAAGAAATTTCCTGAAGTACTATCTTTGTTTCATTTAATCTCTAGGAGAAGAGAAATACTATTAGATGAATAAACAAAAAGTAACAGCAATAAGACTGTCCATACGATTCTATAATGAAACAAGGAGTCATTATGCTGATCTTATCTCAATACTTAGAGGAATAAATGAAGATTTACACTACAGAAATGTTTGCTCTCTTTTGCTAAGTTCAGATCCTCTAAGGATCATGGTCAACCCCATAAAGAAAACTTGGCATTTAGTTGGTCAATAAAAATATTTACTTGTATTCAGAAAGTACCTGGAAGCTTCATCCAGAATTACAGATTTTGTAAATTCAGATCCTAAATTGTGTTAGACTATGTTGTAAATGTTATATATAGACTGTTCATACAGAACTCAGAAACTGGTCTGTGAAGGAAAATAGAACAGAAACCATCCATTGTAACTTTTAGTCTCTAAATCAAGAAAGTAAATTTCAGAGAAAACAGACCAAATAAATCTTTAGAACCTTTGCAATAGCTGCCTTTGCTTTAACACTTTTTAAATGTAAAATGAATATCATAAAAAAAAAAACAGAAAGAATGTATGAGGAAGTGTCTACATTAATATGCTCAAAGACTAGAGCCCAAAAGTTGGACAGACATGGATTTGAATCATTGTTCCACTACTCACTAGCACAGCAAGTTAATTCACCCTCAGCATAGTAAAGGCGAGGGCATTCATAATTTGTTTTCCCAACATGCCTTCCATCTGCTTTCTATTGGTGCTTCAGTGTAATTTCCCTCTGCTCTATGTGATCCTTCTGTGGCAATCAATCATGTTATCTGATCCTAGCCATTGCTGTGAGGGATGAGTATATCAGCCAAGTAGGGCAGAATGAAGACTTCCCTGGGATTAGCATTAAAGTAATAATTAATAACAATAAATAATAATTTTAAAAGATTGATTCCTTTTATATTGGTGTGCTAAGTTTAGAGGATGCAGGTATGGGGTGCCAGTGACCACCTTCTCTGTCCAAAGCTCTGCTTGAACCCTGCCTGAAGGCAAGCAAAGTCAAAGACAAGTATGAAAAAAGCAAATACCTTGACGGCATTCTCTAAATCTCAACATCTATTTAGAACTAAAGTCTACCCTTGGGTTTCTCAGCTATGTGAGCCCTTTGACTTAAACCAGTTTGAGTTAAATTTATTTCACTTTCAACTGAAAGAAATTCAACTAAAAGACATTCTAAACCTAAATTTCTTCATTAAAAAAAAAAAAAAAATGGATAGGGAGTGCCTGCGTGGCTCACTCAGTTAAGCTTCTGCTCTTTGCTCAGGTCATGATCCCAGGGCCCTGGGATGGAGCCCTACATCAGGCTCCCTGCTTAGCAGGGAGCCTGCTTCTCCCTCTCCCTCTGTTGCTCGCCCTGCTTGTGTGCCCACTCTCTCCATCAAATAAATAAATAAATAAATAATCTTTTAAAAAATGTGGATAATATTACAATATCTCTTCTAGGTTTGCTCTCAGGATTAAACAATATAACACATATAACAAGTTAATGCAGTGTCAGGCATGTAAGTACCCAATAATATTAGTTCTTAGAGGCCATTATTATTAATTAGTGTTACTTTAGTAATAGTAATATGTTATGATAAGTGACACAAGAAGATTATTCTGTTGTTATATAAGATTCCTATACTCTATGGCTACGACACCAAGCTTATAAATATTTTACTTATTTATAAAAAGGAGATTATTTACTCGGCAAACAGTTCCAATCTGCATTGTAGTCAATGTACTAGATAATTCGCTTGCTCTGAAAGTCATAGCAAACCTTTATAAATCATCATTGTGTCTTATTAAAACCAAATAAAGAAGGAGATTACTTTTAGGCTATTGAATTCCCACTACTGTACATAATTTCAAATTTACAGCGAAGTATCTCTTGGGTCCTAAGAAGTTTTTTTTTTTTTTTTTTTTAAGTTAATTTCCCAAAGGCCAAGGTCCATATCTTATTACATTCCCAAGTCACCTAACATATTAATGGCAGGAACTGAATATTTTCCAGTGCCATTAAGCATGATGACTATCAAATTATTATCCCAAAGTAATAAAAGGTGCTAGTGAGCTGGAAGTAGACACAGGCTTTCAAAATCGTCAGTTGTCCAGTTGATTCTTGAGAAATCTGATCCCTTCTCTAGACTGTACAGTGACAACTCAGCATGGCACAGAAATAAATCAAGGAGACATACGTTTTATAGTTCTACAAATATGCTGAAAACTTTTAGACTTAGCTCTAACAGCTCCCCTGAAAAACTCTTTTTGACTTCTTCACTTTACACGACTGTAATCAGCAACAACTTAAAATGAGGTGGGGCATTAGGCACTCAGGAAACAATTATAAACAAGAAAGCATATTGTCACAACTACATAGTGCTTTGAGAACATATAAAAGCTTCCCAAGGGAGACTGAAATCTGAAGAAAGCATAGGAATCTGCCAGATAAAAAGGAGGGCGAGAGGTAGGACATCACAAAGTGAAGAAACAATGTGTACAAAGTTAAGGGAAAGTATGATAAATTCAGAGATCTCACACAACTTTTATATGACTGGAGAAGGGACTCAAACAATGAAACTGGAGAAGTACAAATAAGATAAGCCTAAAAGATTTTGCAATAAGTGGACTATACTTCTAAACATTTTTTTTTTAAAGATTTTATTTATTTATTTGACAGAGATCACAAGTAGGCAGAGAGGCAGGAGGGGCAGGGAGGGAGGTGAGTGGGAAGCAGGCTCCCCACAGAGCAGAGAGCCCAATGTGGGGCTCGATTCCAGGACCCTGGAATCATGATCTGAGCCAAAGGCAGAGGCTTTAACCTACTGGGCCACCCAGGCACCCCGAGGACTATACTTTTAGAATAACACAAAGCTAATAACAGGCATTTTGTATATTCCTCATCAGCAGCTCCAGGTTCACTCTCTGTCCTTCACACAGCTCTCCGACCCAGGAGGCTGACATCTGTGAATTTTCTCAACAGAGACCCCCTCATCCTCTAGCTTCTGGATGGGTTCAGCTAACAGGAAGCCAAGGAAAGATGAGTGAATAGAAGGCAAAGGCATCAGTGTATTGAGGTGATGTGTCTCCCTGTCCACCTCCAGGAGTGGGGGAGGGCCAGCAGTGGCTGTATCCTACTGTCTGTGGTGACAGTTTGTGTCAGGCACCCTCCTCCTATAAGACCACATCACTGCAGTAACCATTCCCTACTCTTCTTGGCCCCTCAAGTCTAAGGGGAGTGACAGCCTCTTACTGGTTACATCCCTGATTTGCCTCACTAACCCTTGTTCTTTAACTGGTGTCCTAACTTCACTTAATCACCCCTTTAAGATGGCAATATTGCCATCTGTCTCCTACAGAAACTAAGTCAGCCTCAAGGGGTATTATAAACCAGTTTCACCTTTAAAGACATGATTATGGATGCAATAAGAAGAATAATTCTGAGTGGAGGCAAGTCTGTTGTCAGTGAAATCATTACAAGGTTGTTGCAGGAACTTAAGGAGAAAAGGAAAACCAGCAGACATGAACATTAACTGGCATCTTCTAATGTGAGACGCTGTGCTAAGTACATTATACACATTACCTTATTTAAATATTCCAACCACTCTTTTATGTTATTCCCTGCTAATACACAATGAACTAAAATTGAGAAATGTTATATAATCTGTCCAAGGTCAAATACACAGTAAGTGGCAGAATTGAGACTCAAACATTATCTGCCTGACTTTTAGGCCCGTCATTACTCTTTATTCTTTTCCTAACCTATATACTGCCTATGTCAAAGTAAATTACAGTGGAAATGGATATAAGTGTAGGATGTAAGGATAATGATTTGAAGATTTGAAGCAAAGGAGATAAAACTAGTGGAACTCAGTGATTACTGGATAAAAGGGGAAAAATACAAAAAGACGTTAATGATGACAAAAAGGTTTCTGGCTTAAACAACTGTGAAGACGGTGGTGGCTTTCACCAAGAGATGAAAGAGAGGAAGAGAAGACTTGCTGGGAGCAGGAGGTGGGGAAGAAATGAGGCATTTGGTTTTAATCTTTTTTACTTTATCAGTGCTATGAAAATGCAGATGCAGAGATTTCCACTGTGATACTGAAGAGCCATATACACCTTTTCATCAGTCCCTAACAACTAAGATATAGATATGGGCACTAAAGTCTGACAATTAAATGCATCGGTCTGTGAGTTTGAATCTTAAAACTGGGATGCAAAGACAAAACAGATGGTGATACACTCATATGCTACACTGGCAGCAAGGGCAGTGTCCTACGTCAACACTAAGTCACAGTGGTGACCATTAGTGGTGCCCATAGCAATATCCCAACTATTCTTATAGCATGACTTTGTGTGTGTCTACTGCCCAGGCTCTATTGATCCTTGTCTATTTTTCCAGCCTGTTTTTGTGGGGGTTTTTTGGATCCTTCCTGATAATTATATGATTTACTTTATAGACTCCAAAATATCCTTTTCTACTTAAGTTATCAAGACTTGCTTTCTGTTGCTTGCAACCCATAATTCTGACTGACAAAGCTAACACATTCATGGCAGTATCTTGTTCAGTATGAGTGGGGTTCTTTCTGCATTGCTCTTAAATCATTTCTAAACCATAAGCTGAATATATTAAAGTACTATACATTGAGGGACCTCTTAGAAGATTTCAAAGAATTCATGGTCAGGTGGGGATACAATGCCAAAGGTAAGTTCTACACTGCAATGTGACTAAAAGTATAAGGCATAAAGGAGACAACAATAAAGTATACTCTAAAATACACACACACACACACACACACACACACACGATACCAAGCAGAATAAAGACAAATTCACCCATAAACACTTAAGACAGAGTATTAAAAGTGCAGAATCTCAAGGGTAAACAGAACACATAACAACTCTCAAATACAAAAGCATATTACCTCTTAAAAAGTAATAAACTCAGCTCAGACACAGTGTCGCAGTGTTGCAACCACCCGTATAAGAACATAATGAAGAAATATTTCCAAAGTATAAAGAGTAAAAAATTGTCAATTAAAACTTTTATAACTAGCTAAATTATCACTCAAAGGTGAGAATAACATTGATCTTTCAGTTTTCCCCTATCAAGTCTCTCCACTTTTTTTTTTTTTAAATGAAAGATGTGATACTTTGTGACAACAGCTCTTATTTGAATTATAATCTACATATTTGGGGGATAATCTTCCTAAATCTTCTCTTGGCCACTTTTGTACATTCAATCTGGAATGTGTTCAGATTCAATTTATGAGGATAGGAAGCACTTAGGGAAAGAGTGTGGATAACAGGTGGATCATGTTGTCGTTTGCCCACAGTTCTCTTTTTTAATTCTCAGAACTTCATATGAGTTTATAATTCTTTCAAAATATTGAAGTTTGATTAAAAAAAGATTTAAGGGTGGGCAATATAAAAACATTTTAGATATTTGAAGACTGTTCCTGAACCCAGAGCCCCCTCATTAAAAACAAAATAAAACAAAACAAAACCTGTTAAAGGAAGTAATTTACAAAGAAGGGAGAGTATGATACAAGAAATATATTTGAGCATAGAAGATGGTAAAATATTGATAAGTGTAACTACCCACTTTTAACTATCTTCACTGTGTTTTAAAAGAATATAAAATAAATCTGTAGAAGGCTGTAGAAAATGGGACACTGGTGTGACAAGTAACAAAAACTGCAAAATTCTCCATATTATTAGGAAAAACAATCATGACATACCCCTTTAAAACGTGTTTCCAATACAGAAAAGGGTTTCCCATGACCTGTTTGACTTTAACTTGAAGATAATTGCAAGACTTTTTAAGCAGAGAAAAGATTCAGTAAGATCAGATCTACTCTAGAAAGAGAAACACAGCTTCTGTAAGATTTTTAAAAAGAGATTAAAGACAAAATTAGTTGAAAGGTCGGGACTATACAAAATACAGTTAATGAAAAGAGGAGGAGCTAAATGGGAGCTATATTTAAGATGGAATTTACCACTCTCCTCAGATACCAGTGTTTAGGTACACACAGATAGGTAAACCCACACAGACAAGAATATTGTCACATTTCTCTTTTTGTACCCAATGTACAACACTTTTATGGGAGATATCCAATAAATGTTTGACAGAACTGGATAAATTTCATTTGAAATACTCAGAGTACCGAGAGATACAAAAGGAATTATTCATATAAGTCTGAAGTTTAGGGAAAATATCAAGGCTAGAGTCTTTATCATGAGAGAATGGCCACTGAGGCAGGTGGGAAGGTCAAGGCACAGGAGGAAAATGAGAATAAAATGGAAGGGAGAAGCAGCATTCTAAGATACACGGACACTAAAGGAGAAACCAAGAGGAGGAGACCCTCAATCAAGCAGGAAAGAGCAAGGACAGTGATGGAAAGGGAACAAGAAGAATATCACAAAAGTTTGATGCAAAATGTTTTAATTTAATTTCTCGGCTTGTTTTAAAAGAGATTAAACAGAAAGGATTTAGGAAAGACAACTTTTGGTTGCAAGAATTTGAAGACAATATTTTAAAGGAAGGAGATAAGAGAGTATCTGTTGTGTGTGCATGGTGGGGGGAAGGGAGAATGGAAGGGGTGATGCTGTGAATTATAATGATATGTAGTTGCTCTTTGTCCTTTTTCTGGCAGAGAGCTCCCAAACCCTTGGAATTTCCTAAGTGTTGAGAAGATTAAGAGTGTCTTTCATTATGTTAATAAGATGACTTCTGGAAAGTACCTAAGGATGGGGGCTGGTTGACAAGGAGCCAACCATATGATTAGGTTTGAACTTTCATTCCTACTTCCTGACCTTGTGGGTGGAAGAGAAGCTGGATAATGGCCAGTGATTTGATCAATCATGACTATGTAATGAAGCCTCCATGAAAACCCAAAGGGACAGAGTTCAGATCAATTCTGGGTTGATGAACACGTGGAGACTTTGGGAGAGTTGCTCACCTGGAGAGACATGGAAGCTCCATGCCCTAACGCCATGTCTTGCCCTGTGCTTTTTTTCCCTCTGGCTGTTCCTGAGTCATATCTTTTATAATAAACAAGTGATCGAGTAATCACTAAAAGTACAAGCAGTACATTTCTCAGAGTTCTGTGAACTGTGTAGCAAATTAATTAAGCCTGAGGAAGAAGTCTTCGAAAGCTCTGATTTACAGTCAGAAATACAGGTAAAAACTTGGACTTGCAACTGGCCTCTTAAGTCCATGGAGATGTCACTGGAACTTCCAGGCTATAACTGGTAGGTCAATCAGAAGCATAAGTAATAACCATCTGGACTTGCCATTGGCTTCTGAAGGGGGTGGAGGGTGACTACTATAGAACTGAACCCTTAACCTGTTGAATCTGATGTCATCTCTGGGTAGATAGTGGCAGAACTGAGTTGAATACTTGGATACCACTGGTGTTGCCTGTTATATGTGTGGGGACCCTTTCCTCCACACCAAAACAGAGTCTCAGAGCACTAAAAGAGCATCATACAGAATCCTGATGGTCCAAACAGCAACTCAGTTCTTCAGTCAACAAGGTTCAGATATATGTACAAATTATATATACAGTCACTTATTTTTGACATTAAAAATTAAAAAATAAAAACTAAAAATAGCCAACATCTTCATCATGTTTTCTCTATAACTGATCTGGAAAAGAAGTCCAAAGATCCTACCTCAATTTCTAACTCCATGAAATTTTTAAAATGGGTTCTAATACCTTATAGTTAATGAAATCTCAGAAATGCCATCTGTCTTCTGAATAAGGTGTAGAGGGTCCATCCTATTCCCCCCCTTTAAGTCATAAATAATATATTTGGAAATCAACAACTGCATAACTGGTGACAACACTTGCCAAAAAAATAGCAATTGTGGAATTATTTTAAATATCATTATGTAATTTTTCATGGACTAATTTATGATAAATATATGCCAAATAAGTCCATGGTAAACAACTATTGTAAAATAAAAGATACATATATATACTTAGGGAAAAAAAATGTTCTAAGTGTGTCCACTAAGTGTAGATTGCACTGCGTTAGAGGATTCCTCAGATTCTAAAAGTTCCACCAAAGGCTAAGGTCTTGGATGTCATTTAGGTTATATATTTCAGCTATTAAAGCCAATGTTCTGACAAGCCCTTTGGCTCTAACCCCAGGGCATCAGTTTGCCTTAAAACACATAAGAATGTGTCAGAGGGCTATATGTCAATCAACCAGGAGAAGTGCCTATTCCCAATTTAATGTTGTCAGTTGCTGACATTAAAACCAGCAACAGTTAATTGTTCCCACTTCAAGTGGGAATATTGAGGGGAGCAGAGAGGTAGGTGCCTAAGTTCAGGCTGATAAAGCTGTTAATTGCTACCCTTTTATGTAGATTTGTTTAATAATGAAAACAATGTGGCTAATCATATAATGTTTCTATTTGTTCCCCAAGGGCTCTTCAGGGAAAGTTTCAATCCCAGCTAGATTTCCACAGCTACCAACTGTGCAGGGACAAAAGCAGAACAATCAAGCCACTGAGTGGCCGGCAAGTAGCTGAAAGTGGTTCCACACTGATGCCCCTCCTCCGGGCCCTATCAGGAAGGAGCCAGAACCTGCTACAGATGAGCCTTGCAGGAGAGGTGGGGGTGGGGGGCTTAAGTTATAAATTAATAATCATAATAATTTTATGCAGACTTTCGATGAAAAAGAGAGAAATGAAAAGCAGGCCATCTGAAAAGCAGGACATAAGTCTGCTGTAGGCTTGGATCCTCCCTATGCCCCCATGCAACAAATCAGTTAAATTCACATCAGTTTAAATGCCTGTGTTCATTAAAATTAGAAAGACACGACACAGATTTTTTTTTTTTTTTTTAAATCCTGTGCCCGTTTTGCTCCTTACAGACAGGGTGATGATATTGGGCATATCATTCAACCGCACATTTGGCGACTGAGTTCCTGAAATAACCCTAGCTACCTACTGATCTCAAGAGAGTATTTTAGGTAACAAAGTGCCCTGTGTATGTTTTCCACAAATGTAATGTATATTACTCACTGATGTTAACTTTACTTCATTTGGCAAAGGCTATGGGACAGAATAAAGCTGCATCCTTTAAAATGTTTCTAACATCAATTTTGTTTTCGGACTCTATTACCCAATAATGAAAGCATTCAGAGACATCCCCAGAGCACTGATGTCTCCTCTCTCTATGAGAGATAGTCATTTTGTTTTGTGTGTTTTTAAAGAAACCCTATTTCTATTACCATCCATCCCACCAGCCCCACGCTACAATTTACAAGGCCCAACTTTCTTGAAATAACTTGCAAATCGCTCCCTAATCTGCTCACAATGTAATTTTCAACTTTATTGCTAGGCCAACCCCCTCAAGTCTTTGGGTATCTCTGGACTTGTCCACTCATGGCCTCCTGAACCCATCCTCGTGCCTGACATGACACCTTTGCTCATGCAGGGCTCTCTTCTTAGAATGTTCCCCTCTCGTCACCAGTTCAATCTTATTCATATTTCAAGGACAAACCAAGTTTCACCTAATCCATTAAGCCTTCTGTGATCTCCACATACCACACAGCTTCTCCCTTCTGTGAATCCATGAACTAGCACCTGCTTGATCATTCACGGGACACCTGCAGATGGTGTCTGCTCAGTCTTCCTCCAGTTTTCCTCATCTCCTCTGCTGAACTCAACACTCCTTGAGGATGTATCTTTGTATCTTCCCCAGCATTTGAGCTGTATGTGTAGGAACCCTCAAAATGGTTAGGGACCATACTTCACATTTCCCGTGCATTTCAGTGAAGGTTGAAACTATATTCTTAAATAATAAATTTCATTACTTTATAAGTTCACTTCTCTGTGGTGAAATTCCTTTACAGGTACAACTCTACAAGTCTAAAAGCCAGAGCACGCCAAGGGTCCATTTCTGACAGCCGAGGAATCTTCTGCTACCAAAGACTTTCTCAAAGGAGGGAAAAACTTAAGAAAGGATCAACTCTTAAAATTCCCTTTAATGTCAGCTGGAAATAAAAAATTAACAACCTAAACACTAGGCCTAAGTTCACATTTCTCATTTATTTCAAACACGTTTTTCCTAACTTGAGATTCAAAAGAGGCAGAGGGATTGCTAAACTCTTTCCCATCTTTCAAATTGCAATGAAAATTTAGGTTCCCCATCTGAAAGAAGAGATGATGAGACACAGACATAAAGATGATGTTACGTGTAGATCACAGAAAAGAGCTGAATCAAACCACTTGAAATGTAAGCGACTGAAAATAAAGCACTTGCCATATACGTTAGTTAGCCAGGCTCCTACGCCAATAAGCACTGTCACAATTATGCTCATGTGCTCTTTTGGGGCTTACCCAAATCACAAGTCAAAATGTTCTCAACTATCAAGGCCTGCTCATAACCTGAAATCCAAGCCCACTGAGAAAATGCCAAAAGCAGTTACGAGTGCTCCCCACTCCATCCCCATGTTCACTGTTCCTGAAAAGCTGTATATATTTCTAAAATACAAACACAAAAGACACGGCAACCAGTAAATTAACAATTATGAATTGTATTCTATTTTAACATCTACCAATACCATCCGGCTTTATTTCATAGGAACCCTAAGAGTTTATTCAGCATATAATGCATTATGCAAAAGAATCTTCTCCATGCAAAAGATTCACACAGATTTCCTTTTAATTCATAAAACCCCACTTAATTTTTAATAGAATATGATTTACAGAATTTCAATTTACTAAAACCTTCAGTAACTCTCGCTATAGCATAAAGATATATATATATATATATATATATATATATATATGTTTTCTCCCAACAATGAGACAAATTTGTCATTTAAAAAAATTTTCCCCAAAGGTCACCTTGAACTACCAAAAAAACAAAACAAAACAAAAAAAACAAAACAAAAAAAATCCCCCACAAAAACCCTACTAATAGTCATTACCTTTGTGAATGTACCTAAACTACAAGCAAATAAATCAGCCATGTTACCAAGCACAAAGCTATTGAAGATTGTTAAGATTTATTTTCAGGTGCCAGTGAGACTAAACAAAGATTGTAAGGAATGAAACAAACAGAAGAAACTCAGGGAACAAATTAATACACTGAATCATTATCTTACCAGCAGCATTCCCTATAGAACAAAGTGATGGAACTATCAAAAAGCACTTCTCAAAGCAACAACATTTTTGCATGTCAGGAAGAAAAAAAAAGAATTAACCTAGAATAAATATATAAATAACAGTATGTTTTGTGTTAAGCCAGTAACAAAGAAACCCCTTAGTGCAGTAAAACAAAGTCCTGTCAAATCCCCATTTTTTTTTTTTTAACAAAGAAGCATGAAGATCCTTTCACAATGGTTTAAACTGTATTTATAGTAACAGAGTGAAGACTTCAGATAAAAGTCAAAAGGATTAAAGTCAAAGCCCCAGCTCAACATGAGTTATGGTTTTGATTTTTATTCTTATTGTGCTCTACAAATATTAAGACAGAAGACACTTCCATGTGATTGTGGGATCCTCTGAGACTTTATAACCTTAGAAGAGCAGATAAAACAGATGAAAATGCATCTGGTTTAGGAGAAGCCTCCATATTAAATGGCAATGCGCAAAGTGACAACCACAACTGCAGAAGGCTGAGGGGGAGTGGAGGAGGCTGAAGGCTGAAATTTCTCCAACTGATGCAGGGCAAAAAGACAAGAAAAGACAGACAGAGAGAGAGAGAGAGAGAGAGGGAGAGAGAGAGAGAGAGAGGAAGAAAAAAAAAAAAGATGTGATCTTACTGTTTTAAAATGGCAGCCTGTTAATAATCACGACATTCCTGAAAATACAGAAAAATCATACTACCGTTCCTTCTTGCCTAAGCTAAGCAAGCTCACCACATACAAACATGACATACTTCTACGAGAAAATGGTAGGGCTTGAGAGCTGCATCTCTATCTAAAGCAAAATCCCTAGAGTTGGCACTCAGAGTTTGTAGATTTACAGACCATATACTTTTCTCACAAAGAAAGCAAGCACAAATTCTGTTGTCGACTGGAAGTTCTTACTCTACAAAGAACTGTTCTTCTTCCATCTATATTTTTCTTAAAAATGAATGCAAAGCTACATGGAAACAGAAGCTTTTGGTCACAGTTCAAAAAATGTATTTTGCATTTCCTCTCCCCTGATACCCTCTCTTCCAAGATAATCTCGCTCACACACATGCTCCAGGAGGAGATATATAGTATACATGGTCTGATGGGAAGGTTATTCTTAATGTTAATTTGGATACTCTCTTTAGTTCATATATAGCAAGAACCACATGCATATTTTCTGTCCATCCATAGTCTTTACTTTTAAAATCAGACATTTAGTTTAACATTTGATGGAGAAAAGGCTAAAAGTCCTTAACAGCAACAACCACAGTGAGATCATCAGGGACAGTGTGAAATATGTAATGATAGTATTTATAGCACAGAAATGCCCCCAAAAACAGCATTCCTTATTAATTGAGTGTAAATTAATACAGTTATAAAAGTAAAAATTTTTTCATACAAGTTTGTAAGAGAGTTTAAGTCTATATGTATTCATGTAATCATAAAGAAAACATGAAAAAAATCAATATTACTCAAATGGATCCTTTTTTATTCACATAGTAAGTTAAGAATGATCATGTCTCAATTACAAATCACAAATTCCTGAGAAAGATATTTCCAGTATAATTACTTGTTATTTTGCTCAGTATTTTGTTTCAACTGTCACATTTTGAATCATACACATTTGTACAACTACCAGGGGAAAAATAACTTGAACCAAATTGAAAAATTACCATAACTACTAGTTCAATATGTCTGGTTAAAATAGAGACATCTGGTCTATCATTAATTCTTTTGTGTTGATGACTCCTAGTGTGTCTTTTCCCATCAATGAACTTTGTAAGAGAAAAAGGCAACTTTTAACAAAAAGCTGTGATTCAGAAATCTATTTCAGGATTTATCAATACAGATCCATTATAATTAGATCAAAGAGAGCACAGTATTTTCAAGAATAGTAACAAATACTAGTTGAATACAAATGATTAGCTTTAAATCCATCAGAATAATATTATTTGTTAAATAATTCTCTGTAGGCAGATACAGGTAATTCATGAATCATTATTTTAAAATATTTATAAGTCAACTCACTCACTTGTTTAAAACACATACACTGAAGCTTTATAACACTTGATTGCCACTCCAAGGAACCTGAATAATGCATTTTCAGAAGCCTTGCACACCCCCACACAATTCTGAATTAATGGCTAAGCAAACAATAAGTAATGTACTATGCTCTAGCAAAAATTCAGTGATAACATCAACCTGGCATCTACTTTACACTTACTGCTTACTTTTCACATATTCTCACAGATAAGTTTCCTCTCCCAGATGCAGTTCATTAGAGAATGACTATCACCTGCCCATTCATCCACAGACAGTGAGTGATTTAGCAATTAACACAATCACAGATAAGAGGAGAAATCATAATATACACTACTACAAATTAAGAGATGAAGTAAAGAGGCCTAGCCACTTCAGCTTCCAATAATTAAACCGCAATTAAAAGGGACTTTTGTCACTCCTTCATAGGGCAATAGGGTCAATTATTTAAAACCCTTTGCTCCAATCCAGAAACATACCAGCAAGGCCCTTCAACCAAACTCAGATAATCACTTTTGACAAATGTTCTCCTTGAGCATGATGTAGTTACTCAAAAGCTTTTAAGAAGAAGAAGAAGAAGAAAAAAAAAAACAGTTATAGTAAAACAATCTTTACAAAGTCAACCCAATAACATGTTCTGTGGTCTTCCACCCTGCACCCCGCCCTCTACTGCATGCAGTCTGCTTTCTTTTGGCCAATTATAAAAGACAGTAAGTTGCTAAATAAATATTTAATTTATGCTGCCGAAACCCTGAAAGGCTGAGCTTCAAATGTAATGCCTTGCATTCCCGTGAGGCACACTGTACAGAAATATCCTTTTAAAAAAATCCGTTTACAGCCGTCCTTTAAAAGAAGAAAAAGAAGAAGAAGAAGAAGAAGAAGAAGAAGAAGAAGAAGAAGAAGAAGAAAACCACACATACACATGCATCAAACCAAAGACGCCGACGCCCCTTTGCCAACCAGCATTTCTATAGAGACATTCTTTCGATGATTAAAACGTAAGCTCCTAAAGGTTAAAGAAAAGCAGCCGAATAACACCGCCCAGGAAGCCAGCATTAAAACACACCTAGCTGTACACTCTTAATAACCTCCCACTACAAATGACACTGACCCAACTTCACCAAACACACACACGCCCCGACACACACACTCAAAAATTGCACACACGTGCACAGAATGTACACACAAACATCGAGCAGAACACAATACCTACAAAACACAAACGAACTTGATCCACACGAAACATGCACGTATCGGTGTGCATACATAATGCACACGACACGGCACACAGACACGCACGACCTAGCCCACATGCACACGCCCCACAAGTCCGTGTCGGACACACACAGTGCATGCACGTGTAAAATGTATGAACTCACAAACGCCGAACGGACACACAGACCGTGCACAGAGAGTTATTGATGAAATTCCGGGAGGTGGAGGGGCCGGGAGGGAGTGGTAATTGCCACACAAAGGTCTCCGGAGCGGCAGAGAGGGAAGTCGAGCGGGGCCGAGCGCTCGGAGATTCACCCGTGGCGAAGGCACAGCCGAGCCCCGACAGCGAAGTACCGGGAGAAGTGTCCCGGGCGGTCCCGGGCGCGGCGGGCGCGGGGCTCCCCGAGATAATCGCTGCGCCCCTCCGCGCGCGCACGCACACACACAGGGGCCCCTGGGCGAGCCCACTCCCGCAGAATAACAAAGAGCAGGAGCCCGGCGAGCGGGCGGCGGCTGGGGCTGGAAGTGGCCGTCTCCGCCGCCGCGGGCCGGCGCGGGGCGAGCGGCGGGGCCGGCGGGACGCGCGGGCGGCGGGCGGGGGGCGGTACGTACCAGGCGGGCAGCCTCGGCCCAGGTGCGGTCCTTCTTCTTCCTCTTGTCTTTCATGTTTGCATCTCATTGATGGTTCTGATGATGACGTGGGGGATTCCACGGGGTGCTCGGGGTTCGGGCGCGGAGACAATGACCCAGTGACCCGGTGACCCGCACTCGCTCCGCGGGGGGAGGCGCGCGGGCGGCGGCGGCGGCGGCGGGTGGGAGGGATGGAGCGAGGGGGTGGGGTGGGGTGGGTGGGGGCGCGCGGGCGGCGGCGCGCGGCGGGCGGGCCGGGGGCGGGGGCTGGGGCGGCGGCGGCGGCGGGGCTGGGGACAGGGGCGGGGGCGGCGCCGGCCGGGCTCGCTAGTGCGGGGCTCGCGCTGCGCCGCCGCCGCGGCCGCCGCGGTGACAGCTCCGGGGATGCTCGCTCGGCCCCGCTCACAACAATACACTCTGACGTCACGGGGAATGGCGACGCGGCCGCACACTCGCCGCGCTCACACTCACTCTCTCGCGCGCGCACACCCGCGCACACTCGCCGCGCGCCCCCCACTCCAGCCACGCCCCGAAACCCTCGCGAGACCCCTCTCCCTCCCACCCAGCCCCCCAAACCCACGGGACGCTGCCCGCTGGGTGCAGGCCGTGCCCCCCGGGCCCGCTAGGGCCGAAAACTGCGGACACTGTGGCCTTTGGAACTTGTGTACGAGTCCACTCCGCAACTCGATGCTTCTGTCCTGTGCGCTCACACTCTCTTACACACACTCCCTCTGCCTCTCTCGCTCTCTCTCTCTCTCTCTCACACACACACACACTCACTCAGCACTACTTCCCTCTCCCTCTGCTGGACTCCTTTAACCCTTTTCTGCTTGGCTGGGCGGATTCCCAGAGCTTTGCTGAAAGTGTACAAAACCAACTTCTCACAGAACTAATACTGAACGTGCAACTTGACCCAACGTTGAGCCACCTACATCATCTTAAACAATGCAAGACCGAAGATTGGTGGCCGTGGCGTGGATCAGTGCCACGCTGTGCCTTAGCACTAATTATTTTTCAACATCGTAGGTTCATCATTCCGTAGCGTAAAACGTGACGCATCTGTAAACAACTGCACAGTTAACACTTGCGTATTTTTAAATTATTTATAATTGCCAGGTTTGGCATGCATGGAAAGTTGGATTGTTAATCTTGTTAGCGAACTACAAAATGATATGTTAAGACTTGAAAGTTTATTGTAACCTTTCCAACTTCTTAGATCACTGGTAAATTGTTTAGGTCAAGAAAGTTATTGTTAAGCAAAGAAAGAAGTGGCTTTATGACCTACACATTAATTATGTGTGTATTTGAGTATCTAAAAAACAAAAAGGGCACTCCTACTGGATTATTTATGTAAGGTTACTTCCTAAATGTAATAATAATGGTATGTAAATAGTACTTGGGAGTTTTTTCATATACATTATCTCATTTGACCCTTTCAAAAAAAGACATGCAAACAGATTTTTATGTCTACTGCACAAATGAGGAAATGAGACTTAAAAACATTACATTGTATGCGAGGTCTCTTGCTAAATCAGTTTTAGGAACCTAACCCAAGTGTTCTGACCCTATCCCCATGTTGTTTCTATTATCCTAAAATACAATACTAAAATAAATTTTATATAAATATATATATTTTTTTCCCTAACTAGAAATGAACATTTACATCTAATGGAAAGACATATGCCTAAGAATGAGAACAATACTAGTAAGGTGATTCCTTTGAGAATAGTGTCAAATGACTGAAGTAATAAAAATGTTTGATTACCTAAAATTAAGTAGAGGCAGTTCACAGCCATAAAGAGCTGATTATGTTAATTCTTTAAAAATATTTACTTTATTAATTCAATATAATAAGAAAAAGCTATGCATCAGTTTAAGGAAACATTTAAAAATTATTTCCAGTTTCCTACTTTCTTTTTTTAATAGATTTAGAGAACACGCTGAAGTTATCCCTAGGGGAAAAAATTTACCCATGCAATTTGCATAACTCTATCCAGGTGTATTACATTTTTATTTTATATTTCAAATATATTAAATTTGAATCACGTTCACATCTGCTTTTATTTTCGACAACTCTCTTTATAACTAAAGCAATTGATTTATTTCAAAGTATTCTCATTCTAATGTTTTCTCTTCTATTCAGAAATACCTATTTTTAAGCAATCAGACCACAACATATAATTTTTTTTTTGTGAAATGGTACTTAATAAGTTTTAGAGCCAGTGAAAGGAAAACATACTTATTCAGTTGCTTAGCTGTAACTTATTATTCTTTAATAAGCAATTCTGGTTATTACAGAAGAGAAAATATATCATCCTGCTTAAGTGGATGTAAACTGATTGTACATTAAAAACAAAAAGAAAACCTAAAACTAAACGCAGTTATTTATGTACTGGTTCTTTGATAGTGAGGCGAGTATAAATAATCAATATTCTGAAGCTTCTTAGATTCTACCTCTACTTTTCGATATTTGAATATAAATAGTCCATAATAGGTAAGTCTAGTTAAAGACTTGTGTTTTATGCCAAAATAACATACTTCACAGAGCACCAGAACAGAAGTAGGCCACCACTGCATGGAAGCAGTTGTTGCTGTTGCACTCTTCCCTTCCACATTCACCTATGGATGCTCGGCCATACTTTTCCTTAGGACTCAATAAAGGTAGTGGAAGGAAGGAAAATATGAATCGGTGATAGTTCTTTAATAGTTTTGTAAGTGATATGAGTATCTTTTTAATAGAGGCAGAAAATAATGAATGTCCCAAATCTACAAGTAAAATTATGTATGTGAAAACTAATATTAAAAAAAAAAAAGAACTCTCTACTGTGAAGGCTAAAGAAGGCTTTAGAAAAGAGCTGTCCTTTAAAATGAGATTTGAAGGATGGGAAGGATTTGAACATTCTAATTTGTAAGAATGGAGAGACGCTTTTCCAAATAAAGTGCAGTGGAAGTCAGGACAATTTAGAATTAGAAAAAGACTCAAATGGATAGATAACATCTACCAAGTGCTGTTGGCATTCATTTAAATTACATATGAAATCACTTGTATTTCAAGAATCTTTCCTTTAAATGAGGAGGAATAACTCAAAGAGCAGAGGTTCCAGTTAGAACTGCCCTATAAATTCTTCCTTTTCCAAGATCCCCATCCAATTAGACAGAATAGGGGTAACTCCCAAGTTCATTTGGCATGTAACAGCACCTTCTCTGACTTACCCTGCTTTTTTTTTAATTGCCATTCCTGCTTCTAAGTTCAAAATTCAACAATTCAAACTGCTGTTGCACATGTGTGCCTTTGTCAATTCCAGCAGACCTTTCCTTTTCATCTCCAGGAATGTTATTTCATTTTATTTTACAAGATGTTCAACAACTGATAAACACTCAATACAAACCAAACCCAAATGGTAACATAAATATCGATTTACATAACACGAAATAGAGGTGATGCTGTGCTGGACAAGGGTTAACATTGGTATGAGGCTCCGATACTATGAGAAGAGAGACTTAAGAATTTGGGGACAGAAATACCAATCAGAGTGTTGACCAAATATATGCAGGTTTAGGTGTTCCAGTTACAGGACAGGGGATGCTTTCCTGCCATTCCACATATCCGTGGCATGTGGAGGTTTGGAATTAATGCAAATCTCTTCCACCCTTCCCCCACATGTGCCTGCCAGCAGCCGAAACACAGAGCAGAAGGTGGGGTGGGGAAGGAATAATAAAAGTTGAGAGGAGAGAAGGAGGTAAGTTGCCAGGAATATGGAAGAGGTCTTCTTCAGTGGTCTTGAGGACCATGTAACATGAGTTTTATTTCTGAAGTATCTTTATTCTGTATAAGCTGAGACTCTGAATTCTACAGATAAGAACAAATAAGAACAATCTTATTTTCCCTGAACATCTTTTGTCCATGACCAATTAGGATCTCACTTGTCTGGAAATTCCATAAAGGGGGTCACCTTGTCTGCTTTGCCCCCTACCCAATTCACTGAATTTCTACCACAAAGCAAATTACTTGTCATAATTTAGGCCCCAATAATATTTACTGAATAAAAAATAAATGATTGGAAATTTAGTAAATTGGTCCCTTTTATTGTAAATAAAAGTCTAATCAAGATCTATTTCTTTTTCTCCTAACAGTAAAATGTTTGCTTTTTCGATCTCTCTCCTATATTTCACTGTGCAGTTCAGGAGTAATACAAAGCAAGGTGAAATAAAGCCAAATATCAGCATTATTAATTATGTATAGTCAGATATTACTGAGTGGAGCTCCTAAGGGCTAATGAATTATGACCTTGTCTCCCTTATTCTAATCCTATATATGCTATGTAATGCACTTTTCAAGTCACTCAATATATTCATTTAAAGTCAGTTTATACTATGAATATAAACATTAGCCTAACTCCAGGAACATACAGAAGTGTTTTAATACTATTATCTGAAACTAATTTTAACAAAACTCATGACAATTCTTCCACTAGGAAATGAGTAGATTAACTGTGATTATTTTGGTTTTTACTCCAAATCTATAACAGTTTTAATATGCTGAGGTTTTAGTGCACTGTAATATGTGTAGCTAAAAAGAAAAAAAAAAAAAACTTGTGAATTTTCTTCAAAACTGTTCTGTAGCTGATTTTATTTGCATTGTCAATGCATATAATTTTCTCTTTTAGTTGATTAGAGCTACTTTGACGCTCATTTTAAATTCTCCAGTCAATCTGTATTATTACTACATTTCAGTGCACTAATTAAAAAATAATAATTTTCACATTATATCTGGACACTTAGGCATTCTCAAAGCTGAGGAGAAACAGCATAAAGCGGCTAAAATACTTTCATAGTTTTCCTCCTTTTTATTTTCTTAAATTGTTCTCGTTTTTTCTGCTTTATCTACTTCCTTTGTGAAATAACACACTCTGCTTCTGAGTAGAGCCCTTCATTCAAGAATTTACCTTTCCCCCTTTAAACCCTTAATTAGGCATAGAGAACACAGCCTGATTTATGGCCTAGTGTTTAACAGGACTCACGCTTAATCCATTACACAAAGAGGGATACACATATTCCCTAACAGCACCACTCATTAGTTTATACAAAATGAAAAAAAACACTTAGGAAATGTAAATAAAGCTTTGCTTGATACTCTTCTTATGCATATGTAACGTGATCAGAATATCAACATTACGGTCTAACAGCTTTTTGCTTATTTTCAAAACTACAAATTAGATCTCTCTAGGTAAACTCTAATTCAATCCCACATTTAGTAGATAAGAAGGAAAATTACATGCTGCTAAATTCATCTTTGTGTGGAAAGAATGTTCTTAGTTCACAAAGGAAAAGACTAGAATTCTGATGACAACTGTTGTCTCAGGCTCTGTAATTCAAAGGAAATCTTGGCCATGCTAACTGATACTCTGCTTGCCTCAGTTTCCATGTTTACCCAAGGGTAATGTTTGTGGTTAAGACCCCCAAAAAAGGGCTTGGGAGGAATCACTCACAAGGAATTTGTTCCAGTAATTTTTCACCGACCTGCTATCGTAAGTTGTACCGTAAGATATATAAAGTATACACTGTAGGTATTAATCTAGGAGTGGAACTTCCTCTTCGTTTCATGCCTAGCACCAAAAACTCAAAGGAAGACAGAAGGCCATTCTACAACTTTTACAACGATGGATTGAAGTGGTGAGGAGATAGGGCTCCTTTTGTAACTGAAGAATTCTTATTGCTTTCCTGTTGAGTTTTATTGCAGAGGACATGGCTGGTCATCTTAGCCAACACACTTCCAGTAACCATGGGGTGACATGATTGATTAGCTAAATAGCAGGAATAACTGGAAGATCTCTTAGGAGTCCATTGTAGCCAAGGAAATACCATCCGATTGTCTACTGGTTTATGTGATGAGAGACAAGAAGTTGGGGGTGTGTGTGCAGAAATTGCCACGTCCACCTCACAGTGTCACCTAGCAGTGAGGAAAGGCAGCAGGAAGGTATTTCAGAAGAGACAACAATGACCCTGCAGTGTCTGAAATCTGTCCAGGATTTTCATTGTCCCAGTAAGGCTTGGCTGGGGGTGGAGCTAAACATATTTGCCTTTTGTGTGAGAATAGAGAGATCCAGAAAAAGAGATTCTTGTTCACCCACTCCCCCTGACTTTCTACCACTCTATCACATTTAGCAAGTTATCCCCAAGGAAAAGGATCAAAGATAGTTATGACATTTAGATGTCAAAATAATGAATCATGCATTTGAACAATATCTGGGTTGAGTTGCTGGTAAGAACTTTGATCAATGCGCATTTTTTAGCAGAAAATTCTTTTCTCTGGAGACTCTTTCTTTTTAGACCAAGAGGTGATTAGCTCTGTAGTAAAGATCCAAAATGTCTAGATCACAACTCTTCTGCCTAACCCATACTCATTTACTTAATTCCCATTTCATAAAACCAATTTCTTCCTCCCTTCTATTTGTGGGTTCATTGCTGAGTTTTTTAAGCAGACAAGGAATAATGTTTTGGCTCTGGTAATTTTTTTTTTTTTAGTCTTTTTATTCCTGTTCTTCTTCTTCTTCTTCTTCTTTTTTTAACTTGAGGTATAATAAACTTATAATAAAATGCATAGCTCTTAAGTGTTTTGTTCAATGACTTTTGATAATTGTATACACCTCAGGAACTATCATTCACAGCAAATGCAGAACATTTTCATTACCTCCAGAATGTTTCCTTATGCTATTTCCAATCATTCCCCATACCTCAGAGAAATAACCACTTTCTGACTTCAATCACCATAGATGAGTTTGGCCTGTGAATGGACTGTTAATATTTTCCACTCACTGTAGCTTGTCTATGCATTTTTGTAATGGGTTTGGTATTTAATGAAGTCCAATTCCTGATTTTTCTTCTATGATTAGGGCTTTTGAATGTTGTCAAAGAAATCTTTGCCTACTACAACTTTAAATATTCTATTTTCTTTCCCAGGTTTTTTATACTTTCTATACTTTAGGAAATAGTATTTTAATTTTATTTAAGGGTTTTTTGTTGATGATTTATAGAAATAAAACTGGCTTTTAAATATTGGCCTCACATACTGTCACATTGCTAAATTCACTTACTGGTGTTACCATAAATTCAAGGAAATTTTCTATGTCTATAATTACGTTGTTTACAAATAATAGAAGTTACATTGCTTTTCTGATTTAATGCATTTTATTTCTTTTCCTTGCTTTCTGTAATATAAGCAAAGCTATTAATTCACTCTACTGTTTCTCTGAATTCTATTTTGTTTAAGTTTTATCAATTTTATTGAGGTATAATTTATATACCACAAATATGCTCAAATATAATTATACAGATTGATATTTTTATTTTTGTAAATGTATATGTTTATTCATCCAGAGTCTTAATTTTAGAAACTTTTGATCACCCTCAAAAGGTGCCCTCATGCCCGGACGAACTCAAACTCTGCTCCTACCTCCAGGACATATAATCACACAATGTGTAGTCTTTTATGTCTGGCTTCTTTCACCTAGCATAATCTACTTTACATGTGTTCATTTTGTTGCACATATCATATTTAGTTTCCTTTTATTTCTACATAGTATTCCACTGCATGAATACACAACATATCCATTCACCAGTGAAAGGACATCTGCAAAGTTTCCATTTTTGACTATTATAAATAATACTCCTATGAATATTTGTATACACATCTTTATGTGTGTACATAAATTTTCATTTTTCTTTATAAACACCAACAATGGGATTACTGTATCTTAAGTAGATAAGCTTTTAAATTGCTGTATCTTATTTTAAATATGTTTACATTTTTAAGAAACTGTCGAACTGCTTTCCAAAGTGGCATTATATTGTTTAACACACATTCAAATATGTTCCCCATTTTTTATTGTCACTTACGTTATTACTGAGTTTAGTTTTAAGAGTTCTTCATGTATTCATCACGTGATTCCTTTACCAACTACGTGATTTACAGATATTTTTCTTCCAGTCTATGATTTTTCTTATTTGCTTAATTGTATCTTTTGAAGAACAAAGGATTTTGATCTTTATGAAACTCAGTTAATCAGTTTTTTCTTGTATGTAGTAGCCTATGGCATCATATCTAATCTATGTAGCCTATGGCGTCATATCTTTGCCTAACTTAAGATCACAAATATTTTTCATATGTGTTCTTCTAGAAGTTTTCTAATTTCAGCTTGTAAATATTTGTATATGATTGATTATGAGTTATATTGTGGATTTTGTGTATGGTGTGAAGTAAAGATACCAGTTTATTCATTGTGGCATATGGTTATCCAATTATTTCAGTACCATTTGTTGAAAAAAAAAATCCTTTCCTTCATTGAAGTGTCTTGGCACATTTGTTGAAAGTCAAATGACCATAATTATATAGATAATTTTCTGGGCTGCCCATTAGGTTGCCTATATATATATGTATGTACACATGTGTTGTACATATATATTTTTTATTTAGGTATATATATACATTATCTATATATATATCTTTCTATATAGATAGATCTAGATATTTTATATATATTTAAAATAATATATGTTTTCAAATACCAATATCACACCATTTTGATTTTTGTAGCATTATAAATTTTGAAATCAGCTTGTGAAAATCTTCAACTTTCTTCCCCTTTTTTGAAGTTGTTTAACTTATTTAAAATTCCTCACATTTCACTTAAATGTTAAAAACAGCTTGTCAGTTTCTGCCAAAACAGAGGTGGAAGGTGGCTGCTGATATGGAGTCCCTATCAAAACCCTCCACTGTTTTCTCCCTTGCACTATTTTTGGTGAGAAATTTGCAGTAGGCATCATCTTTGTTCCTCTGTTCATAATGAGTCCTTTTTTCCCTTTGGCTGCTTTAAAATTTAAAAATATTTTTAAAAATATTAGTGGCTTTGAGCAATTTTATTAGAAGTTTTTTGGTGCAGTTTGCTTCTTGTTTCTTGTGTGAGGTTCCCTGAGTGCATCTGAATTCATAATTTTTGCTAAATTTGGAAATGTTTTAGCCATTATATCTTCAAATAGTTTTTCTATTTAGTATTTAACCTCCACCACCCTCCCCACCAACTGGGCGCTTTCTAAAGAAAGGAATGATGTCTTTATTGACAGCACTGTAGTACTATGATGAGCCCAGGATTTAGTACATAGCAGTTGTTAAGCAATACCTGAAAGAACTAATGCATGAGCTGCGAAGCAACAAGGACAGCATTTGTTCTACTCACTTATTTTGATTAAGTAGTATGTCTCTGAACATTCCCACATTTTTTTTTTTAAGATTTTATTTATTTGACACAGAGAGAGAGAGATCACAAGTAGGCAGAGAGAGAGGGGGTTGCATCTAGGGTTGCACAATTAAGGCCAAACATCAGCCAGGACACTCTAATATGACCTCTTCATTTCCCCTTGTCATTTTTTTTTTTTTTTTGCCAGGGGCGGGAGAGGGGTAAGTGCTGTCATTCTCATACTTGAAAAAAGCAAGGGGAAAATAAAAGAAAAAGAAAAAGTGAGAGAGAAAAGAATGGACAGGGAAGAGAAGAAAGGAGATGAATTTAGACTCTCCTTTGCAATGCCTTAATGACTGATGAGAAATTTTCTGATCTTCATATTTACAAAGCTACATTTAGAGGACTTTTACTGACTTATTTTTAGGGATCGATATAGTCAAACAATATGAATGTGGAGATGATTGGCTCTTAGGGTTATGCCAATTATAACAATAGCTCCCACTTATTGAATACTTATGCTGTAACAGCTATTATAAGGTCTTGTTATTTGCAAGAACATTAGGAGTAATATACAATTATTATACCTCTTTCACAAATGAGGAAGTTAAGTTCAGAGAGATTAAGTAAATTTTGCAAAAGTTCATACAACTTGCAAGTGACAGAGCTGAGATGAAACTTTATGCAATGAGTCACCTCCTCCAATTAAGCACACCACAACATGATAGTGTGCATTTTTTCTACTATAAAATATTTTGCTCTTTTGTCAGCAAGTGCAAGTCAGGCTACAAAGTTTATTATATCTAGGATTTTGCTGCAATACATGCCACGAAGAAAGATACTGAATCAGTTAAATTATTTATATACTTTATCCACATATATCTGTAAAAGAAGCATGTGCTTTCCTGTTTTCTACATGTTTGTGTGTTTATGATGTATGTTTATTTAAAAAAAAAAAACAAGGGCAGGGGTGCCTGGGTGGCTCAGTTTTTAAGCATCTGCCTTCGGCTCAGGTCGTGATCCCAGGGTCCTGGGATTGAGCCCCGCATCGGGCTCCGTTCTCCATGGGATCCTGCTTTCCCTCTCGCACTCCCCCTGCTCCTGTTCCTGCTCTCGCTGTCTCTCTCTCACTGTCAAATAAGTAAATAAAATCTTTAAAAAATATATATGGGTAACTTAATGAAAAGCATGCATTCCATAATGTAAGGAAATTATAGTAGTCTAACTTTCCAGGATCGCAACAAGATATAAATAGATACTAATAAGTAAAATTAGGTTAATTGCTGAAAAGAGTACAATTCTTATTAAGTCTGAATTATATAAATGTTTGCACATGTAAAATTTCTATTATATACACGGGCTTTGCTGCACTGGCATGGAAAATTACCAGCTCTGCCACTACTCGCTGTGTGATCTCAGGTAACTCTCCTCCCCTTTCTGAGTATCAATTTCATTGGATATAAAATGAGCCTAACAGTTTGTTACTTGTAATAAAGGACTAGAGAAGGTAATATGTGAAAGAACTTTGAAAACTGGAAAACACAATACTTTCCTCAGGAATTTAATAACTGTTTTAATTAATAATCATCCACAGTAAAAATGTATTCAAGGCAAAAATAAATACATAAAACTACATAAAATTTTTAAAAATACCAAACAGGTACTTAACTTCCTTAGGACCTTTGACACAATTACTTTTTTTTAAATTTTTTATTTTTTATTAACAAAAAATGTATTATTAGCCCCAGGGGTACAGGTCTGTGAATCACCAATTTACACACTTGACAGCACTCACCATAACACATACCTTCCCCAATGTCCATAACCCAACCACCTTCTCCCTACCCCCCACCAGTGAGACAATTACTTTTTTTTATTAATTTTTAAATGTTTTTAATAAACATATAATGTATTTTTATCCCCAGGGGTACAGGTCTGTGAATCGCCAGGTTTACACATTTCACAGCACTCACCATAGCACATACCCTCCCCAATGTCCATAACCCTACAACCCTCTCCCGACTCCCTGACCCCCAGCAATCCTCAGTTTGTTTTGGGAGATTAAGAGTCTCTTATGGTGATAATTACTTTTTAAATAAACTTTGTATTTTAGTTTAGTTTTAGATTTATAGAAAATTTGCAAAGATAAAGTTTCCCCATACCCCACATCCAGTTTCCCATATTATTATATTATAATGTACATTTGTCACAATCGATGAATTAATATTGATACATTGTTAGTAACTAAAGTCCATACTTTTTTCATATTTCCATAGTTTTTACATAATACTCTTTTTCTGTTCTAGGATCTCAAGATATCATTGTCCATATAGCCATCAAGTTTCCTTTGACCCCTTTGGACTGTGACAGTTTTTCAGACTTGTTTTTTTAAGCTTGACAGTTTTGAGGACTTCTGGTCAGATATATTTTTCAGGTATATTGTAGGATGTCCCTTTATTGGACTTTGTTTGCTATTTTTCTTATGATTAGACTGGAGTTACAGGTTTTTGTGAGGAAGACCACACAGGTAAACTGCTATTTTCATCACATTGTTCTAATAGTATGTACTATCAACATGACTCATCACAGTTGATGTTGACCTTGATCATCTAGCTGAGATAGTTTTTGTCAGATACTATACTTTTTGGAAGGCTGTTACTATGTACAACTCACACTTAAGGACGGGTGGGTATATTACTGGATTTTTCTGCATGACAAATTTGTATATTCTCTGCATTTTATTTATTTGACCATTATTAATAGCACGATGGGTTATAAACTAATACAGCATTATTTATGTCTTTACTCAAATTGTTCCAATTTGGCCATTAGGGGCTCTTTCAGGTGGCCCTATATCCTTTTGATACACCCCTATTATTGTATTTTTGCTTTTTATTGTTGTTGTTCTTGTTTTAAATCACATCCCTACCTTCAGGCACTACAAGATGCTCCGGGCTCATCTTGTATATTTCCTATCCTGGTTATAGAATCAGCCATTTGGTCCAGGAAGCCCTCATTCTTTTATTGGAGAATGGTTTTAGAAACCAAGATTTGAGCACTAAGTATGCTTGTTGCTCCTGAGGTGTTTTTCTAGCCCTTCTCAGCTGAGAGAGCAAGGAAATATATGTGTGAGTACTAGCCTATGTGAATATATGTATGTGTATTTCCAAATATAGCCATCTGTATGTATATTAAGCTAAACATGAGTTCATATAATCACTCTTCAACAAGTTCATTACCACATTGATCATTCTAGGATCCTCTCCTTGGTTAGTTATAACTTTCCACTACAACAGTAAGAAATCTGGCTCCCACCATCTGCCATCTATTTATCTAATTGTTCAATTCCACTATACATGCATAGCTACATTAGAACAATTACCCAGAACTACCATTGCCGAAAAAACTTCAACAAAACTTAATAATGTTTAAGAACTCTTCCATGACCTCAATGACATTGTTTCAAGATATTTCAATGGAAAAGAGTCTTTTTGACAAATGATGAGAAGGCAGATGTCCACCCCTTCAATGACACTGTTTCATACATTTGTAGTAAAGCTAGATTCCTTTGTCATATTCTGCATTCCACTTGGTCATTCTATAATGTCATATATCAACCATTACTACATCATACCATGAAATCCTTGAAAGAATTCTCTGTGCCTCATGTATTCAAACCACCCACCTATCCCCTGAATCTCCAGCAAACACTGATCAGTTTATTATCTCTATAGTTTTGCCTTTTCTAGAATGTCATGTAATGGGAATCATACAGTATATAGCCTATTTAGACTGGTTTCTTTCCAGTGACAATATACATTTATGCTTCATCCATAACTTTAATTGACTTGAGAACCCATCCTTTTTATTGCTGAATAATATTCCATTATATAGATGTAGTACAGTTTATTTATTTGGTCATCAATCAGAGGATAACTTGGTTGCTTCTAGTTTGGGGTAATTATGAATAATGCTGTTATAAGCACTTGGTTTTTGTGTGGACATGAGTTCTCAACACATTTGGGTAAATACCAGAAGTGCAATTGATAAATCAAACAGTGAGACTATTATTTGACTTTGTAAGAAACTGCCAAACTGTCTTCCAAAGTGGCTGTAAAACTTTACATTCCCTCCAGACAGAAATAAAAGTTCCTTGTTGCTCTAAATCCTCACCAATTATTTTGCTGGGTTTTAGGCATTCTAATAGGTGGGTAGTGCTATCTCGTTGTTGTTTTAAATATGCATTCCTCTAAGGACAGATGATATGGAGCATTTTTTCATATGCTTATTTGCCACTTGTATGCCTCCTTTGGTTAACTGTCTATACATACCTTTTGCCTAATTTTTGTTGATGTTTTTACTGTTATGTTTTAAGAGTTCTTTGCATGTTTTAAATAGCAATCCTTTATCAGATATGATTTCTCAGATAGATTTTCCTAGTCTGCAGCTTGTTTCTTCATTCCTGTAAGAGTCTTTCTCAGGGCAGAAGTTTAAATTTTCAATTAAGTCTTATAAATCAATTTCTTTTTCTTTCATAGGTTGTGTATTTTTGTGTGCATTGTAGCTAAAAATTCATACCACCAAATCTAAGATCACATATATTTTTTTCTTAAGTTTTATAGTATTACATTTTACATTTAGATGTATGATCCTGTTCAAAATGTATAAAGTCTATGGCTAGGTTCATTCTTTTTTGCACATGGCTGTTCAGTTATTCTAGGATCATTTGTTTTGTTTTTTTGTTGGTTTGTTTGTTTTTCCTTTCCTTGTTGATCTTCATTTTTTTTATTATGATATGTTAGTCACCATACAACACATCATTAGTTTTTGGTGTAGTGTTCCACGATTCATTGTTCTAGCATCATTTGTTGAAAAGACTCTTTTCCATTGAAATATCTTGGAAACTTTGTCGAAGATCATTTGAGACACAGTTATTTAATATGTGTTGGAGTTAACTTGGTTGTTTAAAAGATGGTGCTAGTGAGGTCAAATTTGAAGTTAAGCCTTAGATAAGCAATTTAGATTTATACAAACAAATGTTTTGAATACATGTGCCTCTGTATGCTGTGAGTTTTCTGGTCTCCTAACTGTGCCTGCTGATTTGCAGATGTACGTTCTTGCTTTTAGAGAAAATATTGTAAATCGTTTACTCAGGTAAAACCCACCACAAAGCATATATTGTGAAAGTTGTGGATTTTTATTGCCTGGTTGGAATAAATCAAAACAAAACAAAACAAAAATACCCAGGGGATACGTAAAGCATGTGTTGGGTTAGTAGCCAAATAAATGTTGAATACTTTGGCAGTCAGTTGTTCTTTCCCGGTATTCTGTAGAATTGCAGGCTACTTTTGATACTGCATTTCATCATCCTGGTTCCTGAAGCTTGGGAGAAGGGTACCAGGAAGAACCGTAGGGAAAATATTCATATATTCTGCTGCTCCATACTATTACCCCAGCGCTTTTCAGCTCCCAGGAGTTAGGAGTTAGTTAGCCTCTTGCCCTAAACTTCATGGCTATAGCAACTTATACTCTTGCCCCCCCCGTCCCATGGATGAAAATGTTTCTGATCATCATCAGGTATGTTTTTTCCTCCTAATAAAAAACACCATGCCTTGGAATTCTTTCAGCAATAAAAAAAAAAAAAAATTTGAACCACAAACGCCTAAACAAAACAACAAAAAAATATATCCACATTCATTTTGCAAGATAAGTCACTTCTATTTAAAAGCACATAAAAATAGCACAAGCTCGAGCTCTGTCCTGCCCCATAGCTTTGAAATACATTGAATAATAAAAGAGGTTATGATGATGTCCTATCTCTGAAAGTGCTGCATCTCTTCCTTGAATATACAATTAACACAAAGGTAATAGGTACATCCATAACTGTGAGTTTATAAAACCCACTTCCGAGTCCAAGTCAATGTCAACAAATTTCTCTCCTGTGAGATGTGCTCCTTTAGAATTTTGTTGGCTTGTCAGCTGTTTCATTAATATTTTATAACAGAAAGTAAATGTCTTGAGATTCCAGAATCATCACAAACTGCCCCAGCTCCACTCTATTGGTTATTATAATGCCATCAAAACCCTTTGATATATGTATAGAAGCCTCCTTACAGGGAATAGTTTCTATTCTCAGTTTATACATATGCAGAAGTGAGAAAACCTATAAAACTCAACTTTAATGCTATATGCTATTGAAGATTTGGAAGCCTGTTCTGGAAATCTGTGTACATTTTTGTCTTCTGGATGGTTCCCATGGCGAAGGGTATTCAGCACCTTTTTCAGGCAACATCAAGCCTCTTGAGTTTTTCATCTTTTTTTATCTGGCTTCTTGTGTACAAATTGATAAAGAAAATATTAAAATGGAATGAATATAAATAGCAGCTGTAAAATGTATCCTGCCAAGAATAAATCCTGTGTTAGAATTGCTAATGTATTAGGACTGTTTTATGGGGAAAAATAATTTTTATGACATTTCTTAGTGAAGAATCCATTCTAGCTGTAGTTGCAATTTAGGATTATCTATGTATAGAGAGTAATACAGATTAAAATGGGAAATTAAGGCAATTGTTGGAGAAATTTCCTTTCAAATACATGTCTTCATGTAGCAGGAGTCTGGTAAGTACTTACAGAGTAGAAGTGATATTTAGGAGATAAATTAATATTAAAAAATTAATCTTTTCATACTAGATCTACACATAAAGAGCTTTAGTTGGGGTGCCTGGGTGGCTCAGTAGGTTAAGCCTCTGCTACTGATCTCTGGGTCCTGGGATCAAGCCCCGCATTGGGCTCTCTGCTCAACAGGGAGCCTGCTTCCCCCGCTCTCTCTGCCTGCCTCTCTGCCTACTTGTGATCTCTCTCTCTGTCAAATAAATAAATGAAATCTTAAAAAAAATTTTTTAAAAGAGCTTTAGTCTTCACATTTTTAAACTTAAAATGTATAAACAAAGCTAAAAGTTAAAAGAATGAATACACATAAAATTGTCCATGTAGATTTAATAATTAAAATATATTGTTATTTTTGCACTCTTGTGTGTATGTGTTTGTGTCTTTATGTGTAAATAACTTTAAGTATGAATTTGTGAGTTTGTGATGAAGAACTCCTTTTTGTCCCCTGTTCACATTGGTTTGGTTTCCTAGAGCACAGTTAGCCTCAGGAAAGTCCTACAGGACACTTAATAGGGTCAAATGCAGTGGTCTTGCAATATATTTTGCTAACCCATACACCCTTAGAGTTAAAAAAAATCAAAATCCACTATATGCGCCACTATATAAACTGTATCTAATGTTAGTACAGTAGCAAGTTTATATATCATTAAACATACATAAATTATAAAATTTAAAGAATATTCTAAAGATAAAATAAGACGTATTTCATTTCACTTATTAATGATATTAAATATTTTTGTTGTCCCTGAAATGTCAAATAATCAATATTAGTTTTTAGTGAGAGCATAATTTTAAATATTTTATTGTTTTAAGAAGACAGGTTAATCCTAAACTATTAGTTAACTAATTGAAATAGAAATAAAACTAGTTGAGTTCTAAATTAGGTTAACTTCAAGTCCTGTTTCTAATGGCCATAAAACTGAAAAATGTACTTTACAAAAGTGCGTAAAACTAACGAAAGAGGGGCGCCTGGGTGGCTCAGTGGGTTAAGCCTCTGCCTTTGGCTCAGGTCATGATCCCAGGGTCTTGGGATCTAGCCCCAAGTTGGGCTCTCTGCTCAGCAGGGAGCCTGCTTCCCCCCCACCCCCGCGCCTGCCTCTCTGCCTGCTTGTGATCTCTGTCTGTCAAAGAAATAAATTTAGAAAAAAAAAAAAAACTAACAAAAGAAAGATTTCTTTGGCTGCACTTACTAAACGATGATACATTTTTCAACTGCATTCGTTAATAATGAAAAGGTTTTTGCTGAAATTCACCTAATATATTTCCATTTTCTTCAGTGCCAATTAGTTGCTTTAGGGAACTAATTGGAAGATTTGAATTTTAATCATTTTAGCAAACTGGTTAAAAATATATTCCTAAAATTCTTTAGATCATAATGGAAGTCTGTTGGAAGAGGAGTGGGAAGGAATGAAAGAATACAGTAGCCGTGGTGCGCCATTAGATCCCACATGTGAGTTTGACTATTCCAAAACAAATCGGGTGTTGTAATAAAGGCTATGCTATTTACTTTTTTCCTCAGTCAGGGCTGGATCTAAATTTGAAGGAGATTATGCCTCCAGCACTTTAGAGAAAGAGCCAAGAAAGAGACTGATTACAATATGGAAGATAAATTTACTAATATGTCATAAGATACTATTTAAAATATTTGTGAGGCTATTGAAAGCACTATGGTGACAGTCAAGCTTCACATTCAATGTAATTGTCAAGTTACTTTTTATGCTTATCTTTATCTATTGGAAGATGACTTCTTATAGGTTGTCACAGGGTCTATTAAATAAAAAGGACTTCAGATCTGACCTGGGCTTGAAACCAAACCCTACCATATATACCTGTGTGAACTAAGGAAGTTGTATAGCTATTGTGAGTATCAATTACCTTAATCCCTATCTCATAGGTTTCTTCTGAACACTGTGTTAAGAACTTTAAAAACATTAACTGGTAACTATCATTATTATTACTTTTAAGATTGCAGTGTTTGATAAATAAAAGAACAAGTATGTCTAATTTCGAATGTTCATATTTTTAAAACTAGGTTTACACTAAAACTGATTTACAAAATAAAAAGAGTAGCTCTGGGGACTGCAGATTCAGGGAAGATAGATAAAATATACTTTTTCCAATTTCTCCTGCTAAGTAAACCTAAAAACCCTGGTCATTACATATAAACAAACATAAAAAGACTGAAAGGTAGAGAGAAGGAGCAAGATTTGTTAGAAACTTTGGTATCCAAATTCCAAAGCAATGAATTCCCTCACTTTTGTTTTTGCCTCATATATCCTAAAAAGGGTGTTGGAGAAGTAAACCACCCAGAAATACCAAAAGGCACAGGGAAAAGAGAAACAAAAAACAAAACAAAACAAAACCATCAAGACCAGGAGAGGGCCAATCTAGGTCAGGAAAGGGACAATCTAGTAAGACAGAATACTTTAAGAGAATTACTATGCTATTCCAGCCAAATACCCCAAGGAAAAAACTCTGGCTGCATCTCCACCCATGCTAGCAAAGGCCACATGGGGACTCTATACTTATTCTTGGCTAATTATAATAAAGTGTCCCAAACCCCCTTGTCTATCTCCCCTGCCTCAAGACATGTTTGTGTCAGAAAGATGAGTGGGACTCTGGGATTTTCATCCATTCCAGATATTAAAGAGTATCCTTACTTCTGCAATATCAGCAAAAAAAAAAAAAAAAAAAAAAACACATAATGAGCCCAGATCTTTATCCTGCACTGGTGGTAACAAATTAATGGCTTCCTTCCCTGTTGGCGTAGTGTCAGAGAAGACCTAAGGACTTTCACCAGAGCTCAGAGTTAATAGCCACACCCTCAATGCAGAGACTATATAGTGAGCCTGAACTCTCACCCTGTCCAACAGTAACAAGAAACCACTTCCCTCCAACTCAGGTGTTAAAGAAGGTTGAGTGAAAAATCTAGACCTTCCACTATCATTTGGGAGGAAGAGGCTAAATCTTCCTTTCCCTGATGGGAGGAGTGTCAGAGGAGACCTGATAAAACACAAAATTCAAATAATTTTTGAGTCTCATAATACCCAAAATGTTCAGGCATGCAACAAAAATCATTCATATTCAGACTCAAGATATCTCAACATGAATAAGAAAACATTATCAATAGATACCAATGCGGAGGTGGCGGAGATGTCAGGATTTTTTGGTCAAGAATTTAAATCAGTCATCACAAAAATACTTCAATGAGCAATTAAAAACACACGAACAAATGAAAAAACAGTGTCAGCAAGAAAGAAGAAATTAAAATCAGAACAAAATAGAAATGTTAGATAAAAAATATATAGGGGCGCCTGGGTGGCTCAGTGGGTTAAGCTGCTGCCTTCGGCTCAGGTCATGATCTCAGGGTCCTGGGATCGAGTCCCGCATTGGGCTCTCTGCTCAGCAGGGAGCCTGCTTCCTTCTCTCTCTCTCTCTCTCTGCCTGCCTCTCAGTGTGCTTGTAATTTCTCTCTGTCAAATAAATAAATAAAATCTTAAAAAAAATAAAATAATAAAATAAAAAAATACATATATAATAACTTTAATTTAAAAATTAAGGGAAAAAATTAGGGGATGGGCTCAACAGCAGAATGAAAGGAGAGAAGAAACAGTGACCTTGAGGGTTGAACCAAAGAAATCACACAATCAAAAGAACAGAGAGAAAGTCTGCTAAAATGAGATGGACAGAGACTAAGGATCTGTGATATTTTGATAAAAGATCTAACATTTAGTATTCAGTGTTCCAGGAGAGAAGAAATACGGTAGAGCTGGGAAAAGAAAAGAAGGAAGAGAGGGAGGAAGAAGGGAGGAAGGAAGGGAGGGAGCAAACCTCAAAGAAATGATCGCTGAAAACTTCCCAGACCTTGGCAAAAGAAAAAATCTATAGATTCAAGCTGTGTGAATACCAAACCCAAAGAAAAAAAAATTCTAAAGCCCATCCTAGTCAAACTTCTGAAAATTAAGGACAAAAGAAAAACAAATCTTGAAAGCAGCCAGGGAACTGATGTTTTACTTATAAGGGAACACCACGTTGCAGGAACAACAAATTTCTCATCAAGAATGGTGGAGGCTGGATGGAAGGGACACATTTTTAAAGTGCTGGAGGAAAAGAATACTTAAACTGGAATCCTATATTTCACAAAAATACTGGAAAATAAAAATAAAAAAAATACATATATAATAACTTTAATTTAAAGTTAAATTAAAGTTGGGTGATCAGTTGGTTTAATGTCCAACTCCTGATTTCTGCTCAGGTCTTGATCTCAAGGTCCTGGCATTGAGCGCCCTGTGTTGGATTCCATGTCCAGGTTAAGATTCTTTCTCTCCTCTCCTTCTGCACCTTCCCTGTTCTCACTCTCTAAATAAATACAAAGAAAGAAAGAAAAAGAAAGAAAGAAAGAAAGAAAGACAGACATTCTCAGATAAAGAAAAACTAAGAGAATTTGTTGCCAAACAGACCTAACAAAAATAAATGGGTGTCAAAGGATGCTCTCTAAATAGAAAGAAAATTATAAAAGATGGAATCTTTGAATATTAGGAAGGAAGAAAGAACACACTAAGCAAAAATATGGATAAATACAATAATGTTATACCCAGAGCAAACACTTAAAAAAGCTATACAGAGACACTAAAACACTATGAATAAATAAAAATGGAACTCTAAAAAATGTTCAAATATCCCCAGGAAGGCAGAAATGCTTTTGCAAGTATAAACAAGATAATTCTAAAATTTATAATGGAAAGGCAAAGGAATTAGAATCACTAACATAATAAATTTTATTTAAAAAAATATAGTATGAGGAATCGGTTTACTCTATTTCACAAATTATATAGCTATACTAATAAAGTCTGGGTGGTAGTGGCAGAAGGGATAGATACATAGACGGAACAGAAAAGAGGGCCAGAAAATAATCCAAACAAATACAAGTTTACTCACTGTTGACAAAAAAAAAAAAAAAAAAGGAAGAAGAATAGTCCTTCCAACAATTGGTTGGAGCAATTAGACATTCATAGGCAGAAAAATGAACCTCAGCTTAAAGCTCACATCTTTTATGAATTTTTTTAAGTAGAAAATTTATGTGTAGAGCTCAGTGACGGGCTTGAACTCACAACCCTGAGATTAAGACCTGAGCTGAGATTACGAGTCAGATACTTAATGGACTGAGCACCCCTTTGTTTAAAATTTTCTAAGAATTGACTGGGAAAACAGGAAAACACTAGTAGTGAGCATTTAATGTAGACAGTTGTAGATCTAACACTAAAACCAAGGTGGGGACAGGAAGTGAAACAATAAAATAAAAACAGAGTTTGCAATTCTGATATAAAACAGAGTAAACTTCAAGTAAAAAAGCATTAAATCATGACAAGGAAGAACATATTATAAATCTAAAAGCCATATTTTACAATATTGATATAGCTTTTATGAATATTTATCTTCCAAATAACTGAGTATCCACCTTTAAAAAGCAGAAGACAGAAAGAGAAGTAGATACAAATGTTAATAATAAAGATTTTTAACACACCAGTTTTGATACAAGAATAAAATATATGTTATCGTACAGAAGACCTAAGCATCAAATTTTACACCATGAGAACAGAAATTAAAACCTTTTTGGGTCAGATATGAGATGGCTGATAAAACAAAAGAAGATAAAAATAATTATTGTGTTCTGGAGTAATGATGTTTACCGTGTGCTTACATTTTTTTCATTTTTTAAAAAAATATTCAAGATATCTAGGGGGCACATTATTGGCTCAGTTGGAAGAACATACAACTCTTGATCTCGGGGTTTTGAGTTCAAGCCCCATGCTGGGTGTAGAGATTACTTAAATGAATTAAAAAAAAAAACTTTAAGAAATATTCAAGATATCTATCTGTCTGCCTATTTAGATCCAATCTGAAAGTTCTCATTTTTTTTTTAGTATCGCATTCTGAGGACTTGAGAAAAGAAAATTAGAAAAATAATGAACAGAATTAGTTTTAGCAACTAGATATGATGTAAAATATGATAGAACTATATTGCAAACAAAGACTAAAACTATATATTTTATGTATCAAAGACACAGAAGGCATGCATTATAAAATCTTTAACTTTGAATATAAATCATATAATTTCTGCTCTATGATCTGATTTAGGATCCCACATTGCATTTAGTTGCTTCATCTCATTAACCTTTTCCAGTCTATGATAGCTCCTCAGTTTTTCTGTCTTAATATATCTTAAACATAAAATTTTACAAAAATTAGTCATAGATTACTTTTCATAGAGAAATGTTATAAATAACACTGTTATCATCCAATACAAGTATGATGTTTTCAAGAGGTTAGGTGGACCGGAAGTGGGGAGGGATTAGTCAAAATATATAAAGTTTCAGTTATGCAAGATGAAAAGTCCTTGAGATCTATTGTACACACAGTGCCCATAGTTAAAACACTGTATTGTTATACTTAAAAACTTTGCTAAGAAGAGGAATCTTGTGGTAAGTGTTGTTTTTTTTTTTTTTTTAAGATTTTATGTGTTGGGGTGCCTGGGTGACTCAGTGGGTTAAAGCCTCTGCCTTCGGCTCAGGTCATGATCTCAGGTTCCTGGGATTGAGTCCCGCATTGGGCTCTCTGCTCAGTGGGGAGCCTGCTTCCTCCTCTCTCTCTCTGCCTGCCTCTCTGCAATCTCTATCTGTCAAATAAATACATAAAATCTTAAAAAAAAAAAGATTTTATGTATTTATTTGAGAGAGAGAGACAGAGACAGAAATAGTGACAGAGACCATGAGTGGTGAGGAGAGGGAGAAGCAGAGTCCTCTCTGAACGGGAGCCCGACCTGGGGCTCAACCCTGGGTTCCTGATTGGAGCCGAAGGCAGTTGCCAACAGACTGAGCCATCCAGGCACCCCATGTTAAGTGTTCTTATCACAAAAATAATAACAACAATAATAAAGGTGATGATAAGAAATTTTTCCAGGTGACAGATATGTTTATTGCTCAGATTGTGATGGTTTCATGGTGTATATGTATCCTCAAATTCATAAAGTTGCATGCATTAAATATGTAAAGCTTTTTGCATGTCAATCATAATTCAATAAAGTGGTTTTAAAAGAAGAAATTAATGAGGTAAGGAGGATAAGTGATGCTCTAACAAATAAATAAACTGTTTTTCTTTGAAAAATGACAAAATATTAAAACTTCCAGCTAATTTAATATGTGAAGAAAATATTGACATACAAAGTTAGAAATGACATGAAGATAAAAAATACTAAAAGAGAACTATTTTATTTTAATTAATTCATTTAATTAAAAAGTTTTTATTTCTTTATTTGACAGAGAGAGAAAGAGAGTGCACAAGTAGGCAGAGCAGCACGCAGAGGGAGAAGAAGCAGGCTTTCTGCTGAGCAGGGAGCCTGATGCAGGGCTCAATCCCAGGACCTTAAGATCATGACCTAAAAATGACAGATGCTGGTGAGGATGTGGAGAAAGGGGAACACTCCTACACTGTTGGTGGGAATGCAAGCTGGTGCAACCACTCTGGAAAACAGCATGGAGGTTCCTCAAAATGTTGAAAATAGAACTGCCCTATGACCCAGCAATTGCACTATTGGGTATTTACCCTAAAGATACAAATGTAGTGATCCAAAGGGACACATGCACCTGAATGTTTATAGCAGCAATGTCCACAACAGCCAAACTATGGAAAGAACCTAGATGTCCATCAACAGATGAATGGATCAAGAAGACGTGGTATATATACACAATGGAATACTATGCAGCCATCAAAAGAAATGAAATCTTGCCATTTGCGACAACGTGGATGGAACTAGAGGGTATCATGCTTAGCGAAATAAGTCAATCAGAGAAAGACAACTATCATATGATCTCCCTGATATGAGGAAGTGGAGATGCAACATGGGGGGTTAAGGGGGTAGGAGAAGAATCAATGAAACAAGATGGGATTGGGAGGGAGACAAACCATAAGTGACTCTTAATCTCACAAAACAAACTAAGGGTTGCTGAGGAAAGGGGGTTTGGGAGGGGGTTGGGGTTATGGACATTGGGGAGGGTATGTGCTATGGTGAGTGCTGTGAAGTGTGTAAACCTGGCGATGCACAGACCTGTACCCCTGGGGATAAAAATACATTATATGTTTATAAAAAATTTTAAAAAAAAAGATCATGACCTGAACAAAAAGGCAGATGTTTAAGTGACTGAGCCACCCAGGCACCCCGAGAAGAACTATTTTAAAAAATATTGGAAGAGGTTACTTGGAAAAGCTCTATACAAACAAATTCAGAAACAAATTAGTTTAAATAAATAAATATAGGAAAATAATAAGAAAACTGGTGCCACTAGAGATAGAATGTTAAAAAATGTTTTTCTCTGTAGAAATTTTGGAAAAGTTATTAAAGAGCTACTCAATAATCAAGCAACAGGCCCAGTTAGATTCCCAGGAGAAATATACCAAATATCTGAAGAACAGATCATTGAAATGGTACATATAAAGTATTAAATGGAGAAAATGAAGAAAAGTGCCCTTAATTTTTCTGAAGCTAGTTTAAAATTAATAATTAAACCAAGTTAAAAATAGTACAAGAAGAAAGTTATAAACCAATGAATAAAAAATTCATGAAGTTAAACTCACTACCTAATAACAAC
The DNA here is from genome assembly GCF_030435805.1 of Mustela lutreola. Taxonomy (NCBI): domain Eukaryota; kingdom Metazoa; phylum Chordata; class Mammalia; order Carnivora; family Mustelidae; genus Mustela; species Mustela lutreola. The sequence continues at coordinate 38,586,636 of NC_081300.1, forward strand.
TAAGTGGTATTTATTTCAAGAATGCAAGATTGGGGGTGCCTGGGTGGCTCAGTGGGTTGAGCCACTGCCTTCGGCTCAGGTCATGATCTCAGGGTCCTGGGATTGAGTCCCACATCGGGCTCTTTGCTCAGCAGGGAGCCTGCTTCCCTCTCTCTCTCTCTCTCTGCCTGCCTCTCTGCCTCCTTGTGATCTCTGCCTGTCAAATAAATAAAATCTTAAAAAAAAAAAAAAAAGAATGCAAGATTGGTTATCCCTCTCATGTCATCCCCACTCATGATCAGGAAAAGGGAAATGCTCCCATTCTCCCTAACATTCTTTATAACTGTACTGAAGGTATTGCCCAAGGCAGTTCGAAGAAATCAAATAGAGAACTATGAATTAGAAAAGAAGCTTAGAATTCTCTTGTAGCAAAAGATTCAATAGTATACATAGAAAACCCGAGAATTAATTATCATATTGTCAAATAAAAAATGAATAAGATAGCAGAATGCACAAATAATATGTAAAAAATCAATAATCCTCATATATATATAAATAACCAGCCAGAAGATAAAATGTTAGTGAAAACCCCATTTTCAGTCATCAAAAAAAATTAAATACTTAAAAATAAGTTTAATAGGAAATAAGCAAAACCAATAGAAAATAAAGCTTGGAATATCCCTAAAATACACAAATATAGGTTTGTACAAAGGAAACACAACAGAAACAGTCAACATCATAAAGATGTCAGTTCTGTCAAAAATAATTTGTAAATTTTACACATTTCAATAAAATACCACTAAACCAGTTTTGTACAGCTAGAAAACTTATACTAAATTTCATGTGGAAAAATAATCATGGGAGAATAGCTAGAAGAACAATGAAAGAGAGAAACTATAAGGAACTTGCCTCATAAGATATTAAAACATATGAGATAGCTTCTATAATGAAAGCAGTAGGGTACTGGCCCAAAAATAGACTAGTAGATAATAGAAATTTCAGAAACAGACCAGAGTACATATGGAAATTAAGTACATAATAAAGACGGGATCACAAATCACTAGGCAGATAGGATTTTTCATAAATGGTGCTGAAACAACTGGTTGGCCGTTTTGAAAAAGATCAAGATGAAGATACATGTTACAGAACATATATAGGGGAAAAAAATGGGTCAGGAACCTAAATACAAAACACACATACGTATGAGTAGTAAAGGAAATATAAGTTCCTCAATAACCTCAGTGTAGAAAAGGATTTCTAAATATGACTCAAAATCCAGGTGTAATATTGAAAAAGTAGACAAATTTTCTATTTATAGAAAACCTTCGCATGACAAAAACATAATAAGGCAACTCTAAAGACAAGTGACAAATGAGAAAAATTTACAATGTTATAGCACCGCCAAAGGGCTAGTATCCCTAATATGTGAGGAACTGTGATTGGCTTCATAATGACTGTATTAAACTAGGAGCGATAGAGTAATTATTCACTTCATTTCTGAAACTTTCTTGTATTAATTATGTTTTTTACATAGAATCATTCATGTGGTAGTTTTAAAGAAAACATACATTATTTGAATTACAGTTGGATGTAGCTCTAAATTCAGAATACTGTGCCTTAGGCAAAATTGTCTTTTGGAAAATTGAACTGAGAATCATTTGATTGCAAAAGTCATAAGCACAGCCTGATTTTATGTTAATTGGCCAGGTGATTCATGTTTTAAACGTAAATTCCTTTGCCTCATCCCCTAATAAATCCACGGCTGTCTTTGAAGTTCTACTACACAGTCTCGACTAGTCTGTGGGTAAATCCACCACAGTCTCTTTGACTAAATGGATGTTAATGAAAACAATATTGAGCTTTTTCTTGGTTAAATTACCTCTAACAAGACATTTTAGAGTTAATTTAATGAAGTACACTAGGAAGTTAAGTAAGTGGCTTTTTTCATTAAATGAGGCAAATTGGAAGA